>NC_142461.1:64882575-65185606 GCF_049115385.1 Moschus berezovskii
AATAGGGTATAACCATTAAAAACTGTGACTTATACACCTGTAATTTATATAAGGTGGCCCTGTGGTAAAGAATCTGCCTGCCAATTCAGGAGACGCAAGAAATGCAAGTTCAGTCCCTGGGTCGAAAAGATCCCCTGGGATAGGAAATGGCAACCTGTTCCAGTATTCTTGCCTGGAAAATTTCATGGACAGAGGACCTTGGTGGGCTACAGTCCACAGGGTCGCAAAGAGTCTAACATGACTGAGCACACACATGATTTATATAATATTGTACATCAACTATACTTCAATTAAAATTTTGATTTTAAACATAAAAGGACTCAAAAGTGGAGAGAAGAGGCCAGCTGGCTAGGGACTCTGGGACCCGGGGAAACCACATACCAGAGAGTTGCCTCATATACCTCAGACTTTGAGCAAAAGAGTCAACAACCCAGAAACACCAATGGACAGAGACAAGGGGGGAAGAAAAGCCCCAACAAAAAGCCTGCTCTCACTAACTAAAGGTCCAGGAAAAGGGTAGCCTAAAGGTGGCTCAGAGGTTAATGTGTCTGCCTCCAATGCGGGAGACCCGGGTTCGATCCCTGGGTCGGGAAGATCCCCTGGAGAAGGGAACGGTAACCCACTCCAGTATTCTTGCCTGGAGAATCCCATGGATGGAGAAGCCTGGTTAGGCTACAGTCCACGGGGTCGCAAAGAGTTGGACACGACTGAGCGACGGAACGGAACGGAAACAAGACAGAGAACTTTTTTCAATTGTGGCTAATGCCTGGAGGAGTCCATGGACAGAGGAACCTGGCAGGCTGCAGTTGATGGATTTGCAAGAATTAGACACAACTTAGCGATTTAACCACCACCATTGGACATGAGTTTGAGTGAACTCTGGGAGTTGGTGATGGATAGGGCGGCCTGGCGTGCTGTGATTCATGGGGTCGCAAAGAGTCGGACACGACTGAGCGACTGAACTGAACTGAACTGAACTGAATGCATAACACAATATTCGCCATCTCAACCATTTTTCCAGTTCAGTGGCATTAAGTACATTCACACTGTTGTGCAACCATCACTACCATCCATCTCTGAACTCTTCATCTTGCAAAACTGAAATTGTTTTCATTAAACAGTAACTCCCCAGACCAACCTTCCCTCAACCGCTGGCAGCCACCATGGTACTTAGGACCCTACGAATGGGACTATTCTAATACTTCACACAAGCGGAATCATATAGTATTTGACTTTTTGTGACTGGCTTATTTCACTTAGCATAACGTCTTTGAGTGGAGAAGGCAATGGCAAGCCACTCCAGTACTATTGCCTAGAAAATCCCATGGATGGAGGAGCCTGGTAGGCTGCAGTCCATGGGGTTGCTAAGGGTCGGACATGACTGAGCGACTTCACTTTCACTTTTCACTTTCACACATTGGAGAAGGAAATGGCAACCCACTCCAGTGTTCTTGCCTGGAGAATCCCAGGGACGGGGGAGCCTGGTGGGCTGCCGTCTATGGGGTCACACAGAGTCGGACACGACTGAAGTGACTTAGCAGCAGCAGCAGCAACGACTTTGAGGTTCATCCATGTAACAGCGTGTGTCAGAATTTCCTTCCTGTTTAAACTCAGTAATATTCCATTACATATATGGAATGTACCACATTTTTTCAATATATCCATCAATGGACATTTGGGCAGCCTCCACCTTTTGCCCTTTATCTATAATGCTGCTGTGACCTTAAGCCTACCAAAATCTCTTCAAGATCCTGCTTTCAATTATTTTGGGCATATATCCAGAAGTGGAATTGCTGGATCATATGATAATACTATTTAGGAATTACCATACTGTTTTCCGTAGTCACTGAACCATTTTACATTCCCCCCAGCAAAGCACAGGAGTTCCAATTTCTCCACATTCTCTCACATTCTTGTTATTTTCTGTGTTTTTTTCCCTTGGTTGATGTTTTTGCTTTGCTTTTCTGACAGCAGGTATCCTAATGGGTGTGAGGTATTGTTTCATTTTGATTGCCATTCCCCAGTTCTCTTGCCTGGAAAATCCCATGGACGGAGGAGCCTGGTGGGCTGCAGTCCATGGGGTCGCTAAGAGTCGGACACGACTGAGCGACTTCACTTTCACTTTTCACTTTCATGCATTGGTGAAGGAAATGGCAACCCACTCCTGGGTTCTTGCCTGGAAAATCCCAGGGACGGGGGAGCCTGTTAGGCTAACATCTATGGGGTCACACAGAGTCGGACACGACTGAAGTGACTTAGCAGCAATGATTAGTATCACTGAATATATCCTTGCTGACTATTGGTATATCTTCTTTGGAAAAATGTGTATGTTCAGATTCTTTGCCATAAAATCAGGCTTTTTGTTGTTGTTGAGTTGTTCAGTTCAGTTCAGTCATGTCCGACTCTTTGCGACCCCATGAATCACAGCACGCCAGGCCTCCCTGTCCATCACCAACTCCCGGAGTTCACTCAAACTCATGTCCATCGAGTCGGTGATGCCATCCAGCCACCTCATTCTCTGTCATCCCCTTCTCCTCCTGCCCCCATTCCCTTCCAGCATCAGAGTCTTTTCCAGTGAGTCAACTCTTCGCATGTTGAGTTGTAGGTGTTCTTTATGTATTCTAGATGTTGACCCCTTATCAGATATATGATTTGCAAATTTTTCTCTTCCTTTCTATGGGTTGACTTTCTACTCTATTAATTGTGCTATTTAGTGCATAGAAATTTTTTTATTCAAGTGTGGTCCAATTTACCTATTTCTTCTTTAGTCGCTTGTGCTTTTGATATCATATCTAAAACATTATTCATAAGTTCATGTCATGAAGCTTTTCCCCTATGTTTTCTTTGAGGAAGTTTTAGCTTTTACATTTAAGTCTTTGATCCATTTGAAATTAATTTTTGTATATAAGGGTCCAGCTTCACTCTTTTGCATGTGAACATCATTTTCTCAGCTACATTTTTTGAAGATGATCTTTTCCCTTTGAATGGTCTTAGAATCTTTGTCATTTGACATGAGTTAAGGGTTTATTAAGACATAAGTTTTAGTCAATAACAAACATACTCCAATAAAATAGCAGCCAACTGTCCCTAGACAGCCTGCCTTCTTCTCTCCACCTCTCAGACCTTCTTATATTTGGTTTATATATGGCCTGGGGGTTTTCATTGTACTTAGTGATAAGAATAAGAGAAAGCATATCAAGCTTATCTTCCTGGCACTGGAATTTCTCTCCTTTGCCCTGTATCATTTTGATGTGCATCTATGTTTTTTAGACTTATATTTTCCCTGCCACAGCCCTGGAATCAATCACTTCCCCCAAAGAACCCTGGTTCCTTCTACTGGAGGATGATTCTTAGGAACCAAAATGTGTGTGCTAGATACACACATTGCTCTTGAGGTGTCACTGCTTCTAGGCCCTCTCAGTGGACAGAGCCAGGAAATGTGTGCTTATATGCTAACCATGTATGTGCACACATATATGCCTCTTCCTATGTCCATTTATACATGTGTGTGTGCGTGTGTATACATACATAAGGTTCAGTATGTATATACACACTGACACCTCCAACTCCAACCCAACACCACAGGGTTCATTCTAGCATCTTCTCCTTGTTTACTTGAACGTTTTTTTTTTTTTCTGAAGTGATAAACCTGTCCTTATCCACAGTAAATTACTTGTTTGTTCTGCCCTAGTTTACATGCAGGGGCTTCCCAGGTAGCTCAGTGGGTAAAGAATCTGCCTGCTGCAATGCAGGAGACTCAGGAGACATGGGTTCAATTCCTGGGTCGGGAAGACCCCCTGGAGGAGGAAATGGCAACCCACTCCACTGTTCTTGCCTGGAGAATCCCTTGGACAGAGAAGCCTGGCAGGCTACAGTCCACGGTCACAAAGAGTTGGATGTGACTGAGCACAACACACAGGTGTCAGAACGCTAACCTGAACCCTGTGAGAAACACACACATCAACCAGTGTACATGTTTGGGGACAGATCCTTTGATTTAGTCTTACAGCAACTAAACAAAACACTATTTAAAATTACTCAGGTATCTCCTTTCACCCCCATCTCCTTAAATGTGACTATTTCATTCATTTGTAAGAAAATCTGATTCATTGGTCAGAATCTGCATTCCATTTTGGGTTCTTCACACCCTGGTTAATTTTTAGAATTTATATGTAGTGAAATTTATTTTTTGTAGTGTACAGTCCCATGGGCTTTGACAAAGGTGTATAGTTGTATATTCAACCAGCACAGTACCAAACAAAACAGTCCCATTCCCCCAAACTGCCTTTGAGCTCCTTTGTACTCAGCCTCTCTCCTCAACCCTGCAATCACCTATTTGTTTTCTGTCCCAATAGTTTTTGCAGAATGTCATAAAAATGGAATCATACATTAAGTTATCTCTTATTTCTAGTTTCATTTACTTAGCAAAATGCTATAAGATTCATCCACGTTGTTTTTGTCTTGTTTTTTATTGCTGAAAATGTCATGCCACTATATGGGTATAGCACCACTTGCTTCCTGTTCACCTCTTGAGGACATCTGCGTTGTTTCCAGCTTGAATTGATTATGAATAAAATGAGAGTTGGACCATAAAAAAGACTGAGTGCTAAAGAACTGATGCTTTCGAATTGTGGTGCTGAAGAAGACTCTCGAGAGTCCCTGGAACTGCAAAGAGATCAAACCAGTTAATCCTAAAGGAAATCAATCCTAAATATTCATTGGAAGGACTGATGCCGAGGCAGAAGCTCCAATACATTGGCCACCTGGTGAGAAGAGTCAACCTATTGTAAAAGACCCTGCTGCGGGGAAAGATGGCGGGCAAGAGGAGAAGGGGGCAACAGAGGATGAGATGGTTGGTTGGATGGCATCACCAACTTAATGGACATGAGTTTGGGCAAATTCCAAGAGATAGTGAAGGACAGGGAAGTCTGGTGTGCTTCAGTCCATGGGTCGCAAAGAGTCAGACACAACTTAGCAACTGAACAACAACGTCAAAAGCTGCTATAAACCTTCACATACAGGTTTTTGTGTGAGATCAGTTTTCTTTCCACTTGGGTAAACATCTAGAAGCAAAAAGCCTAGATCATATGGTAGGGCTATGTTTGACTTTTTAAGAAACTGCCAACTGTTTTCTGAAGTGGTTGTACATCTCCGCGTTGCCACCAGTACTGTATGAGAGGTCTTGCTGTGTCGCATCCTTGTCACCCTTGGATGGTCCTTTTCTGTTCGTTTGTTTTAGTCATCCTAATAGGTGTGTCATGGGATCTCATTGCTGTTTTAATTTCCATATCCCTGGCCACTAGGTGTGCTCATCATCTTTTCAGGTGCTTCTTTGCCATTGTCTTTTGTCCATTTTTAATCAGGTGATTTATTTCCTTATCACTGACCTTTGAGAGTCCTTAATAGATTCTGAACCCATCTCCTCTTCATTTCAAAGAACAGAAATTTCTAAATCTTGGCAGACTCCAATATATGAATTTTTCTTGTTACAAATTGTCTCTTTTTCCTAACACAGGTCACAGATATTTTTCTCCTAAAAATTGATAGATACTTCTAAATTATACATTTACATTACACTCCATTTTGAGTCATTTTTTGGTATGTGATGTGAGGTATGGACCAAAGTTCGTTGTTTACCTATGGATGGCTAATTATTCTAGTACCATCTGCTGAAATATTAGATTTTGACGATGGAATTGCCTTTGCAATTTTGTTGCAAATCGTTTGGGCATATATATGGGTGATGCTATGAAAGTGTTGCACTCAATATGCCAGCAAATATGGAAAACTCAGCAATGGCCACAGGACTGGAAAAGGTCAGTCTTCATTCCAATCCCAAAGAAAGAGAATGCCAAAGAATGCTCAAACTACCGCACAATTGCACTCATCTCACACGCTAGTAAAGTCATGCTCAAAATTCTCCAAGCCAGGCTTCAGCAATATGTGAACCTGAACTTCCAGATGTGCAAGCAGGTTTTAGAAAAGGCAGAGGCACCAGAGATCAAATTGCCAACATCTGCTGGATCATGGAGAAAGCAAGAGAGTTCCAGAAAACCATCTATTTCTGCTTCATTGACTATGCCAAAGCCTTTGACTGTGTGGATCACAATAAACTGTGGAAAATTCTGAAAGAGATGAGAGTACCAGACCACCTGACCTGCCTCTTGAGAAACCTGTATGCAGGTCAGGAAGCAACAGTTAGAACTGGACATGGAACAACAGACTGGTTCCAAATAGGAAAAGGAGTACATCAAGGTTGTATATTGTCACCGTGCTTATTTAACTTATATGCAGAGTACATCATGAGGAACGCTGGACTGGAAGAAGCACAAGCTGGAATCAAGATTGCCGGGAGAAATATCAATAACCTCAGATATGCAGATGACACCACCCTTATGGCAGAAAGTGAAGAGGAACTCAAAGGCCTCTTGATGAAAGTGAAAGAGGCGAGTGAAAAGGTTGGCTTGAAGCTCAACATTCAGAAAACGAAGATCATGGTATCTGGTCCCATCACTTCATGGGAAATAGATGGAAAAACAGTGGAAACAGTGTCAGACTTTATTTTTTTGGGCTCCAAAATCACTGAGGATGCTGATTGCAGCCATGAAATTAAAAGACGCTTACTCCTTGGAAGGAAAGTTATGACCAACCTAGATAGCATATTAAAAAGAAGAGACATTACTTTGCCAACAAGGGTCCGTCTAGTCAAGGCTATGGTTTTTCCCGTGGTCATGTATGGATGTGAGAGTTGGACTGTGAAGAAAACTGATCGCCGAAGAATTGATGCTTTTGAACTGTGGTGCTGGAGAAGACTCTTGAGAGTCCATTCGACTGCAAGGAGATCCAACCAGTCCATTCTAAAGGAGATCGATCCTGGGTTTTCATTGGAAGGACTGATGCTAAAGCTGAAACTCCAATACTTTGGCCACCTCATGCGACGAGTTGACTCACTGGAAAAGAGTCTGATGCTGGGAGGGATTGGGGGTGGGAGGAGATGGGGACGACAGAAAATGAGATGGCTGGATGGCATCACCGACTCGATGGACATGAGTTTGAGTGAACTCCGGGAGTTGTTGATGGACAGGGAGGCCTGGCGTGCTGTGATTCATGGGGTCGCAGAGAGTTGGACACGACTGAGCGACTGAACTGAACTGAACTGATGGGTCTATTTCAAGGCTCTCGATTCTGTTCACTGATCTATGTGTCTATCCCTTTGCCAATACCACCCTGTCTTGATTGCAGTCATTTTGAAGAAATCAGGTCATCTAAATTCTTGGTCTGCCCAGAGGAGAGGACGCAGGCTTAGAGTCAGACTGGAGACTGGATTTGACTCCGGTTGTGCCCCTGCTTAAAGTTGAAGTGAAGCAGCCAATCCAACGTGGAGGGACAGAGAGATGGAAAGTTCTCTTCATGCACTGCCCATTCCACCACCTTCTGGCTGCCTCTCCATGTCAGGGTCTCATGGGGACCCTGTGGACCCTGTGGACCCTGACTGTTGTCAGGTCTCCTGTTGCCACCCGGTGAGGCTGAGGAATTTCCTCTGTGAAGGGCCCCAGATTTGCCATCGGCCTTGGGCTTAGTGGAAGCTGTTCCTTTCCAGAGCCCCGTCAAGGCCATCCCCTGGACCTCAAGCCCAGATGGTCTCACCTGGACACCCTGCTGACCCTCATGCCTTCACTGACTCAGTGATGGACAAGCCGAGTCTGAGGTTGTTCAAGTGTGACCAGCTCGGGAGTTGAGAGCGCAGCCATCCACGTGACCTTCCGAACTGCTGCCCATGTCATGACGTGGGGAGGAAGCTTGGTCATTAACAAGACACATTCAAGTGCACAGGGACTTGGTGGCCACCTGCTCAATCTTCTGGAAATGCCAGTCTGCAGGTTGACATTTTTCTCCACCATAACAATCCAAGCAGACACTTGCTCATTCATTAGATAACTCTACAGACCCACTCAGGGGTTGGGGGTGGGGCAGGGAACACAGAGGTGAGGAGAAGCCCATTGTCCAGGGCAGATCTTGCCTGCTCTTCAGGACCCACTTGGAGACCACCATGAGTGAATGCCCAAGTTGTAGGCACTCAGACACTCTTGGAGGAAGGGAGTGTTGGAGCCCTGTGGGGAGGCCCCCTGCTCAGAGGCAGCAGCCCCCTGCCCTGCCTCTCTCCTCCTTCAGAGCCACCTCTGTGATGGAATGGTTATACCCTATCTATTCACTTCTTCACCTTCCACTCACTTCTCAAACCGTGTGGTCTGATTTCACCTGGTCAGGGGGCCCTCGAACTATCTGGTTGCTGGGCCTAAGGGCACTTTGCAAGCCTCACTTGTTTGCCCCAGCTCAGCCTCATGCCCCACCCCCAGCCATTCCTGCAGGAGTCTCTCAAGGGTTCTCGCTCCCTAGTGTGACATCTTGCTGAGTCCCGCCTCTGCTGAGCACCCTCCACCCAGGGCTCCCTGGGGCTCTCAAGTTCAATCCCTATCCTCCTCTGTCCAACTCTCCAGCCTCACCTGGACTCCAACCCACCCCCCAACCCCCACCATTCACTCAGCATTGTGCTCTTCCAACATTTTCTCTATTGTTACATAATAAATTCCCACAAAACTCAGAAGCCCAAACAACAATAACGTTTATTATCTCACCCGGTTTCGGCGGGACAGGAATTTGGGAGCGGCTAAGCCGGGCCGTTCTGGCTCAAGTCCTCTGGGGAGGCTGTCATCTAGGCGGCAGGGTGACTGCCGTCATCCGCAGGTGTGGCCAGGGCTGGGGGTCCACATCCAGGACGCTACCCTCCTGTGGCGGCTGGGGACACAGAGGGTGGGGTGTCTTCTCCTTCCTCAGACTTGAGGCTCCTGAAGAGGCAGCCACGCACCAGAGAGCGGAAGAGTAAGTGGGGAAGTTATTTAAAAACCAAAACTATTTACCAAGAGGGGCAAGAACCCAGTTACGCATAGCTGAGACCAAAGTCAGGAAATGTAATTGAACCCAAGATCCACTCTAGGGTGTGACTGCAGAGCTGTCCTTTCCTGCTATGGGGTTTCCAGGAACCATTCCTTCCACCAGAGAGACCAGCTGTCCCCCATACAGGGAGGCCCCTCAGATTTGGGATGCGGCCACCCTTTCCCCCCACAACAGCTCTAGCTGTCAGCCCTGCCACTCAGCACAGGCCACTCCCCTGCCAGCCCCTGGTCCTGAGACCGTCACACTCCAGAACAAGGCGGACTCTAAGAAATGGGAGCTCTTCTCCACTGGGGCATCACCCCAAAGCTCTCCTGTCCTGCCTTGTTGGTGCCGCCATGTTGACACTGATGACCAAGGCAGAGTGGCTTGGAGCTCCCTCTGCCTGCCAGCACAGCCTGTCCCCCACTGTCCTGGCTACTTGAGGGGTGCCCAGCCCTCAGTAACACGTCCATCCAGTGCCTTTGCTTGGTGGTGGCTTGGTCAGGGTTACTGCTGTCCCCCACATGCCCTCACAGCAGCCCAGAGTCTCATCAAGACCCCCAGCCTCTGGCTTCATCTCTCTCCCCACTTGGCCTCAAAACCTGCCCCTGTACTGTCTGTTGGGTTTATGTCTCCTGCATCCTTTCTCAAACACCAGGTCCCCTCCTCCCTTCTCAGACTCTCACCTGGAGTGGTCCCTCCTCCACGTCCAGTGTGGTCAGCTGATGCTTAAGCTTTGCCAGCCCCACCTGAAGGCCTCACCAAGCCCCTTGCTTCCCTGCCTCCAGCCTTTGCATTGGACTCCACATTCTGCAGGCCTTGGCTGGGCATCCCAGGGTTCTCCTGGGAGCCTCCCACTCTGCCAGGGATGCACATGGGTGCACCCAGGCTGCGGGTGGGCCTGGCCCTGTGCCTGGAGCTCCCCTGGGCAGGTAAACAGGAGGGAAACAGGTGCGGAAACCTGCCAGCTGGGGCTGCAGCCCCATGTGTTTGTCTTCACAACCAACTCAAGCAGTTTCTGGTCTGTGTTGCTTCCTTCACGTTCTCTGTGTGGGGGACCCCAAGGCTCCAAATCTGCCCCTTCATAGGAGTTCTCCTGCCAGGGGTTGCTCAGTGAAAAGGTTCTCGGCACTTCAATTCCCAGGGCTTAGAGACCCCTGCCTGACGTCACTCCAAGAGGCTGGAGATTTTGGGGGTCAGGGCCCCACCTGATCCCCTCCGCCCAGCTCTCAGCAGCAGCCCCAGAGAGCTTAGAAACGGTTGGCCAATGCTTTACAGGGACCACTGAAGCTTGTAATTGATTACCAGAGTGATATCTGTTCATTGTGGAAAAATCGGAAAACACATAAAAGCAAAAATAAAGTCAAATCAAATCAAATAAGATAAAGTAAAATAAAATAAAAAGGAAATTATTAGCAAAATAACAAAAGTACAGAGTATAATAAAATAAAATTTAAAAGTGAAATAAAGTTAAATTACAAAGTAAAATAAAACAAGATCCACCAGCTGTAATTCCACCAGCCGCAGGTGTGCAGTCCTTACATTCTAGAATACATCCTTTCAAGCTTCTCTCTGCCTCTACACTTTAAAAAACAAAACCCAAGTGGCCTATATCAGTAATGCTTTGCTGCTGCTAAGCTGGGCATCTCTGCGGGATCCCACATCCTCCTGTTTTCTCTCAATACCTGGAGCACAGCGGGCCGCATCCCCTGACATAGGGAACCGGTCCCACATAGGTGGGCATTGGAGTTGTTTCTAATTTTTCCTTCTTTCATGCACCACTCCATAACCACACTTGTAGCCATATCCTCATGACCCTCTACAGAGCAGATTAAGACTCTGGAGGCATATGAGCCCTGGAAACATTTGGGACGTTCAGCCAGCCTCCCCTCACTAGGACACACCATTAAATACTAACAGTCAAGTCAGTGTAAGGACATCTACAAAGTTCTGGATTTCCCCTGATGCGTTAGGCCTTGTTTGAAGTACTCCATCCATTTTTCAATTCATCTTTTGCTCATTTTGGGGGGAGGAAATGCCCTGGCTTTGTCAGCATCCCCAGCACGTGTGAGGGTTTCCTGGCACAGCTGTGACTCTCACCTTTGGGTCACTCTCAGGAAGGAGACTCTCAGGGTCCAAGGCTCTCCCAGGTATCTGTCCTTGCTTATTACAGACGCCATCACCTGTCACATACCTGCACTCAGTAACTCTCTGTCGAATGACTGATTCCTGCCCAGTGACCCCGCCTCCTCTCTGCCCGACCTCTCCCAGCTGGCTAGAGATGGGACCAGGGATACATGAGGGATAAGGCCAACTTGGGAGCAGACACCCTGGGCCCTAGGGTGGGCCTGAGCCCAGAGGATTCAGCGCAAGGGCAGAACGTTCCTAACCCATAACTGGGGCGCTGGTCAGAGAGGTTATGGGGCTCAGAGCACCAACACCCACAGAGCCTCGCCCAGGCTCCCCTGAAGACTTTCCAGTCCTTGATGGGGTCCGCTCTCCTCCCCAGGTATCTGCTCTGCACCTCCCCACAGCGCCCATGACTTCATCCCTGGGAAGCACGAGGATGTGACCTCTTTGAGAGCCCAACCACAGCACAGGGCTCAGCAGGAGAGTCTGCGGTAGGGTGACCCAGTATGGTGGAGAGGAAGGGCATGGGGCTTGTTGTTCTCTGCTTTTTTCCCAAACCCATCCCAGGGATATCCCCAAATCAGAAGCACAGAAGTGCGCTCAGAACTGGAGACATGAGAGGAGTTCTTAGCTGTGAAGACCTTACTGGTGGTGCTGCTGCTGCTAAGTCACTTTAGTCGTGTTGGACTCTGTGCAACCCCATAGACAGCAGCCTAGCAGGCTCCCCTGTCCCTGGGATTCTCCAGGCAAGAACACTGGAGTGGGTGGCCATTTCCTTCTCCAATGCATGAAAGTGAAAAGTGAAAGTGAAGTCGTTCAGTCGTGTCCGACTCTTCGTGACCCCATGGACTGCAGCCCACCAGGCTCCTCCGTCCATGGGATTTTCCAGGCAAGAGTACTGGAGTGGGGTGCCATCGCCTTCTCCAATGTACCTAATTCCCAGGTCAGCCCAACCCTTGTTCCCCAGAACCAAGCACTGTGCTAAGGTGAGATCCCCCCTTTTCAAAGGAGCACTGACTTGCTTCCTCCTCAGAACAGCCAGCTCACCACCGGCATTTAGCAAATTAACTTGTTAAGGAATCCTTTAAAGGTAGCTCCAATGCCAACTCTTCCAGGAAGCCATCCTTGACTGGTTCAGCCTTCAGAGATCTCTTCCTCCTCTGGTACATCAGAACAGCTATTCCTGGTACCACACTCATGACATTAAAGTTTGAGTTTTTAAAAATTGTTCTCCAAGGAATGCATAAGGTGGTAAAGGCAGGATTGGACAACGCTGAATGTTGAACTGTGATACAGGCCCACTGAAAGCTGAGCCAAGAAGTAAGGCACTCTGGGACAAAATGGCTGAGCCTCTCTCTACTACACCCCATTGCTGGCCATCCCTCAGCAAAGGCAAGGGCATGTCCTCAGTGGGGCGACTCCTGCAGCTGGGGCTTCCTTGGCGAGGTCCCCCCAGGGCTGTCTGCTGCCCACATTGCCTGCAGCTGGCAGCCAGTCCTTCTGGACAGGAGGCTCTGCTGCAAGACGGAGGCAGGATCGGGGCGGGGGTGGTGTGCATCTCCACGTCCACCACAGACAAGAATGAAAAATCTAAAACAAACATGCAATAATTGCAGCATTGGATTCAGGGACCGCCAAACGACAGCTCAAAGGCCAAATCTGGCTGGCTGCCTATTTTGGAAATTGCTTTACTGGGACACAGCCTGGCTCATTCTTTTTGTTCTGTGTCTATTGCCTGTGGCTGCTCTGGTCCTGCAACATCAGAGTAGTTGTCACAGAGATGGTAGGGCCCATGGAGATTAAAACAAGTTCCAATGCAGCTCTTCCCAGATTAAGTGTGCTACTCCAGCTGACACTTCTGGGAATGGAAGCCTCACTCATGATGACTTCTTTGTCATGATGACCGCACACACAGACATGCATGCAAATTCACCTGTGAGCACACATGGGGATACACGCACACGCACGCGCGCGCATGCACAGAGGCACCCCAGGGATGCATTAAGTGTTCTTCTGGTCATCACTGATTGAGAATACTCCTGACCCAAGTAGGGCCAGATTCCTTCTCACTGGCAACTTGAAAGCAAGTCTCAGGTACAATTGTGGCCTTGCTTGAAGAGAATGACCATGAGTGGTATTAAACGTTGATTGTTGCTTTAAACCATTATGTTTTGGAGTAGTTTGTCACAGAAAACTAATACTCTCCACAAACTAATCTGCCTTCCAGTGTCCTAGTTTCTGATAAGGCCACTGTTTTCCTCCCCATCCTCAGATCTTAACCATCACAATCTGTTTTGGGTTTTTTTTTTCCTTTGCTGCTTCCTGTCTGCTGATTTGATCTTAAGGAGTCTCTCACTTTCATCCTCTGTTCTCTGGTCCCTATTTACACCATCCTGGCAGTAAAAAAAAAAAACAAAAAAACACGGCCCTTTGCTGAGCACCTACTATGTGCCAAAGTACCTACTATGTGCCCTGCTCTTAATACAGTTTGAGTACTCATGGAGGAATCCTGACAACTGGATGAAATAGGTTTGCTGTCCCTGCTTTATAGCTGAAGCACCTAAGATTTTGAGAAGCTTAGTAGCTTGTCTGAGCCTCCCCAGTTGAGTAAGTAGAGACTCAAGTTAGAACCCAGACTTGTCCCAAAGCCCATGGTCTTTTGTAGCCTGGCACTGCCGCAACTCAGTCTATGCCCTCAGAGCGATGGCCCAGGAGCTCTGGAAGTAACCCTTGCTGCCACCTCTGCCTTCCTGGATTCTTCTCTGATGTCACAAGTAGCTCTGTTTAAAATGTATATCTGACCATCTTCATTGCCTACTCTCAAGCTGCCAAGGGTCCCCACCCTCATGTCCCCACCCTGTGCATCCTTCAAAACTCAGCTCAGCTCAGTTGCCCCCTCCTCAGAAAACCGCCTGTCCCCTCTTTGAATACCTGGAACTCTTCCCTCCTGCCAGTCACCTGTTTATTCTCAGTTTAAAAAAGACAGTACACACACTTGAACCCTGTAGTTAGTCCACCACAGGCTTCTCAAAAAGAGACTTCTAGGCCTGTCTGGTATGCCCAGGTCCATGAAAAGGGATTTATGACGATAGAGTGACTGTAGCATAATTAATAACTGAGCTATGAGAGAACATGCACAGAAATAAATGCTTCAATGAATCAATAATCAATAGCTCTTTAAATGAGTGACTCAAATTAATAACGATTGGTTGCTTGATTGAATAGGACAGTACCTAGATCCCAATTTTATGCATATATATTATATATATGGGCTTCCCAGGTGGCCCTAGTAGTAAAGAATCTGCCTTTCAATGCAGGAAGCACAAGAGAGGTGGGTTCAATCCCTGGGCTGGAAAGATCCCTTGGAGTAGGAAGGGGTAACCCACTCCAATATTCTTGTCTGAAAAATTTCATGGACAGAGGAGCCTGGCAGGCTATGGTCCGTTGAGTAGCAAAGAGTCGTACACGACTGAGCACACATGCAGGAACAGTCATTGTTTATGTATTTGTCATAGCAAAATATTTTATTATATACATAACATGGTAATATTAAAATATTTAACAACCAGTACCGGGTGAGTACCAACCAATAAAGGAGGACATCTCCACAGAGCTGGATCAGGTCCTACGGTTCCCGTTAGGCCCTTTTAGTGCTAGGCCCTGGGGAGGTTGCGGGCTAGTCTGAGGGAAGAACAAAATGGCCAGAGGGAGGGGCACTTGAAATGCACAGCTCTTCAACACTTTGCAAAAGCAGCTCCGCAAAGATTCTGACGGATGCAGCCCTGCCCGTGGAGTTTTCTGGGCTCACCCGATGCCAGCCCTGAGCTGAGCTTCACAGTTAGGTCATTCCAATCCTCAAAGAGCACCAGAAATTTGGAGGTACTACCACTGTCCCACGTTCTAGTGAGGACACCCAGATTCAGAGGTTAAGCTGCTCTCTGGCAGTCACACAGCCAGAAAATGACTGAACCAGGCCCTAGACCAGCCTCGCGGAGGGATCCTCTTGGACCACACAGCACACACTTCCGGCACACAAGTAGTGGCTTGCCTTCCTGTGGCTCCTGGGCAGGTACTGGGCGGGGCCAGCAGGACAGCATGGTTTTCAGGGCCTGGAATTGGTCGAAGCTGTGGCTCTAAGGAGGTGTGTCCTAAACCTAGCACTGCCCCTTCCTGCCTGCTGCTGCCCACCGGGTCCTCCTCTCCAGAGCTGAGATGCTTGCCCTCATCGTAAGGTAGATCTTCAAAGCAGAGACGGTGATGGGCGTGTACCTGGCAATAGGGCCACAACTCCTGACAGCGTTTTGCAGGAACGGTCCCATGCCATTCCGCATTCTCCACGGGCTACCGAGAGACTTTGAACAAGATGCTACTCTGAGTTCATTTCGTCATCTACAAAATGGGGTGATAAGAGGGGGTATTGCTTTTCAGGCTTGGCGTAAAGATCAAAGAACCAACCTATAGGAAGGTATCCAGGCATTTCCAGTCACTCCTCTGAACTTTATAGGTCGTGGGCAGTGAGGAAAGGCTGGGAGTGAAAGGGGATGGTGCACCATTGAGCCTGTCTGCCCCAGTTGGGGGTGGGCCGGGGCTGGGGTGGGGAGCTTGGCTGGGTCCTGGCACCTTGGGCTTCCCCTCTGCCGCCTCCCTCATCCCTCCAAGTTCTTCAGAAGGCGGAATTATTTCTCTTCGTTTTCACACCTAATCACAAAATAATTTTGATGCCCAGAAGCCTTCCTCTCGGAGGAACATTTGTGCGGGATGATATCAGCCTAATTAAGTGCTCCAGCTCTGGGATTTGAATCTCTTCCGACCCCCGCGCTCCCTGCCAAGCAGCGCTGGCCGACCGGCTACCTGCACACGCGGCTTCTGGAGTCTTCCGCGCCGCCCCTCCTCCCGCCCCGGGATGGATAACTTGATCGGGCGCCAGGAGGCGGCGGACCAGGTGTCACCTCGGCGGGGCTGGAGGCGGCTTGCTCTGCGCTCTCGGGCCTGAAAGGCACAGGCATGTTCGCGGCAGCAATGCGCCTTTGTTCGCCTTGGCAGCGCCGCGGCCTCCCTGGGGCCGGCCCCATAAAGGGTTTCTGTTCGGGCTGGAGGACTCATTGTAGAAAAATTGTCCCTCGAAAAATTAGCATGGTACAGTGGAGAAAGCGGAACGCCCGGCAAATGACAGCTGCTGGCCCCAGACGAGGGCCAGAAAGTGGAGTTTCGCAGGGTGCCGGCTCCCTGGGGCACCCCCTCGCTCCCGGCCTGAGGGTGGACCTAGGGGTGGCCTCAGGGGCTAGCAAAGCCCAGGGCAGCAGGGGCCAGATGGGAAGTGAGGCTGTATTTGAGGTTGGAGGCTTGTCCCCCCCCCCCCAGAGTTAGAATATCTCCCCAGGCACCAGGTCGAGGGGTGGGCGGTGATATTTGAGGGCCCCTGGGGCAGAGTCAGGCTCAGAGGGGCAGCTGGCTTGGGGGGAGGGGGTCTGGGAGACAGAAAGAGAGCGGGTCTAAAGGGTATGTGGTTAATTGAACGTCAACAGCCACAGATACGATTACACCCCTCTGTGTCTTTTTCCCAGTGTGTTGATGGAAAAGTAACTAGATTAAAAGCCCTGGGAGCCCCAGTTGGAGAGGCCGGGCAATGCGGGGGGAGATCCCTCCTGAATGTCGACTCGGGGTTCCTGCAGTCCCAGCAAGGAGGGAAAACAGTCAATTAGAGACGAGAGAAAAGACAGCGGGAGCTGTGGTTTGGCATTTGCATAAAGCCTGGGGCCCCAAGGCTGCCACCCTTAGTGAGAGGGAGGAGTTCCCAGGAGAGAACCCTGGGGGTGTCATGGGGGTGAGGATCTTGGTAACTGTTGATGGTCTCAGCCAAAAGCCTGTGTGCACACACTTTACGTGAGGCAAGGGTGAGGGTGACTGGGCCTGTAAACGGTGAACGCGTGTGTGCAGGTGTGTGTGTATTTCTGGTTTCACCCTGCTGCCATCTGTGAGGTTATGGGTCTCTTCCTGTGTCCGTGTTTGAAGCAGGTTGCACCTGTGTCACTTGCATTGACCTGATACTCCCATGGTGTGACCCCCCAATTGCAAATTTCTGTAGGTGGGCAGCACACCTGGGCACCCCTCATGGGCTCTCAGAGCACAGCCAGGTCAGGGGGACATGGATCTGCCAACTTGATCCCACCAGCGTGGGAAGAGCAGAGCCTCAAGACTTCCTGTGCTTCTCAGGAGACCAGACCTGGAACCGGCCCCCTTGGCTCACTCTGCATTTTGTGCTCCCTGGAGAAACCTTCCTGATCCTTCCAGCCTGCCATTTCCATGAAGTCCCTAACCTCCTCCAGGAAGCCTGCCCTCACTTCCTACCGCAGGACAACACACAGAAAGTGTTGCGTCACTCACATGCACCTGTGTACTTGTCGCTTTCCATCCCCACCTCCGCCCCAGGCAGGACAGAGCATGGCTGGTTATAATGCAAGCCTGCCTGGGATGGAGACGGGTGAGGAAGGGAAGCAGGACTGGAAGAAGGAATCCAATTCTATAGGAAGAAAATAAGCAGCGGTCAAAGCTATTAGGGTGAGCAAGAATGGCACAAGAGCCAGTGGGAAGGTGGCTTTAAGTTCCAACCTCAGAGCACACAGTTCACCCCTCAGGGAGCCATAGGTCCCTTTCTGGACCCCCCTTGCTGCTTTTTGTTAGTCTCCCCGTCCTGTCAACCCCCTCTGTGTTCTTCAGAGCAGCACTGGGAGAAAGAAGCAAGAGTAATCACTGAGCCCCAGATCCAGGGAGGGATTGCTGTCCCGCCAACTCACAGTCACAGCTACCGAGTTCCCACTCTCCGAGGTGCTAGGGATGGAGTTGCAGAGCCTGGAGCTGGTAGATGGGGCTCTGGGTGCTTCTGCACACTTCAAGGCTCAGACCTCTGGTAGCTCTAGGGAGGAGGAGTGGGGTAGAGAGAGACCTCAGCCAGATGTGGGACTTCCTCCCACAGCAATGGGACAGGGTAGAGTTGAAACCCACATGGACTTCACCAATGACTCTGGGGGGAGAGGGTTCCATGAAGCAGGAGATGTGGCACTGCCTGCTCCACTCCACTCCGCCCCTTGCCATCACCCTGCCTCCTGCCTTGCTGGGAGATTGCAGAGCATTAGGCTCCTCCAGTATCTCTGTTTGGACCACCCCACAGAACTGCCTTTGGGTTTTCACCCACTGGGGTGGTGGGGTAGGGAGAGGGACTTTGCCCACTCCCTTCTCGAGTCCCTGGAGCCACAGATGTGTCCAGGGACCCCTAAAGATGAGAGCCCCAAGGTGCTCCCTGTTTCTTCCCCCCATCCAACCACATACCACATAAGCCCCCTGAGAGGATGAAGAAATTAGAGGGACACTCAGCTCACAAACAAGGTCTCACAGCATCACCTTTTAGCAGAACATCAGTTGGAGACACCCATCCCGTCCCTCACTTAGTATTTATTAGACACCTCCCCCCCACTATAGAAGTTGAATGAGAAGGGCAAGGTGACCCACTCCAGTATTCTTGCCTGGAAAATCCCTTGGGCAGAGGACCCTGGCAGGTCATAATCCATAGGGCTGCAAAGATTCAGGCATGACTGAAGTGACTTAGCAAGCACGCACACATGCATAGAAGTTGAATAATGTGCCCAATGACTTGGCCAGAAGACAGTGGAACTGGGAGCTGAAAGCTTATGCCACTGTCTCCAGTGAGACTGAATACCCTGCCCAGCAGGGTTCAAACTCCGCCCTGGAGGAGAGGTCAGGAAAGTCTTTATGGAGGAGGGGGCATTTGGAATGGGTCTCCAGGGATTTGCAGGGTGTTAGTGAATCCAGGTGGAGAATGGAGCAGGAGAGTTTCTGGGTGGTGGGAACAGCAATGTCTCTGGCATGGAGATGGGGTGGAGGACGTGCAGGGCTGGTCCCCTGTGGGAAGCAAGAACGGTGAGCATGAAGGAGAGCCCTTAGGTCTGGGAGCTGGGAGAGCCCCAAGAGGTCTCCAGGTAAGAGGCTTGGTCAGGCTGAGCAGAAGCAGATAGGGATGGGGGTAGACACCGGTTGGGCAACAGTGAGGCCACCTGTGAAACAGCTTGAAGTCTGTCGAGGATTGAGGAAGACAAGTGTCCATCCCTGAATGGGGCGGTGGGGCTGGTCATCGAGCATGACCAGGAGGGTGGGGCTGGGAGGTGGGATGGACCTTTGGAGGGCCAAGGACACCTCCTGCTCACAGATCCTGGACCAAGGAGGGGTCAGATCCCCACCCCAAGCCCTCGCAACCTGCTGCTCCTGCTGAATCTGTGGAAATAAAATTGGGGGACAACAGTCCTGGCTTTCACTCCATATTCCCAGCCATAGCATGTTGGAGAGGGCTAGGTCCCAAGTTTCAGGGCTTATTCACATAATGTGGCCTCAGGCAAATTGCTTCTCTCTGCCTCCGTTTCTTCGTCTGTAAGAGGACATACGATCGCACCAACCTCATGGGGTTGTTGTGAGGATTAAGTGAATCTGAATAGTGAAGGATTCAGAGCAGGTCTTGAAACCAGGAGATCAGAGTTGATGTTATTATTATTAACATCATTTTTGAGCTGGGATGAATGAGCCCAGAGAGGCTTCTGCCCTGACTGACTGTGGGGGTGGCTGGGTGGGGAGAGGGGCCCCAGGAGGGTTTTCCTGACCTGCACTGCAAGTCTCATTCTTCTCCAGCCTGAGGGGTTTATTCCTTGTCCCCAAGGCCCACCCAGAGACCCAGACCAAGACCAAGCCAGTGGGACGGGAGCCACAAGGCACATCGTTTCTGAAGAGTGTAGACAGCAGCCCGACTTGTTTGGGCAGTTCTGACTGTCATGGTCCCTGCACTGGCAGAGACCCTGCCTGCATGGGGTAGAGGGTGTGGTGCTGACCCCTTGCTGCCTGTGAGTGCAGGGAGTAGGGCAGTCCTTCACAGGGGACTCACCAGTGGTCACCCTTGAACCCACCCAGGTCACAGAAGCTCCATAAGTGGGAGACTGAGTGATGATCATTCAGCAGTGTGGGGAAGGCACTTGACACCAGACAGGCTCATCGGGACACTCCTGGAACCCCGTGATTCTGGCCGTCATCCCCTTTGCCCCTTCACATCCTCAGGACCAAGAGGGGTAAGAGCCTGAGAGAGTCGTACAAGCCTGGCCCCTTTGGCCTTTCATCGGAAGTCTAGCTTCCTGGGTTTGGTCTGAGGACTTAGACAGTAATTTGGGTACGGTGCCACCAGGTGGCTCCCCCTCAGAGTCACTTTATCCTTAACCACTGAGCAAGCCTTGGATTCAGCGGGCCTCCCCTACAACCAGCACCCCCGCCCCAGGAGACAGCATGGTGGGTCTCCATCCTCGTGGGAACATGAACTCCAGGCCTCCCCTGCCCAAGTATCTTCCAGCCTCTGCTCCTGTCCTTTCATCTCCCAGTCTCTGTGGCTCTACCTACCCCAGCCAGCAAGGCCCAGGGGTCCCTGGACCTAAGTAATCTGCCTCTGCCAGGTCCCCATTTCCTCCAGGCTCTTCCTATCCCTGCTGTTCAGCTGAACCTTCTCCAAGAATCCCAGCCAACACCTTGGATCAGCTGCCACTTGTCCCCTGTCTCTGAGACCCCTTCTTCCATCCTTCTCTGCCTCTTACACAGGGCTCCCCCTGCAAGTCCACCAAGAGATCAAAAGGCAGGCTCAGTTTTGGGAATGAAAGATTTGATGAGGGAGCAGAGGAATAAGTGAGCGATCTGACCAGTCCACAAATGTTTTGGGGTACCTACTGTATGCTAGGTCCATGCTGGCCAGAAAAGGGACTGAATAGGTGAAGAGTTGGCCGTGTGAGTAAGTGGGGACGAGAGACTGAACTTAAGGATGAATGTGGAACTGGGGCCAGGGTACTGGGTGAATGGTGGGTGAGTAAGAAGCTGGGGGGCTGCGGTGGGGGTGGGGGTGGGGTGGTGAGCAGCTCCCTTATTTGTTGGCGCAGACTCAGGTCACTTGACCTGGGGCCCACAGAGGCTGTGCTCCCGGCAGGACTCAGACCAAAACAGATGACTCACTCGTGTGTGCGGCCTTGGTGAGCCAGCTGCTGCTGGCGGGGAGCCGGGCAGAGGGGGCTGCCGGAGATGGGGAGCCACAGTCACGCTGGGGAGGGGAGCACCCTGGGGAGCCAGGAGAGGGTCAAAACGGGCCCTGCCCAGATGGGGCCAGAGTGGATGGAGAAGAGCCTGGGGATTCGTCGCAAAGAGCAGCAGTGACTCATTTACTGAGCATCTACTATGGCTCCTAGCAGGACCTAGAGATGCCACTAAACCAGTCCTGGGCCCCAGGGACGCTGGGGAGGAGCTTAACCTCACTTTGCAGGAGTGAGGAGCAGAAGTAGATAACCGCCTGAGGTCTCCCAGCTGCAAAGTGCAGAGTCCAGGATGACTCAGGTCCTTGTTTTGCAGGGGCCGCTCCTCTGAGTCACCTCGACATGCACTTTTAGGGAGACCCCAGGGAGACGCCAGTCCATAGGTAGCAAGACTTGGAGGAAAGAAGGCAGGTGGGGCAGCTCCCTGGACACCTGCAGGAGTTGAGCTAGCAGAGAGTAGCTGGTTGGCCCCAGGGGGAGGGAGGCCTGGCCTCTGAAGGTGGGGGCTCTGGTCGGAGATAACATTCCCTCTGGTCATCCAGCGACAAGTATTTTTCTCGCTCTGAACCTCAGCTTCCTGGCCTTTCAGAAGAAGAGCAGATGCTCCCAGAGTGATCTTCTGACTCCAGCGCAGGCTGCAGTCAGCAGAAAAAGGAGCCACCTGAGCTGGGCACCCCCAGGGGCCATCTGTGCTCACCACTGCTCTGTCCAACTGCCCAGAACTGGGCAGCCCAGTGAGCCGATAATAACGCTGATGTTCAATTATAAGAGATGATTTATTCATCAATTATATGATGATTTATGAGGCCTGTTCATCTCTGGTCTCCACTTTCCAATGGGGCAAGCCAGGTAAGCTTCGTTCTGTCTGTTACAGACAGGAGTGCCAGGGAGAAATAGAAAGGACCCGTATTTCCTGGAGCTGGACTTGGTTCTACACGCTTCTTGTGAGTGATTCCCTTCATCCTCCCTGTCGCTCCAAAGAGGAAGTACTCTGCCCCCATTTTACAGATTAGGACACTGAGTTTCAGAGTGGTTAAACGCCTTGTATAAGTCAGACATCTCAGAAGAGGCTGAACTTGATTCAAACACAGACCCTGTGGATGGAGAGGGAAGTGGGGGGGGTGACGTGCTATGTGCCCTGGCGAGCATCCACCGTCTCCTTGTCTCTGGGAGGGGGAAAGTAGGCAATGGGACTTTATCTTTGAAGCCTCCTGGCTCACAGTCAGGGGTCTGTGACCCTCACATGGAAAGAACGTGACATAGTGTCTTCAAAGCCAGGCGGGAGCCCCCCGTCGTGTGACTCTCCAGAAGGCTAACCTGGGGCGAGCCGGGTCTGCACTCTCTGTCAGTGTCCTCGGCTACTAGGTGGGGAGGTGGCTTTGGCTCAGCAAATGTGTCCAGCACAGACCCAGATGAGATTCAAAAGGCACTGCCCAGTCAGGGACCCATTGTGGTCCCCAGGAGCACCTGGTGCAGAGGGTTAGGGACCCAAAACTTGGTTCCCAGGATCAGGGGCTCCCTGGAGAGCCTCTGGGGCTAATTTATTGTGATGCAAAAATCAGGCTCCAGGGCAGCGGGAAGCAGAGCTGAGCGCCAAGCACGCTCCCATCCTTGTTCTGTTCCACATATTTTCAGTATTTATTGTCCCCATATGTGATGCTGAACATTAAAAAACATGTTGCTGAGATTCCTCCAGAAAGGGCTGACATTTCACAATACTCCTCTGATGCTGGGGATTACAGCTTAAGATGATGAAAACGTGGTTTATTCAAAACAGATTGGGGCGGAAGAAAACAAAGGCAGGCCCCCAAGAGGCCCAACACTTTGTGCTCCCGCTCCTGGGAGAGGGGGGCAGCACTGTCCCCCACCTCCACAGCATAGGAAGCCCCAGACCTCATGGGCTGAGGGAGAATTGGGTCAGACAGAGCCTGCGGCCACCTCAGGGAGTAATAATGGCCATTGCTCCTGGGGGCACTTCTAAGTGCCATGCAGAACAGGGTCCCAGCACCCGCCATTAGCATCGCTCTTCCCATTCCAAAAAGGGAGACCTGAGTCTAAGTAACTTGCCCAAATGCCCAGAGTGGAGTCAGGATTAAGAACCTAGGTTTCCATCCAAGGATCTTATTTTTAACCACAGTCACAAGGCAGAAGAGGCCCAGGCACAAGGCAGCTGACTTGCTGTGTGACCCTGCGTGAGTAACTTTACCTCTCTAGGCCTCAGTTTCCTCACCTGCAAGATGAAGGTGATAACCAGGTCTTCCCTGATAGCCTCAAAGGTATGGTCTCCAGACGGTCCAGTAGGGGCTGGCAAGGGAGCAGAGAGAGGCGTCTGGGCTCCTCTCCCTGTGATGTCCCTGAGACGGGAGCTGCGGTAGTCAGGCTAGCTCATCTCTCCTTTGCAGCAGCCCTGAGCAGGTTACTGGGGCCTCTGGACCTCCGTTTCACGCTCTGTGTGGTGAGGGATGAAGGCTCGGCCAGCTTCAAGGAGGCCCCGGAGGAGTCTGGATGAAGTTTGTTTGGCGCAGACCCAGGTCCTATCCAGCCCTGCTGCTGGGGACCGTGGGTTCTTTCTCCCTCTGAGCCTGAACCCCCAAGACCACTGTGACAGAAAAGTGTTCTGTCCAGGGTGGGATCCAGATACAAGGAGCCCCTCCCAGCCCCCATCCTGAGGCAGGGGTCTCAGCTCCCCTTCTCACTAGATGTGGCATGGGGACCACCCTCAGGCCCAGAGAGCGGAATCCTCCCCAGGGAGTGTGTGTTTGCCCCTCACCTGGGGCTCAGGGGCACAAGCGCCACCTTGGATCCCCTCCTTGCCAGGCCAATATGCTTTGGACGACAGTAAGCACCTGACTACCCCCAGGCTCATGTTTTCTAGGTAGTTTTTGTATCTCCATGAAATTTTGAAATCTGTTCCTCACCCGCCCCCTAACCCCCACGCACACCCACGTGTTATTTGGTCCTTGAGCTGATGGCAAGGGGGAGGGTGGTGGGTAGGGAAAGCTGGGCCATGGGGCCCAGGTCACAGTGACCACGGAAGGCAGTGACCTTGGCAAGCAGTGCTCAGGGCCTTTGGTCCTGCTGGCAGCCACAGGCTGGATGAAGGTGGAGGTACTGCAGGCCAGATGCCCCAGGGCAGGCAGCAGGCTGGAAAGGCAGCCTGCAGGGCAAGGAAGCCCTGGCCCAGTCCTGCATCCCATGCTTTCCCATTGCTGGTCTCTGCTCCCCAGTCGCGCCCCCTAGCCCGCCCCCAGGCTCTGGGCACCACTGGGCAGCATGCGGAGTTGCACTTGGCAGTGACTCTGAGGGTTCTGGATTCACAGCCTACCATTTCCTTCCAGAGCCCTGGGTCACAGCACTGGCTTCCTCAGCAGGCTTCACACTGGGGTGCAGGCCTGCCCAGCTGCCCGGGGACCCTGGGGCTGCCACCTCCTCCTGCTGCATGGGTGAGCCTCTCTGTCCCTCACACCTGCTGAATGCTTGTGGCTCCCCCTTCCTGGGGGACAGATGAGGGAGACACACGCCCCAGAGGACAAGTGAGCACAGGGAACCACATACAGTTAGGGGCGAGGGCATGAGGGGGTGGGCACTTAGCATCAGGAGGGTAGAAGCCTGAAGGGGATAGGGAAGAATGGGGGATCTGGGAGGTGGGAGTTCCAGGCAGAGGGAAGAGCATGTGCAAAGGTCCTGAGGCAGATGAGTGCTGGGTTTGAAGACCAGCAAGGAGGGGACCTGGGTGGCCGGAGCAGAGCTAGCATGAGGGAGCCTGGAGAGAAGAGTGGAGGGGCCACTGGGTATGTGAGGCAGGGCCATGCAGACCACCTCGGGACCCGAGACTGCACCCTAGGGGGGGAAGAAGTCATGCCAAGACCCACAGAGGGAAACTTGGACACAACCGTGTGCTCTGATGGAGCTCTTGTTCAGAGTCAGCTTTAGCTCTGATCCTAAAACCATTCAGAGAGGCTATTTCTGTGGTTTGGATCTGTCTCCTTTACATGTAGGGAGACCAAGGCTCCAAAACATTGTCACTTTCCTAAGGTCATGAACCTGAGCCCCAAGACTATACCTCAGAGCTGGGGCATGAGAGGTGGGGCCAGGAAATCACCAGGATAGCAGTCCAGGGAGGGGGCTGTCAGCCAGGAAGCTCAGACTGGCCATTGTCCCCTCCTGTACATGGGACACAGATGGGACAGGAGCCAGGCCCCCATTAGAGGATTTGGGGTCAAGGGAGGTCCAGGCCCTGCTAGCTCCTCCATGCCAGAACCCAATGCTGGGAACTGGGATCCACAGTTCACTCCTGGACTCCCAGAGGCCTCTTGAGCTACTGCTGAGCCTCAGGGATGTGCCAGAGCGGGGACCTGCCTGCCCCGAGGCTGGTCTATACTCACCGGGCACCACCTCCACTGAAAAGCTAAGTCATGGCAGTTGTGATAGTAAGGGTATATAACGCCTGGGGCTGCTAAGTGAGAATATCCACGTAAGGTTTTAAAGTATTTTCCCTTTTACCTGTCACGAGCGCTCTACCTACTAGCTAGAGTGCTTCCCAAGTGATGCAAGTTACAACCAGATTGCTCCCCTTCATCTGCCGTTCCCATCGCCGGCTGCCCAGGCTTGGGTTGACTGCAGCTATCACCGGACAAAGAGCGCCCAGATCTGAGCCCCAGTCTGACTCTGGAGCCCATGTCTGAAGCCTCTACCACCATGTTCATCAGGCCAAGAGTCATCAGAGACCAGCTGGTCAGCACACCTGGACACCGGAGAGCCTGCTCTGGACCTAGCGGGTGACCCAGCATTCAGGCTGCCCGGCCTCCCACCGTCTTCACTAGGAGAGTCCGCATCCCTGCAAACCAGCCTGACCCTCAGCCCCCTCGGCAGCCGCAGAGCCCTCCAGGTCTGTGACTCCCCTGAAGTGGCCACTGACAAGGCTGCTCAGTGACTCAAGGGATCGTTCTGTAGACAAAGGCTATGTACCAACCAGCAGGGAAACGGTTCACTTTTTCTGTAGCTGGTCTGAGTGCAGCGTGCGGGCAGATCCACAGCCCAGGCCAGGCACGCCCCCTCCCACCCACTGCACCTGGAGACCAAGATGCTGTATGATGGGTGTGCTCAGGCCAGCGCTTCCTCCCAGGGTTGAGGAGTGCAGTTCATCACCCACTGGACCTCCAGGGGTGCCCCAGGGGACCTGGAAGGAGGGAAGAAGACAGGCTTTGGCAATATCCTGACTTGCCTTCCTGCCATCAGTCTTGGGGTGACAGCCCCACGGAGGCTGCTTCCCCTACAGGGCCGTCTCCCTCTCCCACTGCCGCTGCTGCTGCTCTGTCCACATAGACGGCTGCTGTCTAGACAGCCCCAGGCAGGCCTCCCGCAAAGTCCCTCAGCTCCCCTCTGCCTTCCCACCGTCTAGGAGGTTGGGGGTCAGCCATTGGCCGGCCAATCAGTTGCAGATGCTCCCAGAGTGGGGAGGTGGGAGGGACTGGAGAGCATCCTGCTGGGCCTTCCCCACACGCCCCCCCCCCCCCGCCACTGAGACGGGAAGCTCTGTCCTCCAGCATCATACATGGAAATCTTCAAGTGCAGTTTAAATCATCAGCATGGGTCCCCAGGGCTCCAACACCCTCAGCTTCGGCGTTTGTTTGCTGACTGTGTGACTTCGGGCAGGCGCCTGTCTTTCCTCTCTCTTTCCTCGTTGCTCCCATTGAGAGTGCATGAGCCCCGCTATGACAGTGCATGAGCCCCGCTGTGACAGTGCATGAGCCCCGCAGTGACAGTGCATGAGCCCCGCAGTGACAGTGCATATGAGCCCCGCTGTGACAGTGCATGAGCCCCGCTGTGACAGTGCATATGAGCCCCGCTGTGACAGTGTATGAGCCCCGCTGTGACAGTGCATGAGCCCCACTATGCACTCTGAGGGCACCCCTGTGCTCAGAGGGATGAAAGAAGCACAGATAAAAGTCTGAGCCCTGTCTGCAGTGCTTTCAGTCGGGGGTGTGGCTGGGGAGGGCAGCAAACAGCACAACAAAACAGACACAACTGGCTGCAAAGAATGATGCTTGCCACGGACGGTAAAGAAACGCAAGTCAGGTGAGTGTAGGAAGGAAGGGGCTGGAGCCCAGGACAGGGTCTGGGTCAGACTTCTCTTGTGCAGTAAGGATTCACGGAGAGAATCTGCCTGAGGTTACATTGCCAAGGAAGTAGGACCCCACGGCCAGCACACAAACCAGGCCCTGCCCTGCCCTGATGCCCATTCACCAGCCTGGGCAGCTAACTGCAGGTAGGGTTGCCAGGTTTAGCAAATAAAAACATAAGACACCCAGTTTAATCTGAGCTGCAGGTAAGCAATGAGGGCATCTTTTTACTATAATTCTATTCCGTGTAATATTTGGGATATACATACACTGAAAATGATTCGGTGCTTGTTTGAAATTCAGATTTAACTGGGTGCTCTGTATGTTATCTTTCAACCTTAACACCAAGGCCAAGGTGGGGAAAAAAAGAGGAAAAAAAGGGGCCATTCCACTCTCCCCTCCCTCTTTCTGGGCTCCGGAAGCCCCTCTATTTCCAGGCCTCTGGAACCAGCCTCCTCACCCATCTCCCTGCCAGAGCCCTACCCAGCTGGTGCTCTCTGAACACACAACGCTTTTGTTGACCAAACCATTGACCCTTCCCCCGGTGTTTGTCCAAGGTGTAAGTGTGTTGATCTGGCCTCCAGGGTCCGATCCTGGAGTCCTGGGATCTGGTCCCTGTGCTGTGACAACCTGAAATAAGGCCCTGGCCTCTCTGTGCCTCTGCTGCCCATCCTCCATGGGCTCCATTCATTTCAGAAAGTAGTGCTGAGTGCCCAGCAAGTACCAGATGCTGCACGGTGCTCTGTGAATTCAAAGGTGAGTTAGACACAGCCCAAGAGGGAAGATAATAGGGGCCATTGAGGCAGATGAGAACCCTGGAGGGAGGGGTTGATCCAAAGCAGATTGCTTTGTGAATGCCTAAGTCAGGGGGCAAGACTACAGAATGCATACCCCAGTTCTGCTGCTTATGCTGTGTGATCCTGGGCAGCTTAACTAACCTCTCTGAAATCTCAAATCCAATCCATGAATAAGCAATTTTTTTTCCTTTGCACATTCTGTGTTATTCTAATAGCTTTAGGTATGCTATCAAGGTTTGGTTTGTTTCAATAATAACAGTGACGGCAAAAAGGCAAGCGAAAGGGAAAGAGATACATAACTATAAATTCTATAATCCCTCTGCTCTTTAACTTGAAAGTAGGTGCCAGGTGCCTGTTTAACAGAGTAATGACCTGAGCTAGTACAGTATCCTCAGGAGCAGCCTACTTGAGCTCAAATCCCATCTCCACACCGTAATTCATTATCCAGCTTTTCTGTCTTCTCAACTGGGGCCATGTCTGACAGTCCACACCTATTACTGTTGTTGTGGTCAGAGATGGAGGAGACAGTGGTGCCGGCTGGCAGCCTATGGTGATGATGCCCAGCCAAGCCTTCCAACACCCTACCAGGACCGAGGGAACCAGGCGGCCAAGTGCCCAAGAGGAAAACCTCAGAGCTGAGAGTGCCCATGCTGGCCCTGGATGGCCCCCACCTCTGTGGGAAGAAAGGGATCAGGAAACTCCTGCAAAGAGACTGTGAGCGAGCCCCGAGGGCCCCACTTCTAAGCTTCCCTCTAATGGCTCCCGACAAGCATAGCCAGGCCTCGGGGTGTCCCCTCGCTGCTGACAGCATCTGTTCCCAGGCAAAGCCAAGGCCAGCAGGGCAATGTGAGGCCAGGGGTACCCTGCAACCAAGCATTGGCCTGGTGGAGAAAATGTGATTTCACACCAGGCCTGCAGCCAGGCCATGTGGGGCTGGCTGGTCATGGGGTATCTCCCCAGCACCGTCTCCCATCCTCTGCCCACCATGGAGGCTCTTGGGTTCTAGCCCCAAGCCCACCTCTAGGTCCATCCATCGAGTCTCAAGTCATTTCTCTTCCACATGGAGAGGGGTGGATGGAAGGAAGAAGGGTCTGGAGCCAGACAAAATCCTGCTGTCCCTTTCTCTACCTTTGTGACATTGGCAAATGATCTCATCCCTGGTCCTCAGTCTCCTTCTGTACAATGGGGATCATATCTTTCTGGCAGGGCTGTTCTGAGCTTCGTAAATGGTTCATGACCTGACATGCAGCAGGATCTTTCCCCACCCAGGGCCATCACTGCCCAACCCTCTACCACAGAGCTGAGCGGCTGAAACAGCAGCTATTTTATTTGCTCACGATGTGTGTGGACCAGGAACTTTGGCAGCGCTTGATAAGAAGTCTTGCTCCTTGCAGCATACGGGGAGGGTTGTGCACCTGCTTCAGCTGGTTTCTGAGCTGAAAGGTCTGGAATGGTCCCACTCAGGATGCCAAAGGCTCAGCTTCTCTGTACACCAGTGCCAAATCGAATCTCAGTTTCGGGTGAAGTAGAAAAGAATAGCTTGATAGCTTTGCCAGGCAAAGGGGGATACAGCTGACTTCTGCCTTCGAAAACTCTGTGTCCCAATCCAGGAGGATTTGATGACGAGTTTTATAACAATTGGGGCTTCCTCGATGTCTCAGATGGTAAAGAATCTGCCTGCAGTGCAGGAGACCAGGTTCAATCCCTGGGTCAAGAAGATCCCCTGGAAAAAGAAATGGCTACCCACTCCAGTGTTCTTGCCTGGAAAATTCCATGGACAGAGGAGCCTGGCGGACTACAGTACATGGAGTTGCAAAGAGTCAGACACTACTGAGCAACTCTTTCACTTTTATAACAGTACTTCAAGGATGGGATTGCTGACAAGATTAGGGTGTGAGCAGAGTCTCAGGTCTGTATAATCCAAGCTATGGTTTTTCTAGTGGTCATGTATGAATGGGAGAGTTGGACCGGAAAGAATGCTGAGCCCTGAAAAATTGATGCTTTCAAACTGTGGTGTTGGAGAAGACTCTTGAGAGTCCCTTGGACTGCAAGAAGATCAAACCAGTTGATTTCCTTTAGGAAGTATTCACTGGAAGGACTAATTCTGAAGATGAAGCTCCAATACTTTGGTCACCTGATGTGAAAATTTGACTCATTGGAAAAGACCCTGATGCTGGGAAAGATTGAGGGCAGGAAGAGAAGGGGGTGACAGAGGATGAAATGGTTGGATGGCATCATTGACTCAATGGACGTGAGTTTGAGAAAACTCCGGGAGATGATGAAGGACAGAGAAACCTGGCATGCTGCAGCCCATGGGGTGGCAGAGTCAGACACAACTTAGCAACAACATCAAAGGGTCTCAGGCGGTCAGTTTCCTGATCTTGGTGCGCTTCTCTGGTCCCTTTAATCTTGCTTCAGGTGGTTTCTTGGGTGCTTCTCCCTTGATTAGCAACTGTTCACATCTGCCCTTTGGAACTCAGGGAAGGTCACGGAGGCTGGGGTCTCACCGAAAAGAAATGGGGGTTCAAAAGACTTTCATGCCCAGGAGCCCCACAGGGTCCTCCCTGGTTTCACTCACATGGCAGGGAGGTTCCTTGAGGAACCCAGCTTGCACTGTAAGCTGAGTGTGTCGTTTGTATTTACGGGATGCTCCGTGTGGCTGTTGGGTTCCAAGGAGGAATGTTTCCAGATGGAGAAGAAGAAGTGGCAGCCCTCTTAGGGACTAAGGCTGGGCTCCGAAGCTGCAATGTCACTTCCGGTCCCTTCTGTGGGTCAAAGGTAGCCCATATCCAAGGGAGGGGAAATTGACCCATGTTATCAGTGAGGAAAGTGGCGAAGACTTTGCAGACAGTTTTATTCCTGTCCCTTCTTGGCTGGAAGGGTAGCTGAGCTCTGTGATAAGAGGGCTTATGAGCAGCACCTGCTTGTTCATTCAGTCATTCGAAAGCCGATATTTATTGAGCACTTACTATCTGCCAAGAATACAAAAGTGAGATAGAAGACAGTCATTACTGTTCCACTGAAGGTTAGAGCCACTCTGGGAAGACAGAGCTTTGAAAACACCAAAGGGGAACTTCCCTCATGATCCAGTGGCTTAGACTCTGCACTCCCAATGCAAGGGGCCCAGGCTCAATCCCTGGTCAGGGAAGTAGATCCCCATGCCCCAACTAAGCACCTGCATACTACAGTTAAAGATCCCACATGCTGCAATGAAAATTGAAGATCCCATGTGCTGCAATTAAGACCCAAAGTGGCCAAATAAATAAATATTTTTAAAGAAGAAGAAGAAACCACCAATGATAGTACAGTGTGATGGAATAGGAGGCCTCAGAGGAGAGAGCAGGAGAGGCCAACAGAGGCAGGACACCTGAGACAGGCTGGAGGATATGAAGGAGCTGCCCAGGAGCAGAGGGGCAAGGATGCTGTTTTGGATAGGTTTTTATTATGATTTCCATGTGGGAAGGCCAGTATATTGAAAATAGCAGGTTGTACTCACAGATCCCAAGGCAGTGGGCACTTTGTGTCCCAGGAGCGCTGCTTCTGGTCAGGACACAGAGGGGACAGGGAAGAATGTAAACAAGAATCTTGACTGTGGTTTCCATGCAATGGAATGGATGAGGCAGGGTCAGCAGACTTAGGACTGGCTAGTTTGAATGCTTTCAGTAGGCTCTGGGCACAGGGGCTGGCCCTGTTTACCTGGTACCTGGCCCTGGGGTGATCAAGGCAGGAGAACAGTGGCCCATATAAGATTGTTGGCTTGTATTTGAAAAGCACACTCGCTTTTGTTTACCATCCTTAGGGATTATCCTGAGAGGGGCAGTCCTTCTAGGGCTGGCAAGGCCCCAGATTTCAACACATCTGAATATAAATGACACAGTTCATATGGGTGCTCCTGGGCCAGGAGACGGAACCAAAAGAGAAGCCACGTGGCCAGAGGGTGGCTGGAGACACCTGCATGAGCAAAGGGGGCTTGGAAGCAAAGGGTGCCCACTGAGGGGAACTAGACAGGCAGGGGCATAATTAGATTTTAATTTTCCAAAGCCCACTCTGGCCGAGAGGGAGAGTGTGGATGTGGGCAATGAACCGGGCTACGAAAAGCGGCAGCCATTGGAATGAAAGACGGGAAGTTTGAGGAAGACAGACAGTAAGGATTGAGAGTGGAAGGGGGTCAGGGCTGCTCGGGACCCACACTGCCTTAGGAGGGAGGGGCCGGCAGGGCTGAGGAGGTCAGAAGCGTGAGGACGGTGCAAGGATTCTGGCTTAAAACAGAGGATGGCTATGTGTCCTTCACCTGGCTGGCTGAGCAGTGCTTGAAGTGCAGGCAAAAGGAAGAGAGTGGGAGGGCCTCAACATGGAGATGCTCTTTTGAGAATTGCCATGGGATCCAGAAAAGAGGTCTGGACTGGAGATCCCAAGTTGTGGCTGTTGGCACAGTCAGACCAGCCAGGTAGCAAACCACCCACAGATCTAAGATGCTTATAACAGTGATGCCGGAAACTTGGCCTCTGTACATCAGTGCTGAATTGAATCTCAGAGACAGAGTTCGGGGTGAAGTAGAAAAGAAGACCTTTATTGCTTTGCCAAAGTAGACTTTGCAAAAGTAGACACCGTGGACTTGTACCCTCAAAAACTATATCCCAACCCCATGAGGATTTGGTGAGGAGTTTTATAGAAATGGTTCAAGGGCAGAGGTGCTGATAAGGATCAGGATGTGTGCAGGGCCTGCACTCCTTTAATCTGGAGACCTCATGCGATCTCCTGATAAGCTTCTGTGGTTCTTGAGGCTCTCAAAGTGTGACCCACTCTCTGGGATGGAGAATGCTAACATCTTTCTTTTGTCAGGGGTCTCAGCTTTGTAAGAGAGCTCAGTTACTGTTAAGAGTATTCCTTGAGGGGGAACCAGGACCCAGTCCCAAGGTTGCACTCTCACTTCTTGGCCTGCATCCCTTCCCTTGTCCCTGCATCCCTTCCCTGATCAGTAACTGTCCTAATCTGCCCTTTGGGACTCAGGGAATGTCATGGAGTCTGGAGTCTGTTCCTTATAAATCAGAAACTGGGATACAGAAAGGCTTCCATGCCCAGGGCCCCACAGGGGCCTTTTCAATAGAAAAGGCTTCTTTCTCACTCATGCTGTAGACCCTTGAAGGTTAGGTGAGATCCTGGGTGAGCATCTCAGAAGGGCCCTGATTTCCTTCCTCAATGAACAGTGACCCAAAGGCTACAGAATTGAGTTGGGGCCCCCATCTTTATCCCAGGCCCCCCAAGATTTGGTGAGTGTGTAAAGGTGACACAGGTACCACTGGGGCAGTTCTCTAAAACTGACCTCCACCATGTATAGTTGGTTGTAAGATCTTGGGGCCCGAGGATGGAGAGAAGGCTGGGGGCCCAGCAGACCCACCTGCAGCCTCCATGCGTGTCCAAGAGCAGGACCAACTGACAGACAGCCTCTACAGCCAGTGAACTCCTACCATTTGGGGTCTTTCTCTTTCCTCTGCCCCAAATGCACATTCCAAGAGGGAGTGTCAAGTTGGCAACATACAGTCACATGGCTGTCCCGAGGTTGTGTCCACTGGGGGTGGGGGTGGGGTAGGTATTCCCCAAAGAAAATTGCAGGCCTGATGATTCTGAGAAGCTGAAACACAGCAAAAGTCCACTGTCACTTTCTACTAGGTTGCTTGGCAGGGGTGGGGGTGGGATGTTTTTGCTTTTTAATTAAGATATAATAGCATACATTACCTAGGAGATCAAACCAGCCAATCCTAAAGGAAATCAATCCTGAGTATCCATTGGAAGGACTGATGCTGAAGCTGAAACTCCAGTACTTTGGCCACCTGACGGGAAGAGCCAGTTCATTGGAAAAGACCTTGATGCTTGGAAAGATTGAGAGCAGGAGGAGAAAGGGGCAACAGAGGAAGAGATGGCTGGATGGCATCACTGATTTAATGGACATGAGTTTGAGGAACTCCGGGAGATAGTGAAGGACTGCATGCTGCAGTCCATGGGGTCGTAAAGAGTTGGACACGACTTACTGACTGAAGAACAGCAGCATACGTTAAAGTGCATGCTCTGAGGTGCACAATATTTTTTCACACGATTACACCCAAGTAGCCAGAAAGTTCCCCATCATGTGCCTTCCCAGTTCACACATCCCTCTCAAAGATGCCCGCTCTTCCCACCTCCATCATCACATCCTGGTTATCTGTTCTCGAATTTGTACAGATAGAATCAGAACAGCGGGCACATGTATCTGGGCCGTGGCCCGCGGTGATGGCTGTGAGATTCCCTCCTGTTCTGTGTAACAATAGTTTGTTCTTTTTGACTGCTTTATAGTATTTCATTGTGTGCATGGTACCACTCATTCTCTTAATGATGGGTATTTGGGGTGTTGGCGCCATATTTGTCATCACACTGAAGCAGATTATTTTAGAAGCAAGATGCATGCAGAGGTGTGTGTGTGTGCGCGCGCGCGGGCTGGGGGTGGCTTTTTAGTCATTGCCATGGAGTTGTCTGTGACACCAGCTTCGTTTTTCCAGCCTGGATGCAGAGCCCCAACCCCACTGCAGCCCCCAGCCTGTCAGCTTGCAGTTGTGGGTGCTGAAATGCCCTGTGCAATGAATGAAGCAAACCCACCCTCGTCCTGGATGCTCCACTTGGTGCTCCCTGCACCTCTCCAGACAAGAGGTGCTCCCTACACCTCTCCTCTCTCTGCACCAAGCCGCCCCTTGGACAGCCCTGCTCTTGACAGCACAGTGGATAAGCTGGGGCCTCCTGTGGGCACAGGGACGAAGTCAATCCCCTGAGGGCCAGATGACATCTGTACCTGGCACAGGACTGGCGTGTGAGTGGAGCTCCAGAAATACAAGTGGAATGGGTAGAACTGAGTTGAGCTGACACAGGGATGCTGCCCCAGCGGCAGACAGTGAGAGAGGGTGACTCCTGAGCTCCCAGGCCTGGATCTGCCTGGGCCTGAGGCCAGGTTCCAGCCTGGCAAGGACAGGGCAGACTCTGTACCTGTTTTTGCTACAGTCGAGAGGTTGGGAGAAGGTCCTCACACCCTGGACTGGCAGGGGAAACAGGGAAACCACATCTCCAGACCCTGAGCTGGCGTCTCAGTCTAGCTGGCCACCCTCACCCCCCTGGTGAGAACCACAGTGCCCTTGCTCTCCCAGGAGAGTCCAGAGTCAGGTGCCCTCCCACTCCATTTGAAACTGTTGCAGATTTCCAGCAGCTCTTGGGACTTCAGGCGAGGCGGGTCAAGGGGGATGTGTAGACTCAGCAGTGAGGGAACTGAGGGGGATGAAAATAGAGGAGCCACAGCCAAGACACTCAACTCTGAGCACCTCTCCTCCAACCAGAGAATTTAGGGCTTTGCAGTTGGGGGAGGACATTGAGATTCGCAACCTACCAAGCCCAGGTGTGCATCCCAACTCTGCAATTTGTTTGCTGTGCAACCTGGGGCAAGTCTCTTCACCTCTCTGAACTTCAGTTTTCTTATCACAAAATGGAACTAGTCCTATACTTCTAAAGGCTATAAGGAATGTTAAATCAGAGAAGGTCTAGGAAGAGAAGAGGCTGGTACTCCCTCTCTGGTCCTTCTTGCCTTCAGATCTCTGTCCATTGGAAAGGACTGGACAAGATGGGTACATGGGACCCAGGAACCCAGGAGAAGCCTCAAACTGATCAGCAAGTAAGACTGGTGGGAAGGATTCTGGGAGTTTGCTGGGAGTGTCCTCCCCTCTTCTGGTCTCTCTTAAAATATGACTTCCAATATCCAATATATAGGATGGATAAGCGACAAGGTCCTACTGTATAGTATATGGAATATCATTAATGGAAAAGAATATGAAAAAGAATGGATATATGTGTATTAACTGAATTACTGAGTTGTACAGCAGAAATTAACACAACACTGTGAATCAGTTATACTTTGACAAATTAAAAACAAAAAACACCTGGTGTCCAGGATCAGCTTCCAGGATCTATTTTCTAAGAAGAGCCCCTCATCCTCCAACCAAAGGGCAGAGGTAAGAAGCTATGAAAAAGAAAAACTAAGAAGAAAATCAAGTTCATTTCCTGGTACTAGGGCAGTGATTATGAATAAACATGAGTAAATAGAAAAATTGAATAAATGAGTGAATTGAAAAAAAATTTAAAAAAAAAATTCTAACACGTAAAATAATGTGTGTGTGCTGGGTATGTATTTCACCTGAGTCTCACAGAAGGTTCTATGTAGTAGGTACAATTGTCATCCCTGTGTACACTTGCAGAAACTGAGGACACAGACGTGAAGTGATCTGCACAAGGGCAACCAACCTGCAAGTGCGGGACCTGGGGACTGCAAACAAAGGCTGCCCCTCGATGAACATGAGCTGAATAGACAGAAGAGTGGATGGATGGATGGATGTAGAATGAAACAAATAATAAACGGGTGAATGTGTTGGTACAGGTGGCTGCAGAAAATGGGCTGATGCCTGAAGCTATTAATAAGAGCTCATTTTCCCCCTGGTGTCTGGCAGGAGGGCAGAAATCAGGAATCTGAGTGATGTTGACAGGTAACCGGAAACCCGTCCCCAGTCCCACCTCACCGCCTGCCCTTTAGGCCTCCCGCTGCTGCCTGAAATTCCACAGTGCCCAGTTCATTTCTTCAGGGTAAGCGCTGCCCTCATCCAACCCACTTTTAAGTCTCAGATCCCGTGGGAAGGGCCTCTCTGCCATCTGAATAGCCTGTGGGAGTAGCTGCATCAGATAACCACCACCCCCCCAACAGGGCGAAGGTAGTGATGGGAAGGGGGTGTCAGGGGAAGCCCCGTGAGCTGGGAGGATGTGGGTGTCTCCCCTCCCCAGCTCTGCCATCTCAAGGCCAGCCTCATCCTCCCAGTGGAGATTGGGGAATGGAAACAGCCAGCCTTGCTGGGAACCAACTGGCTTGCAGCCCCTCCCTCTGCTCTCAGCTTTTCTGCTGCCAGAAGAAGGGTGTCACACTGTGTTATCACGGCAGGAGTCACATGGAAGCTCACCCCTGCTTGGCATCCACTTCGGGCAAGAATGCTTTCCCACCCTGCCTCGTGGGAAAGTTCTCCAGGCCAGCCCCGAGAACGGCTTCCAATCTCCCTGAAGGGCACCCTCTAGTCCCTGGGGCTATTTCCCCATCTATCAAATAAGGAATATAACCTGCCCCATCTCTCTCTCTCGAGTAATTGGTATTTGTTTTTAATGGGGGAAAAAAAACCCTCACTTAAATTGTTGGTCATTGTTCTAATCACTCTTATGTTTAAGTAAAACAAGCTTACTTTTCATAAAACCTTAGGAAGAAGTCACATTTTCCTTCTGTCTTTTAGGTGAGGTGTCATGGGCACAGAAGGACCAGAGCCTGGACGTGGGGAGGACAGACCACTTTCTGGGCACCGACAGCCTGCCCAGCTCTTCTTGAAGTCCTCCTGCAGGGCCAGCTGGGTTTCCTCCACCCTTGCTTCTCTCCTCCTGCTTTTCCTGCCTAGCAGCACCAACGTCTGCTTCTCTCTGACCCCTGGATATTCCATAGACCTCTGAAAACACCCTCCCCTTCCGGCCCCATATCCCTGCCCAGTGGAGGCTACCCTACCCCTCACTCCCTGACCCCCAGCCTCCAAGGAGAGGTCAGCACATCTTCACCTTTTTCTGCTGCCACGATCTCCCCTTGAAGGTGATGTGGACTTGGGGCAGTGCTTGGGGAAGTGTGGATCCAGGTGCGGCTAAGTGCCCAGAACAGGGCTAGGAGTGACTGATCATGCGAGAGCACAGTGCTGTATCTGTAACCAGGGAGCCCGCTGCTCCTGGAATGGCCAGAAACGTCCAGAGCTGCCCCACAGTGGGAAGCTGTGAAGAAGGGCCCGGGCATTGGCCCCAGAAGCTTAAAAGGGCGTGGTTTCCCTCTAAATGAGAAGAAACGCCAAGTTTCAGTTGATCATCCCAGAGTTCAGTGTCAAAGGAGACTGGATGTGATTTGGTGTTTTTATTTAAGTATTGCTCTGCACTGTATCCCTTTCCTGTTGGTGTGTCTCAGGGTGATTACTAATAAATTATGCTATTATTTTAATATTGTGCAAAATAATTTTTTTCATTGTTCTGATAGTATGTTTTGTGAACTTTGTTAAAAGTCTGATGTTTCTGTTGATGACACTTGGGGAACATAGGCCTCTGCAGCCAAACTCAGGAACCACCTTTCCTGGGTGCAAGCCAATGCTGAGCAGGAAACATAAGCCTAAAACTCCAGGCTTACAAATGCAGATCAGTGCAAAGCTGCAGGAAATAAAAAGAAGTTAAAATAGGCACCAGGGGGCCTGGGAGTAGAGCAAGGAAGGAGGGACAGAGGAAGCCCCTGGGGAAATACTGAGAGGGACAGGGCCTGGGGATACTTTCAGGGGCAGGTAGGGTACTCATGGGCCACTTGGAGTGAGACAGACTGGGACCCGAGACCTGGGACCTGGGACCGGGGACCCTTTGCTTCAGGGCTTGTACCTGAACACAAGTCTCCTCCAGCAACAAAATACAAAGAAACTGATGGACTAAAAGTAGCTGTGTGCATGTGCACAGTTCAGGCAAATAATGGACAAAAAGACACAAAAAGACCAAAAAATAAAACAAAAAACAAAACCCAACTGCTTCTCTGAGGAGCCAGAAGCAAAAGAGGGGGTCAGGAGTAAAAAGCAGGTTACCGCCCATGAACATGCCCCTTGCATTCAACACCAACCAAAGGGATGGGCCAACACCGTAAACCACTCCTTTGGCCCAACCCTGGGACACACTCCTATCCTCACCCCATATGAGGAACCAGCTCACCCTCCCTCAGTGAGCAAGCAGGGGAACCTGTTATTTGTTCTCACTGCCCCCTGCTGTAGCGGGGGCCCCAGTAAAGCCTTGCCTGAGTTTCTTTCCTGGTCTCTGATCAATTTCTATTGATTAGGGAAGGCCAGGAACCCTGGTTGGTAGCAGGAGGAGAGGCATCCCCATGTGCTGGGGACATAGGAAGGAAGATGTGAGAGTCAGACTGGCTTGGTGGAGAGACAGACAGAATCCAGCCAGGCCCCTGAGCTCAGGCAATTGAGGTGTAAGCACAGGGTATACCTGGCTTGTTGAGACACACAAAGCACAGGCCATAAAGAAAAAGTATGACCAATTTAACTACGTTAAAATGAAAAAGCTGCCTATCAAAAAAATGACATTTTTAAAAGCGAACAGATAAGCCACAGAGAGATATATATACCTATGTCTGCCGAAGGATTGGTATCTAAGTACTATGAAGAATGCTTACAAGGACTTCCTTGGTGGTCCAGTGGTTAAGACTCTGTGCTTCCAGCACAGGGGACACGGGTTTGACCCCTGGTCAGGGAAGTTCCACGTGCTGCGTGGTACAGCCCCAAAAAAAGACTGTCTACAAGTATATTGGAGGAAAACAGACTACCCAAGAAAAAAAACAAGCAAGTAACAGAAACAGGCATTTTGGAGAAAAGAAAACCTGAGTGGCTAATAAACGTATGAATATTCAGTGTCGTTACTAATCATGCTATCTTATGAGTACAGTTAAAGAAATCAATTGAAACCATAGTACGGTACCATGTCTCAAAAAATAAGAAGTCTGACACTAGGAAGTCTTGACAAGCATGCAGAGAACTAGGAACTCCCATACCAGGCTGTGCCCTCACCTGGGAGGGTAACTTGGCAAAGCCCAGTGCAGTTAGTTGAAGGCACACAGACCCCCAGCACATAGCTCTGCCCCTGGGTATGTGACATGGTTTTTAAGAATGGCTAAAAATTGCTTTTGAACTGTGGTGTTGGAGGAGACTCTTGAGAGTCCCTTGGACTGCAAGGAGATCCAACCAGTCCATCCTAAAGGAGATCAATCCTGGGTGTTCATTGGAAGGACTGATGCTAAAGCTGAAACTGCAATACTTTGGCCACCTCATGCGACGAGTTGACTCACTGGAAAAGACTCTGATGCTGGTAAGGGTTGGGGGTGGGAGGAGAAGGGGACGACCAAGAATGAGATGCCTGGATGGCATCACCAACTCTGTGGACATGAGTTTGAGTGAACTCCGGGAGTTGGTGATGGACAGGGAGGCCTGGCGTGCTGTGATTCATGGGGTCGCGGAGAGTCGGAAACGACTGAGTGACTGAACTGAACTGAACTGAAAAATTGCTTGCCATGCATCTTACCCACAGGTAGGGTCCACCCCCTGAAGTCTTGGTGGCTCTGGGGTCACAGCAGTCAATGAGTTCCGTGGAGGTAAGGCTAGGTGACACAAGAGGCCACACGGCTTCTGCCTTACTGGCCAGGACACTCATTCCTAAAAATGTGAGCCACTAGGTAAGTATTCTGAAGACCATAAGACCTCCATGCTGGAGAGACCAGAGAGATGCTCAGTCGTCCAGCCGTCCCCCGCCAAACCACCATCCAGGCCAGCACAGAGGGTTCCCATGGGGTGACCCCCATCAGTGCAAGGGCAACAGAAGCCCCCACAGAACCCTGCCCTGAATTCCTGACACAGCGCATCTGGTGAAATGGTTGTTAGTGTAAAGTCATTACATTTGGGGGTTTGTTTTGCAGCCACAGATAACTGGAACCATATCCAACGGAAATCTATGCACGTGTGCACCAAAAGATATGCACGAGGATGTTTATTCTACCACAGTTTGCCAAAAGCAAACCACTGGAAACAACCCAAATCCTCAAAAGAAAAAAGTAGATTTTCCAAATCACAGTCTAGTCATCCAATGGCATGCCTGCACTTCAGCAGTGAAGAAGAACACAGAGAGCTACGTGTGTCGACGCGGACCCTCTCAAAACAACGTTGGGCACAAAAGCATGTTGCAGAAGGATGTGGACAGCTTGGTAGCATTTATATAAAGCTCGAAGTTATGCAAAACAGTACAATATTTTGTTGACGGATACTTTATCTCTATAGCAAAAATACAACCACATGCAAGGGAATGAAAAGCAACAAATTCATTATGGTGGAGATGGGAGGGGGAGGGGTACACCAGTAGCTTCCAGATTCCCTGTTGTTTTATTTCTTTAAAGAAAATCTGAAATAAATAAGAAAATATGTTCGCCTGTGACGAAGCTGAGAAGTGGATCCTCCAGGGAGATGTTGGGGATCTGTAAGAACCACTAAGATCCTGGCACCCAGCTCTGCACACGCCACTCCTGGGCTGGGCCCAAATTAACCATTTAATTGCTGGTGGCGGAGATGTCTTGGGAGGGGGGTGGAAGGAGCAAGTTTGAGAACTCAGGAGAACAGCTCATTTCCCAACCTGTCTGAATATATTTTAACAACAGGGCCATCTCAGCTGAATACAAGCCTGGGGTCCGTGAGTGTTAATTATATTCGTGACAACTGTTGACTTTTCTGCCTGTTTGGAAAGGTTCATACTTAGGGCTTCCCTGGTGGCTCAGTGGTAAAGAATCGGCCTGCAATGCAGAAAACCTGGGTTTGATCCCTGGGTCAGGAAGATCCCCTGGAGAAGGGAATGGCTACCCACTCCAGAATTCTTGCCTGGAGAAGTCCATGGACAGAGGAGCGTGGTCATCTATAGTCCATGGGATCGCAGAGTCAGCGACTAACACAGCAGCAATATACCTCTGATTAAAGGATACGGGCACGAAGAGTGCTGACTATCGCAGGAGGGGAAGAGAGGGGAGGCAGAGCCCCTGGCCATGGTAGAAGGGGAAATGTGACCAGAAGTAGCCACCTTCCTTCCTAACCACCCCATCCCTCACCCCTGGCCTCTTGCAGCCCCTCTCCTACACAGGACTTTACTTCTCATTCTTTTCTCAAATGCTGAGTCCCTCCTGAGTGCCTAGCCCTGGGAACACAGGCAGGAAGGAAGAATGTCCCTGACCTCAATCGCTTACAGTGCAGTCAGGGGACACACCTGTGGGCAGACACCTGGACAAAGTGACAAAGAGCCCATAGGGCAATTGATGAAGGCAGGGCAAAGGCTGAATGGAACACCAAGGGGTGTCCACAGAAGCCCTCCCCAGGACACCTACCATCTTAAAGAGGACGAGCAGGCAGAGCCAGCCACCTGTGAGCTAGCCGGCCAGCTGTGGTTGGCATTGGCCAGAGACTTTCAGGTGAATTCTTCCTACTCCTGAGTGCCTAGCAGGGGAAGGGGAGGCTGGATGTCCTCAAGGGGACTGGATGCAGTCTGTGGCCCTGCTTTGAGGCAAGCGGGAAGGTCCTTCGGGGAGGGCACTGCTCCCAGCTGACACCATGGTATAAGGTGCCCAGCACCTGCAGAGCTGTACCTGGCAGGGCAGAAGCCAGGAGGGAGGAGTTAGAGCTGTGTCTTTCAGAGCTGTGGCCACCAAATGACCCTGATGTCAAGGCCTAGAGGTCTGGAAGGGCCTTTGGGGTCACCCAGGGCATCTCCCCTCAGCCCTGCAGTCGGGTCTGTAGTGCTGTAGCAGTGGGCTGTGGGCACGACTATAGACCTCTCCACACTGGCCCAGCCTCAAGCCAGGAGGCAGACTTTGTCTAAGGGGAGAACGGTCCTCACCGGGAGCTTGGAGGCTGTTGGGGAGAGAAGAAGAGGGATGTGGCAGAAGCTGCATCTCCTCCCTCTTGTCCCTGAATATCCTGGATTTGGGTCCAGATGAATTCATTGTTCTGCTCCCATTAGACCTCATCACTTCTAACCCCCATGCCTGCTACACACACACACACACACACACACACACACACACACACACACCAGCCTCCCTGCCTCCTCACAGAGCCCTGGCCAGTCAGGTTCTACTTAGCAGCTACATGAGACTGTCTTCTTATTTTATTTTGTTTTTCATAATTTTTATTCTTCACGTGCAGGTATGGAGACCTGAGTTTAATTTCAATCCTCAGTAAAACACATACAGATGAGCTTCGTTTTGTCTTATTTGTCCCTTTTTCCCAAGCCCCTCCCATTCCCCTCTTGTTCCCCACAAGCACTGACCCGATAGATTTGATGTACAGCCTTGAATGTGCCTAAAAAGTAAACTGTGTAGTGAAATTATCTGGGTCTGTATGTGTTGTTCATAGACACGAATGTTGTAATACAGAAATTCTCAAAGTGTGGTTCAGGTTGACATACTTCTCATGACAATACTAAGATCCTCTTGGCCTTTTTCATCTTGCTCTCTCCTGAATGTACACTAGAGTTCTCCAGAGCTTACAGGATGTGTTATATCACAACAGAATGAATCCAGAAGCAGATATGAGAATCCAGCTGTCTTTTATCCAGGTGGATGTTCAAAAGATTTGCAAAAATGTTAAACAATGTCACTTCTCACTGTATTTTTTACTTTGGAAAATAAAACTGTTTTTCATAAAATATTTACATACATTGACATTTGTTTTTTAATGAATCCACACGTTGTTTTAAATTTTAAGTTTCTATATGATAAATGCAGGTAGATATAACACATACAGACAAAAACTCTTTGGAATCTTCAAAACTTTTTAAGAGAATCTAAGATGAAAGTTTGAGAATCGCTAGAACAGTGGGATCAATTTCCTTCTCTCTCTGCTCTTTTGGGCTTGGCATATGACTCAAGGCTCCTCCTTGTTCTGTAAATACACCTTATCCATTACTCTGAAGAAAACATTCATTTGCATGGTACCCAGGCCCTCAGAATGCACACCTGGGTCACTGGCAACTTCTCGCCTCCATAACCAATACCTCTGAGAACATTCTCCTTCAGGGTCCTGTTTGAAGCATCTTCTGGGATACAAACCCAGGAGTGGAATCCTGAGCCAAAAAGCATGTGCCTGCTAAGCTGCTGCTGCTGCTAAGTCACTTCAGTCGTGTCCGACTCTGTGTGACCCCATAGACGGAAGCCCACCAGGCTCCCCCGTCCCTGGGATTCTCCAGACAAGAACACTGGAGTGGGTTGCCATTTCCTTCTCCAATGTGTGAAAGTGGAAAGTGAAAAATGAAAGTGAAGTCGCTCAGTCGTGTCCGACCTTTAGCGACCCCATGGACTGCAGCCCACCAGGCTCCTCCATCCACGGGATTTTCTAGGCAAGAGTACTGGAGTGGCTTGCTATACCTGTGTGCTATACCTCCAGACTAGCTATACCTGTTAATATCCTACACTCAGCAGTACACAGTCTTTATCTCCCGACACACCTGTCCACACCTGGCATTCATTACCCTCTCCTCTACTCTGCCATTCTGACGGGCATGAATGATGACTCTTTGTGTTGATTTTCATCTCACCCATTACCCGTGAGCTGGAGCATCTCTTCACATCTGCTTCAATCATTTGAGAATTCTCTTCTGAGGATTGCCTATTCATAGCCCCCGCCCATTTTTCTGTTGGATTTTCTGTCTTTATCTTGTTGATTTAGAGTTATTTGAATAGTCTCAATCAGCGCCACTCAAAATGGGGACCCACAGACTACCTAAGAAATGTTGGTAAAATCAAAGCACTCTTCTTCCATCAAAAAATTCTTGCTATACACTATTCACTATAGGAAGGTATGGAAACAGCCTTAATGTCCATTGATAGACTAATGAATAAAGAGAGTGTGGTACAAATGTACAACAGAATATTACTCAGTCATGAAAAGAAATAATGCCATTTGCAGCAACATGGATGGACCTACAGGTTATCATACTCAGTGAAGTAAGTCAGAAAGAGAAAGACAAATACCATATGCTATCACTTGTATGTGGAATCTAGGATATGACACAAATGAACCTATCTACAAAACAAAACAGAAACAGACTCGAGACACAGAGAACAGAGCTGTGGTTGCCAAGGGGAGGGGGTGAGGGAGGGAAGGGTTGGGAGTTTGGGATTAGCAAATGCAAACTATAATATTATATATAAGATGGATAAACAAGGTCCTATTGTACAACACAGGGAACTGTATTCAATATCCTTTGATAAACTATAATGGAAAAGAATATGAAAAATAATATATGCATACACGTATGTATGTATGCATAACTGAGTCACTTCGCTATGGGGCGGAAATTAAAACACATAAATCAACTATAATTCAATAAAAAATTTTTAAAAGAAATTCTTGCTATAAAACAGAAACATCTCAGCTAATCTAAGCAGTATGCTTAGTGATCACAATTGATTGATATTCTGATGCAAGCTCATCACTTACAGACCAGTACACACTTTGACTAAGATCAACTCTAGATATGAATTCTGTGTTGATTTTCCTAACCTACCATGTACCTTTGATATGCTTTGTGAATATAAATCTTTAATTTTGATATTTTCATCTTTTCTCTTTTGGCCTTGTGGTTTGTGCTTTTTAGGTTTTGTTTTTAAAAGTCTTTATCATTTGAACACAAATTAAGTATGACATAAAATTATTAAAAAATAATTATAAATTTTGTTCGGTGTGACCCTGGTACTACGGTTATAATTTTTTAAGTCTATATGTTAAAGGTGAATATTTAAGTACTTATATGGGTGAAAGGGCTTCCCTGGAGGCTCAGATAGTAAAGAACATGCCTATGTCAGAAAGATCCCCTGGAGAAGGGAATGGCAACCCACTCCAGTATTCTTGCCTGGAGAGTTCCATGGACAGAAGAGCCTGGCAGTGTATAGTCCGTGGGGATGCTTAGAGTCAGACACAGCTAAACAACAAGCATTTTCACTTACTTTATGGGTGAAATAATATGATGCCTTGGGTTTGCTTTAAAATACAACAACTCCCAGCCATGCTGAACTGGCTAAGGGCATTTCGCCATGCTGCGTCCCCTTATCTTCCTCTGCTGGGTCAGCAATGGTGGTCATGAAGACTCTGAACCCCAAGGCCAAGGTGGCCCGAGCCCAGGAAGTCAACATCAGTGCAGCCCGGGGCTGCAGGACATGCTGAGGACCAACTTGGGGCCTAAGGGCACCATGAAGGTGCTTGTTTCTGGTGCTGGAGATATCAAACTCACTAAAGATGGAAATGTGCTGCTTCTTGAAATGTAAATTCAATACCCAACAGCCTCCTTAATAGCCAAAGTAGCAACAGCCCAGGATGACAGAACTGGTGATGGTACCACTTCCAATGTCCTCATCGTTGGAGAGCTGCTGAAGCAGGTGGATCTCTCCATTTCTGAAAGTCTTCATCCCAGATAATTACAGAAGGATTTGAAGCTGCAAAGGAAAAGGTACTTCAGTTTTTGGAACAAGTCTAAGTAAGCAAAGAGATGGACAGGGAAACACCTATAGACGTGGCCACAACATCTCTACGTACTAAAGTTCATGCTGAACTTGCTGATGTCTTAACAGAGACCATAGTGGACTCCATTTTGGCCATTAAAACACAAGATGAAACTATTGACCTCTTCGTGGTTGAGATCATGGAGATGAAACATATATCTGAAACAGATACAAGCTCAATCAGAGGTCTTGCTATGGACCATGAAGTCCTGATATGAAGAAGATACACACATCCTCACATGCAACGTGTCATTAGAATATGAAAAAAACAGAAGTGAATTCTGGCATTTTTTTACAACAGTGCAGAGGAGGGAGAGAAATTAGTGAAAGCTGAAAGGATATTCATCAAAGACAGAGTTAAAAAAATAATCGACCTGAAAAAGAAAGTCTGTGGTGATTCAGATAAAGGATTTGTTGTTTTTAATCAAAAGGGAATTGATCCCTTTTCCTTAGATGCTCTTGCCAAAGAAGGCATAACAGCTCTCAGCAGAGCTAAAAGAAGAAACATGGACAGGCCGACTCTTGCTTGTGGTGGGATAGCCCTAAATTCTCTTGATGACCTCAATCCTGATTGTTTGGGACATGCAGGACTTGTCTATGAATATACATTGGGAGAAGAGGAGTTCACGTTTATTGAGAAATGTAACAATCCTCACTCTGTCATATTATCGATCAAAGGACCAAATAAGCACATGCTTACTCAGATCAAAGATGCAGTAAGAGATGGCTTGAGGGCTGTTAAAAATGCTATTGATGATGGCTGTGTAGTCCCAGGTGCTGGCGCAGTGGAAGTGATAATGGCAGAAGCCCTGGTTAAATGCAAGCCCAGTGTAAAGATCAGGGCCCAGCTTGGAGTTCAAGCATTTGCTGATGCATTGCTCATTATTTCCAAGGTTCTTGCTCAGAACTCTGGTTTTGACCTTCCGGAAACAGTAGTTAAAATTCAAGCAGTTCAGAATCCAGTCAGCTTGTGGGTGTGGACTTGAACACTGATGAACCAATATGCTATGCTATGCTAAGTCACTTCAGTCATGTCCGACTCTGTGCGACCCCATAGACGGCAGTCCACAAGGCTCCCCCATCCCCGGAATTCTCCAGGCAAGAACACTGGAGTGGGTTGCCATTTCCTTCTCCAATGTGTGAAAGTGAAAAGTGAAAGGGAAGTCGCTCAGTCATGTCTGACTGGTAGCGACCCCATGGACTGCAGCCTACCAGGGTCCTGCGTCCATGGGATTTTCTAGGCAAGAGTACTGGAGTGGCTTGCCATTGCCTTCTCCGGATGAACCAATGGTAGCAGCAAAAGCAGGCATATGGGATAACTACTGCGTAAAGAAACAGCTTCTTCACTCCTGCACTGTGATTGCCACCAACATTCTCCTGGCTGATGAGATCATGAGAGCTGGAATGTCTTCTCTAAAAGGTTGAATTGAAGCTTCCCTGGTATCTGAATCCTGAAGACTACAGAGTGATCCTAATAATATAGCTATGGAATTTTGGTCCAAGTTTCAAATGATCTTCAAAGGATTTTCTTTTCCCATATTAAAAAAGGAGAGAACACTGGCACCTATTCAGATTCTGAAGTTCTGAAATTATAATTAACAGTATTTTAAAAATTGCACTGCAGTGTCCACATACAGCAGGCCATACTTACCCAATAAACAGGACATTTTGCTTTACCCTCAGTGATATCAAAATATTAGATAAACATATGTTATCTACCTTGTTATTAAATATTCCTTGAAAAACAAAAAAATAAAATAAAACACAAGAACAAAACAAGTGGATGAAACAAAATTGTTCAGAGATCTTAGAATAGCAACCCTTTATCAACCTAGATGAAAGTAATTTACTAACCAGGACATATCGGTTGAATATAAGCCTGGGGTACATGAATATAAATTACATTTTCCTCTGCTTCTTTTCATGAGAAGCAGAAATACAATCGGGAAAATGTTTTTGACTATTGAATGTAATGCCTTGAGTACAGGGGGTTCACTAGACTGTTCTCATCATCTTTTGTGTATGTATAACATTTTTTAAAAAATACAGTAGTATCTTCCCATGCTAGCTGACACACAAAAATGTTTTTGTACACTTTCATTAATTAATCTTATAAATTTACCATCCATATTTAGATCTTCAGTTTATCTGGAATCCACCTTTGTATGTGGTTTGGGGTAGCGATCCAACTTGGTCTTTCGCCATAGAGTGATCTGGTTGTCCCAATACAATCTACTAAAGCCCGTTCTTTCCCCATCATCCTGCATCACCTTCTTGACCACCCCATCTGGTCCCTGTATATTCATGGGACTATTCCTGGGCTCTATACTCTGATCTATTGTCTTTGTGTGTGTTCCTGCTTCAGCACCCCCTTTTACTACTATAACGTGTAGTCGGTTTATTATCTGACAGAGCAGATACCCCATTGTATGAATGAGAATATTGATCTGGCTGTATTAACAGAGATCAAATGGCAAGAGGGTTAGCAAGATGTAAGTCAATTCTCTTTTGTGTAAATGTCCGAGCTGGTAGGCAGTTCTGCTGCACATCACCCAAATTCCCAGGCCCCATCAGTTCTGTTGCTCCTCTTTTCCCCTGGATGTGATCCTCATCTGCCAGAGGCAGGTAGACTCACTGTTCTAGCAGTGATATCCTGTTAAGGACACAGCCCCGAAGCTGCTCACACCTCTGTTCACATCCTGAACTGTGACAAGCCACACCTGGCTACAAGGGATGCTGGGAAATATGGTGTCTCTGGGCAACTGTGTGCTGGACCAAAATTTGAGAGTTCTCTACTAAAAGAAAAAGGCATAGCAAATACTTGGAAGGTCGAGAAAGCAGTGTCTGCCTCACACTCAATTTTGCTATCCTTGGGACTTCCCCAGTGGTACAGTGGTTAAGATTTTACCTTCCAGTGCAGGGCATGTGGGTTCAGTACCTGGTCCACATGCCTTGTGGCAAAAAAAAAGAAAATCAAAACATAAAACATAAGCAATATTGTAACAAATTCAATAAAAACCTTTCTTAAAAATGGTCTAAATCAACAAAGGACAGAGAAGCCTGGCGTGCTGCAGTCCATGGGGTCACAAAGAGTTGGACTCAACTGAGCTAATGAACAACAACCACAAAATTTAAAAAATTTGTTTTGCTATTCTTTCCCAAAATGGACTTATCATCCATGAACCTTTATTATCCTAAATAAGCTTTGGAATGAATGTGTTGATTTCTTTGAGAAACCTAATCTCTTTTTATTGGGGTTAATTCTTGATTTATAGATTACTTTGGATGCTATTAACATTTATGAATATAGAACATTTCTTCATTTTTAAATTTTTTTTAAAATTTCCTTTGGTAGAGAGGTTATTCTTAAGACAAGAAAGTCTTGTTCATTTTTTGTTCATTTTATTAAAGACCAGATAATTCATAGTTCCTATGATATTGTGAATAGCATCTTATTTTGATTCTCTGTCTGGCTAGCACTGCAGTTACTTAGTAAGGTACAGCAAGCTGTGGTCTGCAGGTAAAATTCAGATTATGGTTTGTTTTTGTGTGATCCACGAGCTAAAACTTGTTTCATGCATTTAAACAACTGTTGAAGGAAAAGAAAGTGAAAGGAAAAGAAAAGAAGTAGAGAGAAAAGGAAAGGAAAATACCAACTACTGTAAAGAAATTCTGCTGATTTTTCTACGCTGGTCTTTCACCTTGAAAGCTGATGGTTTTCTTACCAATTCTGGTACTTTCTTGTTGATTTCCTTGGGGTTTCCCTGCAGTTGGTCAATGCTTCCACAAATGACAGTCTTATCCGTCCCATCGAAATCCTCACGCCTCTAATCCCTTTCCTCGTCTGATAGCCTCAGCCTGCAGTACTATGTTTAAACAAAACTGTGCTGACAGTGTGTGTAGAGTTTCTTTGTTCTAAATCTTAGTGAAAATGGGTCTCGCGTTTCTCCATTAATTGTGATTTTGCTGTAGGATTTTGGCATACAGTTTTCATCACGTCAAAGAAATTCCCGTCTATTCTTGGTTTACTAAGAAGTTTCTAATCAGAAGTAGATGTTGGCATTTCTTGAGTGCTATTGAAATAATGAAATGATTTTGTTCTTTCATTTGGGAAAAATTGCATTGGTAGATTTTTCTGATGCTCAATTATCCTTGCATTCTTAAATAAACCCTATGTCCACTTCACTCATAAGTGAAATAAATCTATAATTTCCTGTACTGTCCTAATCATGCTTCAGAATCCAGATTATGCTAACAAGCCTTATTAAATGGATTGGTATCTTCCTTCCTTTGTCTAATTCTGGAACAAATGTTGTAAGAAAACACTTACCTATTTCCTGAAAGTTTGGCAAAACTCACCTATAAGGCTGTATGACCCTAGAATTTTTTATAAAAAGATCATGGTTATCATTTCAATTTTTAAAACAACTATTGATCTATTCAAGTATTTCTTCTTGAATTTATTCATTGTTTTGTGTTTTCTAGGAATTTATTCATTTTGCTCAGGTTTATTAATTTACCGGGCTTCCCAGGTGGCGCTAGTGGTAAAGAACCCACCTGTCAATGCAGGAGACATAAGAGACATGGGTTTGATCCTTGGGTTGAGAAGATCCCCTGGAGGAGACCACGGCAACCGACTCCAGTATTCTTGCCTGGAGAATCCCAGGGACTGAGGAGTCTGGCAGGCTACAGTCCATGGGGTTACAAAGAGTCAGACACAACTGAAGCAACTAAACACACGCACATCAATTTAATATCTTGTGGTGATTCTTCTTTTTATATCCACAGAGTATTATTTTTGAGCTTTTTCTTTTTTATTATACATCATATCTGCATATTTATTCTATTTTCCTTGATTAGTCATATTAATTTATTCAAAGAAGTAACTGTTGGCACTCAGTAGTCCATCCTTTTTAGCTCTGTTTCTCTGATTTTTTTCGTCTTTTATTGAATTTGTAACAATATTGCTTCTGTTTTTTATGTCTTGGTTTTTTGAGGCATGTGCATCTTAGCTCCCTGACCTGGGGTCAAACCCACAGCCCCTGCACTGGAAGGCAAAGTCTTAACCACCGGACCACCAGGGAAGTCCCCTATTTCTTTAGTCCCCTATATTTAGTGTCATTAATTCATCCCTCTTTTCTTATGTTTTGCTGTAACTTCTTGAGTTGAATCCTTAGCTCATTTGTTTCATTATTTCTTGCTTTCAATAAATGTATTTAATTCTATATATTTTCCTGTGAGTACTTTTTTTTAGCTATGTCTTAAAATTTGAGTATAGAGCACCTTTAAGGTCATTCAGGTCTAAGCATTGTATGGTTTCCGCAGGTGATTTCCTTTTTGATCCAGGTGTAATTGACTAGGACGCTGTCTAATATCCAGACACGTGGAATGTTTGTGTTGATTCCATGATCCTTGGTTTATTTTAGTGCATGGTAGGCAGGGAACACAGTGGGTGTCACGTTAGTCAAGCACATGGAGGCTTTCTGAGAGGCTAGCACAAGGACACTTTTTGTGACTGCTCTATGTGTGTTTGGATAAACCTCACATTCTCTGCTTGTGCGACATTTGTATGCTCTTGGAAATTTGAGTCTATTAATGGTGTCTATCAATTTTTCTATATCCTTTTAAGTCCACCTAATGAATCAGTTTCTGAGAAGTATGTGTTGACACTGACAACTCCAATTGCTGGTTTACCAAAGCAAACTTTCTCACCCAAAAATCCAGCTGCATCATTCCCAGTGCTTTTGGATGCGAAAAAGAAAAGAAGGGCAATCCTCAGCTGGCCTTCTGTAATTACCCTCTTCCCAGGCCTAACTCACCTCCTACTTAAGATTCATCTCTCTCCATCCACCCCATCCCTGACACACACACCTGCCCTCTGTCACTGTGAACTCCCTGCCTTTAACAACCCCAAGGGACATTTTCCTCTCACTGTGCTTGCACTCTGGGACTCCTCCCCGCAAAATTCTCCCTTGAGGCTTATCTAACTCCTCATAAATACCCACTCACCCTTCAAGATCCAGCTCCAGTGCTTTCAACCTCATCCACCGCCACATCAAAACTGACACCTGGACTGCAGCCAAGCCTTGTCACCTCCAGCTTTCACCTCTGAGCCTCAGTCCAGGCCACTCCTCATTGGAAGGCATTTCTCCAGATGGTCCTATTTCTGCCACTCCTGTAGGATCCAGTTCAACCTCCCTTTCTCATAAAAACAGTTCCTCCTCTGTGTTCGGCAAGTATTCTTCAGACACATCCTGCAAATATTTAGTGGGCATCCCCATGAGCTATGCTTGTACTTGACCCCAGATTCAGAGATGGATGGGACCCAAGGCCCTTCCCTGGAGGATTCTGGAACCTGGGACGGCCACCTCTAATGCAAACAGGGTGCAGGCAGGTAGGAGAAATCCATCAGCAACTGTGAATTGCACGACCTGCCCTCTCTAGAAGGTTCAGCTCCACCCTTGCTAGTGTTTGGGAATGTAAGCCTCGAGCTACTCCAACGCCCAATTTTTCTAGAGAAGCCACACATTTTTGAAACGTTGGTAACTAATTCACATGTTTCTGAAACAGGATGCTGGGCAAACAGCCTGCGGGCCAGGTGTGACTACCCAGACTTCAGCCTCGAGGGCGACTAACCCAGCCCAAGGAGAGCTTCCCAGAGAAGAAGTCACTCAAGTGGAGGAGTGCTGGGCAATGAGTAAGAGGAACCCATAGAGAAGAGCTGAGAAGAATGTTCCAGGAAGAGGGACGAGAGCATTAATAATGGTCCAAGTTGTTTGGGTCCATACCACACCCCACCAGCCCAGTTGCCCATCCCAGTCCCCTCCCCTACCTCCGCCTGCAGCCCCACCTCCTCCACAGGAATGATAAAGGGAAGAAGGGACCAGGGCTCCCTTGGCCATGGGCTGGTGTCTTGGAAGCCAGACACAGGTCCCCAGGTGTTTGGCTTGGTAGGTAGAGATGGAACTCTGGGGGCACTGATGGGTGAGGACAGCTCCCAAGCACCCCTTCATGGGCCCAGGACACCCATGCTGGTGAGCAGCCTTCTCTCTGGGCAGCCCAGAAGACAGGTGGATGGGAGGTTCAAAGAGGGGTGTGCGCCTGGCAACACACTCCCTGAATGGCCCAGCTCCAGCGGGTGTGTGCTGGTTTGGGTTGTTTTGTCTTCTGTGTTTAATGGAGCTCTCTGTTTTCTGAGGCGGTGGAGAATCGCTGCAAGGCTTTGTGCCAGAGAGGACCAAAGTGGGGGCCCTCAGGTTGGCCTCGCTCGGTGACCCAGAGGTGAGAACAGGCTGGTCCCTGACACAGGTGCCCCACCAGACCCAGCACACCGCAGCCCGCCCCACCCCTGGCCAAGCCAAGAGCTACACACATGGCCCAGGCACCTGCCAAGTGCCAGGGGTCACCCTGTCACCGAGGAGACGGCTGCCAGGGTCTGGAAGCTGCAGATGTTCCATGAAGATCTGCCCTGAAGTGTCTGGGTATTGGGGGACCTAGGGGTTGGAAGGGGGCTTCAGAAAAAATCTGAAGAACAGAGATGGCAGGCAAGCTGTGTCTTGAGACGTAAGAAAGTTTTTGCCATAGTGACCAGGAGAAGGCATCCCAGGCCCTGGCAGCAACTTGGTGAAGGTGCAGAGGTGCGGACCTCCTGGAGTATCAGCCTATGCCAGCTAGTTCTGTGTTGTTCAGTCGCTCAGTCATGTCTGACTCTTTGTGACCCCATGGACTGCAGCACAGCAGTCTTCCCTGTCCTTCCCTATCTCCCAGCTGCTGCTGCTGCACCACTTCAGTCGAGTCTGACTCTGTGCGACCCTATAGACGGCAGCCCACCAGGCTCCTCTGTCCCTGGGATTCTCCAGGCAAGAACACTGGAGTGGGTTGCCATTTCCTTCTCCAAAGCATGAAAGTGAAAAGTGAAAGTGAAGTCGCTCAGTCGTGTCTGACTCTTAGTGACCCCATGGGCTGTAGCCTACCAGGTTTCTCTGTTCATGGGATTCTCTAGGCAAGAGTACTGGAGCGGGTTGCCATTTCCTTCTCCATCTATCTCCCAGAGTTTGCTCAAATTCATGTTCATTGCGTCGATGATGCCATCCAACCATCTCATCCTCTATCATCCCTTTCTCCTGCCCTCAATCTTTCCCAACATCAGGGTCTTTTACAATGAGTTGGCTCTTTGAATCAGCTGGACACAGTGTTGGAGCTTCAGCTTCAGCAGCAGTCCTTCCAATGAACATTCAGGGTTGATTTCCTTTTGGATTGACTGGCTTGATCTCCTTGCAGTCCAAGGGACTCTCTAGAGACTTCTCCAGCACCACAATTTAAAAGCATCAATTTCTCGGCACTCAGCCTTTTTTATATCCAACTCTAGTATCCAACCAGTCCATCCTAAAGGAAACCAGTGCTGAATATTCATTGGAAGGACTGATTCTGAAGCTGAAACTCCAATACTTTGGCCACCTGATGTGAAGAACTGACTCCTTGGAAAAGACCCTGATGCTGAGAATGATTGAAAGCAGGAGGAGAAGGGGATGACAGTGGGTGAGATGGTTGGATGGCATCACCGACTCAATGGACATGAGTTCTAGTAAGCTCCAGGAGTTGGTGATGGACAGGGAGGCCTGGTGTGCTGCAGTCCTTGGGGTAGCAAACAGTCAGACATGACTGAGTGACTGAACTCATATCCTTATATGATTACTGGAAAAACCATAGCTTTGACTGTATGGACCTTTGTGGGCAAAGTGATATCTCTGCTTTTTAATACGCTTTCTTAGGTTTGTCGTAGCTCTTTTCACAAGAAGCAAGCATCTTTAATTTCATGGCTATAGTCACTGTCCACAGTGATTTTGGAGCCCCCAAAAATAAAATCTGTGTTTATTTTCCCCATCTATTTGCCATGAAAGAACGCAAAGACCAAGGGGATGGGGACAGAGAGACCTCGGAGAATGCTATGAAGACTTCATCCAGCGGGCAGTGGGAGCCACTGGTAGCTTCTGGCCTCAGGAAGTCTGCCTGGGCAGTGGAGGTGTGTGACAGGCCAGAAGATGGAAAGTGGGATCAGTGAGGTCTGCTGGCCTAGTGGTGAGTGGACACTGGCCTGGGTGTATTAACAGCTGTCCCACTTGCCCAGAGCATCTGATGGCTGCCAAGAGCCTTTTCTTCCCAGAAGGCAGGCCCGATACCAGAGAGAGTGTGGTTGGCCCCCAGGTTTCCCCCAGAAAGCCCCTGAGCAGTGGCCCATGCAGTCAGACCCTCCCTCTGAGGCCCTCTGAGTGCTCTCCGTCATGGTCCAGCAGCTGGGGGTGGGGCCACAGGAAGTCCAGAACACACCCTGCAGGTGCTTCTCAGAACCACCCCTGCCCCAGCACCATGATGTGTGGACTAGGGCCAGAGGAGAGCCGGGATAAGCTGACACACTCCGGGGCAAGGTGATGCTGGCCAGGTTTCTTAACCTCTCTGGGCTGTGTTTTCATCCATTATTAATTAGATGCCAGGCACAGTGTTAAGTCACTTCACGCTTAATTCCAGCCAATCCTCACCAGCTTCGGGGACAGACTCTTCCACCACATCTCATCTAATAGATGGGGGACTGGAGCTCTGGGGAGCTTAAAAGATTTTGTCCCTTCAAAGGTGGAGTCACCACGTTCCATCCAAGTCTGGGTTCCATACTCAGGAGTCTGATAACCCTGATTCTGTGTGCTCTTCCTGGGTCTGGGGTGGGAAAGAGCCAGCACCTGGGGGATTCTTACGCCAACCCCATCACCTCCCATCCCCACCACCCTACTCCTTGGGAGGCTTTCACTTAGAAGGAATGTCACTGTCTCAAGTTAATTTTCCTATCTCCTTGCCCTTTCTGCCTTGACCAGAAGACAGCCCCCCAAATTCCTGAAATTCCAGAACATTTCAAGTAAACCTCCTAGAAAAGACATGGCGTCTATACCACATGACCTGGAGCAGGTCACACAACCTCTGCAAGTGTGGACACAGAGAGGTGGGTGAGTCAGAAAGCTTCCTGAGCAGGAAAGGGCCCCTTCCCATGGGGCTCAGCTGTGTAAGCTGGTGTGAGACCACCCTGTGCAGGGGGTGCTCACACATGTGTGTGGAGGCAGGGGTACATGAGGGCAGGTACACACACTCCCAAAGGCAGGTACTGAGATGCGCGCGCACACACACACACACACAAGCATACATGCTCCAGGTGAGGCCTCTAGAGGAAGGGGTAGGGCAGAGAGAGTCCTTTTCACATAGCCCTGCCCAAGGCTCCCTATGCCTCCAGCCCATGAGGCCGTCTTGATCAGCTCGTCAGCTGGAGGGGCCTTAGTCCCCCAGGCCTCCCGCAACGCACAGGGTTTCCTGGGACGGTGCGCTTGAGGGTCCAGTCCCACACGCTGCCTCATACCAGTCAGGAGTCACAGCATCCTCACTAAACATCCCTCCAGGGAGCCCCATTCCCTCAACACACCCAGGGGCCTTCTCAGCTCTGTGTTCTGTGCCCCCAGACTCACACACGCACTGACAGACTCACACTCGCCACTGTGCACACATCGTGACAAACATACACACTTGCACACCGGCTAGCAGATTTCAACCTGCTCTATCAGACATTTTGGCCCAGGATGTGAGGCTGATAGCTCTGTTAAGGCCGATGTCACCAGAAGAAAATTGCTTTCTCTTCAGTAAGCTCTTTTTCAACAACTGCTCAGTCTATCAAGGAGCTTGGGGCGGGCAACTTGAACATCTTTCTAACACTCATTCACCAGACCTCAAGTTCAGAGCAGTCCTGCAGGTAGCCACATCTAGATGAAGTTTAATGGACTTCTTTATTAGTGTGGTTGTATTGTCTCTTACAAATGGCAGGTGATAGGGTTTTCTATTGATGGTAGTGGTATGGAACTGTTTCCTTCGCAAATAAATTGGTTTGGGACTTCCCTGGCAGTCTAGGGGTTAAGACTTCACCTTCCAGTGAAGGGGATGTGGGTTCAATCCCTGGTTGGGGGCCTAAGACCCCACATACCTCCCAGCCAAAAAGTAAAACATAAAGAAAAATAGATACAATATTGTAACCAATTCAATAATGACTTTAAAAACGGTCCACATAAAAAATCTTTAAAATAAATAAATTGGTTTTCTGGTTTGGACTGGGGTTTTTTTTAGTATATTAATCTAAAGAAAGATATTACATAAATACTGGTATACAAAATTCCAGAAATTGGCAAGATATGACTCAAGCATCACTTCCTCCAAAAGGCCCTCCTTGACTCTGCCCGCTGTGGACCATCCCACATTCTGGGGCCTTCCTGTGTTGTCATGGAAATCCTGTGTTCACATGGCTGCCTTCCCTGCAGATGCCGAGCTCCATGAGCCAAGAATGCAGCCCCAGAATCTGTCCCACGCCAGGAGCCTTGGGTCTGTCAGGTCCCGGGGGGCCCGAGGGGTGATGCTTATAACACCCAGATCCTGACTCTGCCTGGTTCCGCCACCCCATCCACACCCTCTCTAAGTTTCTGCCATCTTTGGACATAAGCCCATCTGATGCATCAGGCCAGAGGCAACACAGAGCCCAAACCTGACCTTATCTTTCCGAAATACCTTGACCTCTCTCCCCAGGCCTCACCCAAGTTCCCCACAGCCAGACACGCCCTTCACTACGATGATCCTCACCTCTGCTACCCTAAACTTACCCGCTTCTCCCCAGATCTGCCAGCAGCCTTCCTCCTCCCCAGACCACACATGGCACCACAGCTCAACCACAGCGCTGTCTTGGCGCCCACTGGAAAGCTCAGGGGCGTGCCCATCTCTCCCTCTCTGGGCCTTCTCTTGCAATGGAGGGAGCTCACACCTGTGGCTCGCACCTCCCCCGCCTCCCTGAGCAATCGCCAGGCCTTTGAGCAGCTCTGCCCTCAAGACCCTCCCAGCTCAGTTCAGGTGACGCCCCCTCCCTCTTCAGCCTACCATGGCTCCCCATCACTGGCAGAGAAGAGCGGGGAGGAGATCCCTGTATCCCAACTATAAGCTATAAACTGTGCAGGTGTTGCTCATTTCCTCTACATCACAGGAGGAAGGCCCAGGGAGGTGCGTGTGAGCCTTCAGGAGAATGGCTTTCTGTCCAGAGGGCAACGTGGGAAGGCTGGATGAGGGGGGAGGGGAACACGGACAAGGACTGTCGCGCAGGGGAGGAGAGAGGCGTGCGTCTTGCTGGAGTAAGGAACCTGGATGCTGGGGCCACGGAGGTCAGAGCGCTGGTGCTGGAGCTGTCCGTCTCCCTTCCTCTTCCTTCCCCTCCCTGCCCTTGACCCACCACACGCGGATTTATCTGGTTTTCATCTCTGCTTATCCTGCCCGCACACACCCACCCGCCCATCAAAACGTGAATTTCCGGAGGGCAGGGACTCTGTCCACCTTTCCTGCCAGATCCCCAGTGCCTGCACCCAGGCTCAATGCACAGACGAGGAATGATTATCCATTTATCCATAAATGAAGACCTCAATGCATTTTTGCCCTATTTGTATTTAGGTAGACAGGATGGGAAGCTCATTTGTGTTTTGTTTAGTTTTCACTTTATTTTTAAAATTTTATTTGAGTCTAGTTGATTTACAATGTTGTGTTAGTTTCTTTTTTTTTTTTCAATGTTGTGTTAGTTTCAAGTGTACAGCACAGTGACTCAGTTATGTGTATACATATATGCATTCTTTTTTTCTGTTCTGTTCCCATATAGGCTATCAAACAATATTGAGTAGACTTCCCTGGTGGCTCAGATGGTAAAAAATCTGCCTACAATGTGGGAGACCCAGGTTCGATCCCTGGTGGGGAAGATCCCCTGGAGAAGGGAAAGGTGACCCACTCTAGTATTCTTGCCTGGAGAATTCCATGGACAGAGAAGCCTGGCCAGCTAAGTCCATGGGGTGGCAGAGTCAGATATAACTGAACAACCAACACTTTCACTTTTCCTGTGCTATATACTAGCTTCTTGTTTCTTATCTATTTTATATACAGTAGTGTTTATATGTTAATTGGAAAGTCCACTTGTGGAGAAAAAAACAGCTCCATTTGGGGGCCTGCTGAGTCCCCTGCCACCTCTCCCCATCCAGTAGGTGATGGAGGCCAACTAAAGGAAGAATATTTGAACTGGCCCCACCCTTTGACTTTCTTTCTCTTCCCCTGAGTCTCCTCCCTCCCCAGACAGACCTGGAAGGGTCAGGCTTACAGCACACACACCTCTGATGACCTCACCCCATGGCTGACCCCCACTGCTAACTCCTGGCCAAATCCCTTCCTCCTTGGCCTGCAGTGTCCAGGAATGACACTTCCCTGGACACAGCAGGCAGGTAGGGACCTCTGTCCTCTTGTCCTGTATTCTATGGAGATGGTCAGCCTTCAAAGTCCCACAGACCTGCCCACCTGTGTCTGACACTGTCGTCTGACCACAAGCAGGGCCCGAGGGGGAGGGTTTGTCCCCAGCCTTGGGGCTGCGGCCTGCCGGGTCCTGCACAGAGCCTGACACATGGTAAGTAGGCAACAAATATTTTCCAGTGAATGAAAGAATGCATGTCACCCCGATTGGCTTGTTGTCTTGGTCATTTAGAGAAGCTTGGAGTAAAGCTTCCACTGCCAGGTCATCACAATAATATTCAGAAGACTCATGATATGGCCCCCAAATGATAGCCCTGCCTCATCCCTTGGTGCAAGGCCTTTCCACAAGTTCCCCTGAACTGTTGGTGGCTCTTTCAGTTACCACCCAAACGGCTCGCCCAGCAAAACGCACAGCTGGGAACGCTCAGCCCCGAGGGGCGCTGCCAGCTGGGGCTGGAGAAGCAAGTCCAGTTTCACTTCTCCTGGAGGATCCTCTGATCCAGGATGTAGCTGGCAGTGAGGACAGGCAGCAAGGCCTCTGGGGAGATGTGACCTCACCTAAGGGCGGGGGCGAGAGATTGCTCAGTCGGGGACTTGAAAGCCGAGCATGAAAGCCAAGAGCTCCCAGGGTTCGTTCCCTGGCAGGCATTGTGGTGAACCCTCCCTAAGGCATCCCATTGTTTCCTTTTTAAAAACACCAGGCCAAACAATGCTTCCCAGATCCTGCTCCTGGGCCCAGCCTGGGAGAGCAGGGACTCCGGGAGGGGCTGGCTCGGCTCCCACCACTAGGGCCAGGTGGACCGTCCTGCCAGGGCCCCGGGATGGCCCTGCCTCCCAGGTCACAGAGTCCAGCTCTGCTGAAAACTCGGGTCATCATTCAGGGCCCCTGAGCCTCTTGGGAGACCCCAAGCTCCCTAAGGCAGGGCCAGGGTGGTATCCAGGGGCTCTGTGTACCCACAGCATGCCACTATCACTGAGTAAGGAGGAGAAGGGTATTTCACCATACCCTGGTCCCAGCGTGGGGAAGATGCTGGGAGGTTGGGAGGATTTAATGAGTTGAACTTAGACCATGGCTGGTCCTCTCCTGGACTTGCCTCTGGGAGCTGGCCTGGGGGCAGGGGAGGTGAGGAGCTGTTGGAGGGTGGTTCATGCTTGGCTGGAGGGGGCCCTGCTGCAGTCCAGCAGGGAGGACAGGCAGCCCACAGATGGCAGAGTCCTAGAGCCTGTGGAAGAAAGGCTGGACAGATCCACTCTAAGGGCTGGGCTGGCGTCAGCCAGTGGAAAAGGCCTTGAGTTGCCATCCAGAGTCCCCATATGCAGAGGGAGGAGGTGGGAGCCTTGTGGAGAAAGAGAAAGACATCTCCAGAATGGTGGCCCCAGACCCAGAGGAAAAATATTGGGGCATGAACATGGCCTCCCATCAGCGGTCCAGCTCCATGTCAGCACAATCACCCCCTTTTCCTCGACTGGCTGCATCTCTGTTCTCACAACCCCAACTCCCCCACAGCCTGTACCCACGCCCTCCCTGGCCATATTGATTTACTCTGCTTTCAGGGGACCTGTGGCCCCAACAGACGGGCTTCTGCCTCCTGCCTCCCACATGGAGTCTGTCTCTCAGCCAGCTGCTGGGAGGCACCCAAGGAGAAGGAGGCCTGCTTCCCATCCAGTCTCTCGGGAGTCTCATCATTATTAACACTCAGCAATTTGGAAATCAGGTTCACACCCCAGAACTCACATCCCCTCAGAGCAACTGTGCAGTTCCGTATCTCGTGGTGGAGTCTGTAGCCTCCACAGGGCGGAGGATCTTATTTTCAGCTACTTTCCAGGGCCTACCACATCATCAGGGCTTTATATTCACGGAGCGAATGAATGAGTGATCAGACAGTCAGTTCAGTTGCTCAGTCGTGTCCGACTCTCCGCGACCCCATGAATCACAGTACGCCAGGCCTCCCTGTCCATGACCATATAGAAACTGCTAATTTTCACTGACTGCACACTGGATGCGGTCTGACTGCTTTTCCTGTATCGTCTCATTTCAACTTCACAGCAAACTAAGGGGTGGGCACTTCTCTGGTCCCCACTTTACAGATGGGAAACCAAGGCTCAGAGAGGTTAGGTGGCTTGTCCAAAAATCACTCAGGCAGAAGGGAACAGAGCAAAGACATAATTTTACATGTGGATTTTCTCCACCCTGGCTTGCTTTTCCTCTTGGGAAGTCTTGGGAAAGGTGGGTCCTCTTGCTTTCTGGGAACATCCCACCATCTGAGATGTTTGTGTACCTGGAACTCAGGGTGTCTCATACACCCCCATCCCAGGTTCTTGTCAAATTCAGTTTTGCACTCTGTGCTGCAAGCCCACTGGGCTGAAGGAAATAGTAAGTCCTTCACACTTGAACTTGAGTTAGTTATGAACAGCTCTCGTGCCTGACAGTCAGCTTCAGGGAAGCTGGTTGAGCCTCCCTGCCCCCTCACACCTGTCCTCGAGTCCACCACCCACATGACACACTCTCCCTGCCCCTTGCTGCTTGCCAGCCTAAGCCAGGCTCTGAACTGGGAACTGGCCCATGCAGACCCTAAGGATCTACAGACCAGTCTGCCCATGAGCTCTCTGCCAGCAGCAGCCACAGGGAGTGGGGTGTACCCAGGAAAGAGGCCCCCAGGGGTCTCCAGGGAGTATGACCGCCTCACCAGGGTTGGCGATCACTGCTGCCTTTGTGGTAGAAATAAACTCACAAATGATGACTCAGTCCCCAAATGAAGTAGTAAATATCGTGTCCCTCCGAAACTGGGGACCCAGGAGAGAGATCTCAGTGAGGACTTGTTGAATTGCCTGACATTGGGTGAGTTCCCGTTCAGATAACCTTCCTCACATCCTTCTTGGGGCCAAGGCGGTCTGAAGAGTAAATCACTGAAAGTGCTGTCCAGGTTTCTGTGTGAGTTATGCCACAGAGCTCTGTGGGCCAGAGTTTAACCCTTTCTGCCATAGCCCTCTGAGGCAAGGGGAAGCCTTGCCCTGTGGGAAGCCCACACACAGCCCCTGGCCCTCCCCTCAGGTCACCTGGGACAGCTTCCAGCCTGCCAATAAGGGTTCAGTGCCAAGTACCTGCATGCCCAAGGCCTCATCTGTGGCTGCAGGTACAGCTTTCAGCCTGCCTCAGGACCAGGAGAGGAGGTCAATCCCAAGGTCACCTCCACCTCCCCTGACCCAGCCACGGCAGAGGTGGGGGTAGGGGCAAGATTCCTTCCATCTCTACATCCCAGGAGCATCTTTTGTGGGCATCTCCCTGGGCGGGACCAATCTGTTTCTCATAACTGTCCTGCCAGGTAAGCAGCCTGGACCATCATCCCCATTTGACAGGTGGGGAAACTGAGGCTGAAGTCATCACAAGGCCAGTGTCAGAGCTGAAAGCAGCTTCAGAGCTTCTGGCCTCCAAGACAACCAGCCCCCGCCCATCACTGACTCCCTGGGAAAGAAAAAGCAGCTGGATAGGGTGGTCCATAGCCTCGCTGGACAGGGAGCCCTGTTCTCTCATTGGTGCCCCATGGTGGGCAGAGTCACCCTAGAGATGCTAGAATGAATCATAGGAAAGGGGGGCTGCCCTGCGTTCCAGTGAATCCCTTGGAGTCAGGTTTGTGTTAGCACCAGCGCCTACCGCAGGATGAACTCAGGCAAGTCACTTACCATTCCATGCTCATTCTCGAACATGCCCATCTACTCACACACACACACTCACACACTCACAGCCGTGTGTACAGGCAGCCCCTCCCTCCACCAGTGCTCCCCAAGTGCCCTGCGTGTGTGTGTGTGTGAGTGAGCGGGTGGGTGGGTGCCTGATTCTCTGGAGCTCACTCAGAGCCCCCCGCTCTTGGCTCAGCATCCGTGGCAGCCTTCTGCACAGGCAGCTGGCTCTGGAGGATGGTTTGAAGGCTTCCGGAAGAGGCCTGTCCCCCAGAAGTATCCCTCCCCCCTCAGCCCGCCTGTCAGGGGCTTCCCAAGCCCCTGCTGAGATCAGGAAGGGGGGATCCCAACAGTGACCCCACAGTGATTTCCATACACCTTCCCTTACATCCTCCCAACTACCCTGCAAGACGCGCAGTGATTCTTCATTCCCCACCCTTGTGCTTGCGATAAGAAAACCCAGGCTCAGGAAGGTGGGGGGAGGCACTCAGGTCCCGGGTGAGAAATGGCCGCACCAGCATGTCAACCCAGATGACTTGGGTCTTCCCATCAAACCAGAGACCAGGCCTCGGTGAGACGGAGGCTCCCGAAGGCCACGAGGGAGCCCAAGGGAGGAAGAGAAAGGAGCCTCACTCTGGGGCTGTGGCGGCCACCCTGAATACAGTTTCTAGATGTTTAGTTCAGCTGTGGCAGTCCTGAACTGTCTAAAGCAGCTAAATACACAGACCTAGAGAGGGACAGAGCTGTGTTGTCACCAGATGTGCACACACACACACATTCAGGCACACACACAAGACACACAAACACAGACACACACACAGAGATACACATACATATACATACTGACATACACAGATACACAGACACACACAGAGATGGTCATTCACACAGACACAGACACAGACACACACACAGAGATACACACAGACATATACATACACACACACACAGATACACAGACGCACACAGAGATAGTCATACACACAGACACATACACAAACACACACAGAGATACACACACAGACATATACATACACACACACACAGATACACAGACATATACATACACACACACACACAGATACACAGACACACACACAGATACACAGACACACACAGAGATGGTCATATACACAGACACATACACAAACACACACAGAGATACACACACAGACATATACATACACACACACACAGATACACAGACACACACAGAGATAGTCATACACACAGACACATACACAAACACACACACAGAGATACACAGACACACAGACACACACAGAGATGATCATACACACAGACACAGACACAGACACACACAGATACACACACAGATATATACATACACACACACACAGATACACAGACACACACAGAGATAGTCATACACACAGACACATACATAGACACACACACAGAGATACACACACATATACACACAGACATACACAGATACACAGACACACACAGAGATGGTCATACACACAGACACAAACACATACAGAGATATACACACACACACTTACACACACAGACATATACATACACACACACAGACATACACAGATACACACACAGACACACACAGAGATGGTCATAGACACAGACACACACACACACAGATACACACACAGACACACACAGAGATGGTCATAGACACAGACACACACACACACAGATACACACACAGACATATACATACACACACAGACATATACATACACACACAGACATATACATACACACACACACAGACATACACAGAGACACACACAGAGATGGTCATACACACAGACACAGACATATAAATACATACATGCACAAAGAGACACAGATACATACGTGGATACACACACACAGAGAAACACACATACACACACAGAGAGACACAGATAAATACACAGATACACACACGTAAACACATGCAGAGACATACACACACACAGAGACACACAGATATAGTCATACACACAGACACAGACATATAAATATATACGCACAAAGAGACACAGACACATACGTGGATACACACACACAGAGAAACACACATACACACACAGAGAGACACAGATAAATACACAGATACACACACGTAAACACATGCAGAGACATACACACACACAGAGACACACAGATATAGTCATACACACAGACACAGACATATAAATATATACGCACAAAGAGACACAGACACATACGTGGATACGCACACACAGACATATGCACATGCATACACACAGAGAGACACAGATAAATACACAGATACACAGACACACACATGTAAACACACGCAGAGACATACAGACACACAGAGACACAGACACATACAGACACACAGACACACATAGAGACATATACACACGTACATACACACACACAGAGACACAGACACATACACAGATGCACAGACACACACACACAGACCTATACACACACAGAGACACAGGCACATACAGGTGTACACACAGATATACACACACAAACACACCCACACAGACACATACACAGATACACAGACACACACACACAGACCTATACACACACAGAGACACAGGCACATACAGACACACAGACACACATAGAGACATATACACACGTACATACACACACACAGAGACACAGACACATACACAGATGCACAGACACACACACACAGACCTATACACACACAGAGACACAGGCACATACAGGTGTACACACAGACATACACACACAAACACACCCACACAGACACATACACAGATACACAGACACACACACACAGACCTATACACACACAGAGACACAGGCACATACAGATATACACAGACACACACACAGACATACACACACACACATACAAACACACAGACACATACACTGAGACACACACACAGGTGCCCATGGTGAGATTGACTCCATGAAGATGGAAAGGTCTGCAGGCTGGGATGTGGGGAGGGTTCTGATAAACAAACCCAGGAGATGCCCATGGACTGGGACAGGTGACCAAACAGGCACCCCACACCCAACTTCTGAACCTCTCCAGACAGCTACCATCCACTCAGCAAATGCTCAAGGGTCCCCACCTCCAGCTGGACACACTAGCTTACCATCTTAATTGCATTTCAATCCCCATGGTTACACAACATCCTGAGGTGACCCAGAGTTGGAGTCGGAACCCAGATCTATCTGACTCCACAACTTTGGGCGCTCTGGGCTTGGGGAGGTTTCATATGGGCTGTGAAGGGAGAGGTAAGATGCTCTGAAGTCCAGGTTACATCCCAAGAGGAAAGCAGGGAGGACAAAGTGGAGGCAGTGGATGGCCAGGTCTTCACAAAGACTTCTCTAGCCAAAGCAGGTCACAGAGAAGTGCCAGGCCTGTGGGTGGGCCCTCTAGAGGGTCTACAGTCCTTCCAGCCCAGAGTCCTGGGCTCGGGGACTGAGGTCAGCCGTCAGAGCCATTGAGCCACTGGGGCTGGGGTGCCTGTACTTTTGGGGAGGTTGAGGCTGATCAGATGCTGGATCAGAGTCACACACTTAGGACCCAAAGTCTTAGGTAGCTTTGGCCGATAAACTGTGGTCCACAAATATTGTTTAAAAAAAGTCATCCTAGTTGCTGACATTTCAGAATTAGGTAACTGTTGAGAATCTCCCAGTCCTCCAAGGCATTTACCTGCAGTAGGTGCATAATAGCCATCCATGATGGAGAAGCCAGCACAGCTCACCACAGTCCCCACCCCTCCCTATTGCCCACCTCCGGCTTCTCTGCTCATCTTGCCAATCCTAGTGGATCTTGCCAGATCTTACTGGTCAGGTGCCTTCCAGCTCACACATGGTGGGAGGTTTTCAGGTGAGCAGACCTCTTTCTAACTCTTCCCCAAGGTTCCTGGCCCTACAATAGGCCCCAGGTGTAGAAGACATGCAAAGGGGTGTGATCACATGTGCTAGGGACATTCCCTCTTCTGGGCAAACAGAAAGTCAAGCTAAATGAGATGGGGCATCTCAGCACTGAGATTCTGTGGTGCTATGGGTAGATGAAAGGCAGAGAAGAACAGATAAGGACAAGAAGGAAAGGAGAAATGGAGCAGGGGGGTTGTAGCCTGGAGGCTTAGTGGTGACAGAAAGGCAGCAAAGCTGCCTTTTGGACATCTCACTGTATCTTTGATGGTTAAAGGTGGTGGGTATGACTGCATCATTTAACTAATGATGTATAACAAATCACCCCAAAACCCAGAGGCTTAAAATAACAACCGCTTATTTAGCCCAAGGTCATGTAGGTCAGTAATGTGGGTTGGACTTAGTGGGGAGATCCTCTGGTCTCTGCAGGTTGTAGGCTGGTCCTGGCCAGGTGGTTAGGTATCAGCGATGGGTCATCTGGGGACTGGTGGTGGTCAGCTAGGAAAATGATGGGGACTGAGACATGTGTCACTCATCCCTCAGAAAACTAGCTGGACAGGGTTTCAAGAAGGTGAGCAGAAGCTTGTAAGTCCTTGAGACCTAAACTCACAACTGTTTCATGGTCCCCCTGCCATATACTGTTGACCAAAGCAAGCCACAAGCCCCACTCAGATTCCAAGGGTGAGGAAGCCAACTCCACCTCTGAGGCAGGAACTAGAAGGACACATCACATTGTGCGGAAAGGAGTGGATAAGACAGCCATTTTCATAATCATTCTACCACAAACAGAAAGCACATGGAAATGATTTAAACAAGATAGACGTTTGTCTTTCTGTCATTGAAAGAAGTCCTGAGGTGGCTATCCAGAAGTGTCAGGGCAGCTCCTCAAAATCTTCAGGGATTCTCGACTTCTCCCAGTTTCTGCTCTGCCACCTCAATGTAGCTTCTACCTTTAAGGTTGCCTTGTGTTCCAAGATGGCCTGTTGGAGTTCAGCCATCAATCTCTACTCCAGGCAAGAAGCAGAACAAACTGGGGTAGACAGAAGAGGCAGTATGCTGAAGAGCGTGCCTTCCAGCTGAGTGGCCCCAGCAAACCTTTTCATGTCTTCTTAGTCAACGCTAGCTATAGAGGGGGACAGGAGATGCAGTCCTTGAGCTGGGAACTTGGCCACCCAGAATAAATCAGGTTTCTATCAGAAAAGAAGATATAGAGAATGAATATTGAGTATGAAACTAGCAAAGGGAAGAGGGGTAGAGGGGAAGGGAGGAGTTAAGCCACTCTCCTTCTTGGCATTTTAACTAAAGGCCTGAGGACTGTTTCAGTTCAGTTCAGTTCAGTTCAGTCGGTCAGTCGTGTCCGACTCTTTGCAACCCCATGAATCACAGCACGCCAGGCCTCCCTGTCCATCACCAACTCCCGGAGTTCACTCAAACTCATGTCCATCGAGTCGGTGATGCCATCCAGCCATCTCATTCTCTGTCGTCCCTGTCTCCTCCCATCCCCAATCCCTCCTAGCATCAGACTCTTTTCCAGTGAGTCAACTTGTCACATAAGGTGGCCAAAGTATTGGAGCTTCAGCTTCAGCATCAGTCCTTCCAATGAACACCCAGGATTGATCTCCTTTAGAATGGACTGGTTGGATCTCCTTGCAGTCCAAGGGACTCTGAAGAGTCTTCTCCAGCACCACAGTTCAAAAGCATCAATTCTTCAGCACTCAGCTTTCTTCACAGTCCAACTCTCACATCCATACATGACCATGGGAAAAACCATAGCCTTGACTAGATGGACCTTGGTTGGCAAAGTAATGTCTCTGCTTTTTAATATACTGTCTAGGTTGGTCATAACTTTCCTTCCAAGGAGTAAGCGTCTTTTAATTTCCTGGCTGCAATCAGCAACTGCAGTGATTTTGGAGCCCAAAAAAATAAAGTCTGACACTGTTTCCACTGTTTCCCCATCTATTTCCCATGAAGTGATGGGACCAGATGCCATGATCTTCGTTTTCTGAGGACTGTTTGTTTAGAGAGCAGTAAATCACTTTTTTTCTATTACTTTATTTGTGAAATTATATTACGCAAACAAAAGTGTGTATTAAATGCATATGTCCATTTGTTAAAGAAAATAAACGTCCATGTACCCAAAGAATGATCAGTTGCCAACCCACCAATTGAGCCTGTGGACTCAGGGCAGTCCTTGAATCACCCACAGAGAGGTCTCCCCCATATAGCAAGTCTCCCCACAGCACCCACCACCCCAGGCTGAAAAGCCTGGGAGGAGACCCCAGCCCTAAGCAGGGCTCCTCGTATCTGGACATCACCCGCAGGAAGTCACAGTGGCGGTGCCACGCCATGTGGGGACAGATCTTCTCTGCTCCCCACCCCAGACCTGGGCCACGTTCAGCTGTACCCACATCTCTCTCACAAGTCTCGCTGCCTCCAGAAAGGATTTCCAAGGACCCTAAAGGGAAAAATCAGTTCAATTCAGTCGTTCAGTCATGTCTGACTCTTTGTGACCCCATGGACTGCAGTACACTAGGCTTCCCTGTCCGTCACCAACTCCCAGAACTTGCTCAAACTCATGTCATTGAGTCGGTGAGGCCATCCAACCATCTCATCCTCTGTTGTGCCCTTCTCCTCCTGCCTTCAATCTTTCCCAGCATCAGGGTCTTCTCCAATCAGTCAGTTTGGTCTTTTCCAAAGAGAAAAATAAATGTTGGGAAATGCTAATGTCAGAAGAAGGTGATAAACCATCTGGTGCAGAAGAGTGCCTCAGGTCTGGCCCAGACACACAGGCCCCCTGGATGACCTCCTGCCTAAGAGTGATTTGCCTCCATTTAGCCAAGGCAATGGCAAGCCACTCCAGTACTCTTGCCTAGAAAATCCCATGGATGGAGGAGCCTGGGAGGCTGCAGTCCGTGGGGTCGCTAAGGGTCAGACACGACTGAGCGACTTCACTTTCACTTTTCACTTTCACACATTGCAGAAGGAAATGGCAACCCACTCCGGTGTTCTTGCCTGGAGAATCCCAGGGACGGGGGAGCCTGGTGGGCTTCCGTCTATGGGGTCACACAGAGTCGGACACGACTGAAGTGACTTAGCAGCAGCAGCCAAGGAGCTGGACCCAGACCGGGGCACAGAATGGCCTGGGTACCACAGCCTCAGCATCAGCATCTAGGCAAACCTACGGGAATCAGAGCTAAGTGGCAGCTCCCAGAGGGTGTCCGTGACCCAGCCCAAGGAAAATCAAACCTTGCTCCATTTTTTGTCCGGTGGCTATTGACCAGACACCCAGTGGAGCCCACTTTTTCTGCCAGATTCCTATGGCCATCTTTGGGGCACGGTGCTCTTAGCTGATGCCAGACAGAGCAAGCAAGAGCCACCAAGAATTCTAGGGCATGAGCCCTGCTCCCGTGGAATGAATACTCTGTGTCAGTTTCCCCAGAGGTGTCAAGCAGGGGCCTCAAAGCTATTCCAACAAGTGTGTTCCTCATATTTGGCTCATGAAAAGTATTTCATTTGAAGAAAAGCCTCCCAGCTATGACTACATGAATGAATGAATGTTTGACAGCCATGGGCTAGAAGATCACTGTTGATCTCCCCCACAAGTACTTAGTAAGAGGGTGCCTGTATGGACACACACCTGTGCAGGGTGGGGAGTCAGAGAGGAGAAGAACCAGCCTTGCCCACTGCCCCTGGGCAAAGGGTTCAAGGGTTCTATGAGGGAGGAAGGCACACGCATCAGAAATTAGAAAATGATTCAATAGCAGACCTTGCACTGTTCCTCACTTGTTGGTCCCATCCTCCCTTCCACCAGTACCCTGACTCTGCACCCACATTCCACCACCCATCAGCCACTCCTGTCTTCCTTCTTGCAAGCAGGCCGGCAGGGTGGGCGGCAGCTGACTGATGCCCCAGGAGTGATGGCACCCCTCCTCGCTGGTTATCAGTCCAGATGTGGCATGACAAGGCTGGAACAGAGGTTTCAGGGAAGGGCTCATTTGGCTCCTTTCTCTTTCTCCTTTCTCTTCCAGAAAGAAGGGACCCTCTCATCCTCTTCCAGCCACTGTCCTGCAGGGAAGGGAGCCCAGAGCCACTCGAAAGTCTCACTCCTGCCCAGAGGGGCTGCCAGCATACGAGGAGGCAGAGCTGAGGGAACTGTGGAGACCAGGCTCTGAGTTTCCCGCAGAGCCCTGTGCTCCCAGACCTGTCATTCTGGGAGGCCCAGAGCACCCCACTGCGTAAGCCCACCAAGGTGGGGGTGCTTCTGTGCTTTGCAGCTACAGATACCCCCCTGATGTGGTCTGATGGGGTTATCATCAAAGGACCACTTTTCTGCCTGGGGGAAAAGATATTTGGGCAGAGTTTTAGAAGACGAGCATGAATTTGCCAGAAGAATAAGGCAGGAAGAACGTTCCAGGTAAAGAGAACAGCATGAGGAAGAACACAAGGTAAAAAGCATAACTCCTTCAGGGTGGCAGGAAGTCCAGAACGATAACAGTTGACACTGAATATCACCCCGGGTCGGGGCTCTTCTAAGTGATTAAGCTCATTTAATCCTCACAATGACCTATGAGGACACGCAAACCTGATCCTCATTTGAGGATTAAGTCAGCCTTATCCCAAGAGAAAACTGAAGCACAGAGAGGGCAATTAACTTACCCACAGTCACACAGCTCAGAAGTGTCAGAGCCAGGATATACAGTAAAGCCCCTGACCCCAGAGTCCAGAAGCCTTCTGCTCTGAATCCTGACTGTCACATCACCTTGGGCAAGTCTTTTAACTCACCCAGCCTCTATCTCCTCAACTGTGAAATGGAGACATAAAATCCTAATCACCAACCAGACACCTGAGTATCAGAACTTTCAGATTTTGTGTGTGTTTATATGGCATCCCTTGTCCTTGCTCCCTCAAGGAGGCAGGCTCGGGACCTGGGTGGGTCCCCATGTCCACAGGCCTGAGTCTGCATACCCCCCCACCCCGACTGGACCACTTTCTTCCTAAGTGGCTTTAGGCAAGTGTTTTAATTCTCAGAACCTCACTTAGTGTAAAATGTAACTAGTGAAACCGGCTGCGGGGTGGGGCTGTGGGAGCGTGCACCCCCAGGAAAGCCCCGTAGTCAGAGTCCCAGGAACATTGCAGATGCCCGCGGAGGCGAGGTGCCGGGATGGGGAGCAGAGCAGGTCAGGAGCACAGACGGGAGCGGGAGCCAGCACGGAGGAGGCGGGCGGGCGGGGTCAGCCCCGTCAAATGCCGCGGAGAGGGCAACCGCGATAAGAGCCTCCAAGTGCCTGTCAGATCTGGCAATTAGGAGGTCATCAGTGACCTTGGCAGTGGCCATGGGGGCAGCGGGAGGGCAGGAGGCAGGCGCAAAGGGAGTGGAAGCTGGCAAGGCGAGAAAGGCCCTCCCACGGAGGAGATAACTAGGAACACCAAACAGAAGTGATAAGGCCTCAGCGGCGGGGCAGGCCATCCGGTTCTGAGGCACGCAGCTGGGCCCAGCCCCCGGCCACAGAGACCCGGCCCCACCCCTTGAGGACTTCATAGCCTGGCAGAGGCAGGACGGGCGCTCCCAAGGACACACCAGTTTTGTCTTTCGAGTCACTAAGGCATCACTTCAGAGTGCAGGTCCTCCAGGGCTTGAGGGATCTCTTGCTCTGACTTTGTTGTCATAAATTCCTATGGACACCTGGGAAGACAGACAGGCATGCATCCCACATAGGTGCATGGATGGATGGATGGAATCCTAATGATAAAAGGAAATTTCAAAATCCCAAACTAGCTTATAGCAGTTTAGTAGCTACTGAAAAGAGGGCTCCACTGCATCCGATCAATGAAAAAGAACGTCGCTCAGTCACGTCTGACTCTTTGCGACCCCACGGACTGTAAGTCCATGGAATTCTCCAGGCCAGAATACTGGAGTGGGTTGCCTTTCCCTTCTCCAGGGCATCTTCCTGACCCAGGAATCAAAATGCGGTCTCCTGCATTGCAGGCAGATTCTTTACCAACTGAGTTATCAGGGAAGCCCTACCGATAGACCACACGTAAAGGTAATAGCTAGCTCTCCGGCCCCATCCCTCCCACCCAGTTATTGGATGGACAGACAGATGGGATGGATGGATGGTTGGATGGATGGACAGGAAGGTGGGTACGTGGGTGGGTGGGTAGACGGATGGATGGATAGAGTGAATGAGTTGGTAGATGGGTGAATAAGTGAATGGGTGTGTGGATGGGTGGGTGGATGGAACACAGTTGGGTGAAATGCTTTGGGTGCAGTAAGTGACCACTCAGATCCCCCAAAACATTTTGAAACAAACCAGAAATACAGCATGTTTTCCCATGAATACAGTCACTTAAATATCATCCAGTCAGTGTTTTCCACTCGGAGAAGGCAATGGCAAGCCACTCCAGTACTCTTGCCTAGAAAATCCCATGGATGGAGGAGCCTGGTGGGCTGCAGTCCGTGGGGTCGCTAAGGGTCGGACATAACTGAGCGACTTCACTTTCACTTTTCACTTTCACACACTGGAGAAGGAAATGGCAACCCACTCCAGTGTTCTTGCCTGGAGAATTCCAGGGACGGGGGAGCCTGGTGGGCTTCCGTCTATGGGGTCACACAGAGTGGGACACGACTGAAGTGACTTAGCAGTAGCAGCAGTGTTTTCCACTAATTTGACCATCACTGTTTTGGTTACAAAGTTCAAATGTTTCATCTAGCTGCAATCTGGGAATGAAACAGTACTTCTTACCTCCACCTCTGTGAAAGTTGCTCAGTCATGTCCGATTCTTTGCAAACCCATGGACGAATACAGTCAATGGAATTCTCCAGGCCAAAATACTGAAGTGGGGAGCCTTTCCCTTCTCCAGTGGATCTTCCCAACCCAGGAATTGAATCAGTGTCTCCTGCATTGCAGGCAGATTCTTTACCAAATGAGCTATCAGGGAAGCCCTATTTCCTTTTATTATGTCCAGGACCTCGACTTGAAATAACAGAGCAGAGCTGTCTCTTCTACAGAGAATCTCCACAATATGAGTCTGATTTAGAAGGAGTGGAGAGGAAGAAAACAACTTTTGCATCTTAGAGAGGGGTCATGCACTCCACCACTGCCCCCCTCCAGAGTATGGTGGTCTATTAGCCCTTGTGGAGCACCTGAAACAGGGCCTAGAAGATAATAGTTGCTCAATGAACATTGGTTTCTTTTCTGTTTAGTTGAAATCATCACACTTATCAGGAAGTGCTAACTGAGTGGTTTTTCTAGGCTTAGCTTAGCATCATCATAGGCATTCTGGGAACAACACTGATCAACCCTAACAAGGTCCCAGCCAGCCACCTGATTTTCACCACTCAGGAGAAGAGAGGCCACTTTTCCTCTGAAGCCAGACTGACCTGATGCAGACCAGAAAACCACTCCCTGCCCTGGACCACGACACAGCAACCCGGCAGCCAGAAGGACGGAATCCAGTGTTGGCCCTGCCCCTTACCCAGCTGTGTGATCTTAGGCAATGACTTCACTTCTCTGAGCCCCATGCCTCTCATTTGTAAAATGTGGAGAATAATAGCCCCTGGGTACAAAGATGGTTGTGAGGATCACATGAAAAATAAGTGCAAAGCCTTTTTTAGCTCTGCATCCATCGATAAATACTAATAAGTAAATAATAATCACACAGTGATCATCATTTTTACTTTTGTAAAATAATAACAATTCTCCCCTAGATCACTCTCAATTGTACAAATGAACTGGGCCTCACAATCACAGTGAGACAGAACAGAGGTTCTCAACCAGATTATGTCCATGAGGAAATGCACTGATCAGAAAGGTTAAGACATTGGCTTGAGGTCACACAGCGAAAACACAGACCTCAGGGAGATGCCCCAACCCCTGGTCAGGCACCTTTTCAAGGCCCTTCCTGAAACCTAGCAAGACAACTGCCCGGAGCCAGGCCCTGCTCATCTTTGTCCTATCTTCCCCTCCCCCTTCTCCAGGCAAACATGATTTCATTCAGCCCCAATGTGTGAGAAGCTCGGGCTGATGCATAATTCATGACACTAATTTGCATTCTCTCCGCCAGGACTCCACTCTCTTCCCCCACCGCCCCCAGCCCAGCCCAGCCGCTCCTCCCAGATTGAGCATCTGCGGTTCCCAGTTGACATTTTCCAGTGGCTCTGGAAGCCCCATCCCAGAGCCGGAAATGCTTCACAAATCTCAGAGTGGTTCCTTGCCCTGTGGACCTTGGCAAAATGATTTGGGCGGGGAGAGGGGGACTTTCTTGGGGAAACGTGGTTCAGGCCTCCTTCTAAAACCTGCGCTTACTGCCCACATGCCAGGTTCTAAGCCTCATCCCCCTGCAGAAGGTCACACCATCTCCACACGGCCCCAAACCCCAAAGTACCAAGTCAGGTTTGCCGACCCCCAGCCATTGGCAGGGCTTGTCCCCAGGTGAGAAGATGGATCTGCTGGGGCCCAACCAAACACTCCCTCCATGGCCAGGCCCAGAGGCCGCAAACCCCTGCACTCAATCTCGTGGAGGCCTAGGAGGCTGAGGCCTTGACACTGTGGCCTCCTCCCCTGGTCTGAGCCCTCCTGGTCCCAGTCTTTCCCCAGGGCTAGGAGTGGGGGGGGAACTGCAAGGCCCTACTCCCCATCGGGAGGCCTGGCAATCCCCAGGGAAGAGGCCCCAGACCCCCAGAGTAGACAGACAATGGAACCCAGACATCAAGGAAGCCTACAGGAGCATAAACGGGCTGGCCACCTCAAAACAGTGCCCTAGAGTGTCTGGCTGTGGGATGGCTGATGGCCCAGGGCAGGGTCGGAGTCTGAGGATGAGTCCCACTGGTCCAACCCCTGCAACCCTGCCGTGGCTGAGTGTCCATTCCTGCAGGGTATCCTGCAGGGCAGTGGTCCTCCAGGCCCATCCCCACTTTGCACATGAAAAATCCCCAGAGAGCTGATGCAGTCCACAACTGGGAGGTGACAGCCTGGACTTGAACACAGGTCAGTGGAGAGACCCCAGCCCTGCCCCACTCCAAGGCCCCAAGAGAAGGAGAGGCACAACTCCACGTTCCTATCGGAGGATCCCTCCCACTGCCCCGCGCCAAGGCCAGCTGCTCTGTGGGGAGCGCGGGGCAGGCAGAGACATTCTTGCTGAGCCTCAGCCACCTTATCGGTCAGCAGACATGGTGAGGTCAGTGAGGCTTCCTCAACCCTCACCTCAGCCCAGGCTTCCTGGGCCCTCTGTTGTGTCTTCGAGGGGAGAGTTGTCTCTACAGGCTATCTTGTCATCTTCCAGTCAGGGCTGGTGAAGGACCTGGAAGGGCTCTGGGAACCCAGCACCATTTCCGGAGACAGCCCTGGAAAGTCCCAGGGGACCGCCCTCCTGACCCCTCAAACCGAGGACATGACAGAGGCTGGCGTTGCACAAGGCTCGCCTACATTCCAGATCCCGTGATAATGCTCATTTTTTGGATGAGGAGGCAGAAGTCGAGAGATTGTTTCATGCCTGGAAGATTCTTGGCGGTTGGATGGGGAATGCGGGGGTGGGGTGGGGGCAGGTGACACAGGTGAGGCTTGAAGGCCTGTTTAACTGGTCCACATGCCTGCTGGCTCTCAAGTCTTGTTGGGAGACCTAGGCTCAGCCCTTTTAGACTGATGTGGACACTGAGGCCAGAGAGGTTTAGTGGCCTGCCAAGGGCTACACAGCATGACTAGCAGAGTCACGTACAAGCAGTTTCTTGGCCTCAGGACCTGCACACTCCACCATACCCCACTGCGTCACCAGGTCAAGAACACCCATTTCACCCATCCTGTGGGGAGAGAGCCCCTGGTTTAGAGGGCTTCCTTCCCTTGGTGCTGATGGGTAAACTGAGGCATGGACCTCTTCCTCTGCAAGCTCCAAGCAAGAGGAGTCCCTAGTTCTGTGTATATCTCTTGAGTACCAGCTGTCTCCTTGGTCACCCCCATGGAATCCTCACAACATTATCATGAAGGGGGGTGTTCTTGTCCCCCTTATACAAATAGGAAAACTGAGGCCAGCGAAGTCATTTGCCCTTGGCCGAAATGTGATGTGAATGGTGACCTCCAGGTCCCGATGGCTCAAGCTATGACTCTGGCCTCAGGGTAGCCTGGAGATTCAAGCCATGAACCCAGAACCCACTGGCTGGGTCAAACTCTGCCAGCTGCGTGACCTGCCAAATTCCAGTGGGGTCATTTGTGAAATGGGTAATGACCACATCCGTCTCCTGAGCTGTTATGAGACAGTGCTTGTAGGGTGCTTAGAACCAGGTGGCACATGGGAGACTCTACACATGGACTCCTGCTGTTACTACGACTATTACTGGTAATAGGGATCGAATGGAGCTTTGAAAGTCTGAGGCCTTGTAGTCCCATGATTCTCAAACCTACACAAGCATCAACATCACCTGGATGACTCCCCACCCCCACTGCACAAAGATCTGCTTTTGTGAAAGTCCCCATGTAGGTGATGCTGCTGACCTGGGGTCTACACTTTGAGAATCACAGTGCACTGTGCAGAGTTTGAAATTTAAAAATTCACACACAGCCCCAATGGCAGGAGTAAAACATGGGCTCTAGGGCTCAGAGGAGATGGCTTTGGGGAGCTCCCTGGGGGTCCCAAAGCAGGAGGACACAATTCAGTCCATACGATTCCCTAATTGCTGTGCTCTAATAATTGTGTGTTAATTGTTGAGGGTTATCTCTCTGGAATGTAATTGTCCCCAGGCCCCAGTTGTTGGCTGGAGTGATGCCAGGTGCCTCTTCTGCAGTGGAAGTCACCCGGGGCAGAATCCTCGGTTGGGAGTATCCCAACCAGGTCTCTCCCACCCTGCTTCCCAAGCCAGGCACACAAGTCAACAATTCAATGTAGTTCTCCTCCAAGGAAGAGCCTGCCTCAGCTGCTTCTCCAGGACTCACTGAAGCCCCCGGTCAACTGGGAGATGTGTGCCATCTCCAGGGACAGCACCCAAGGCTCAGAGAGGCTAAGTGATTTACTTGAGGACACAGCTAATAAGCGACCAGCATAGTCCCAACCCCATAGGGCTTCCAGCAGCTCCCTGGTCATCCTCTGGATCTCAGTTCAAGTGCCTTTCTCGGCACCCCCGCCCCCTGCCTCCCAGAACCAGAATGGAAGCTGTCTCCCATTCTCAGGGACTTGCTGACCCGGCCAGGCCCTAGGTAGGTGCTAGAGGCACATCCCCGGAGTCTACCCTCACAGCCCGCTGGGGGCCAGCTCTCATTCCCTGTCTCTGCCTCAGGTGGCCCCAGGACGGGACCAGCACAGCACCTGGCCTGGCTTCCGCGTGGATGTCTGTGCTTGTCAAGCACTTTGAGGGCAGCAGCACTAGGATGTCTTGCCTCTAAAACTGAAGTTCTGCCCACCTTGCCTTCCACACCTGTGAAGTCATGACTTCATCCACCCGATGGCACCCTGAGGCCCTAAGGGATAACACACAGGAGACTTGTAATGCACTTGGCTGTCCTGATTTGCCCAGGAATGAGGAGTTTCTCTGGGGGGTGCTGGTTGGGGGGGAGGGGGCTGGACTTTCAGGACTAAGCCTGAGATCGTCCTAGGAAAACGGGCCTGTTGGTCAAGCTCGATGACAAGCACTTGACACGTGTTTTAGCTTTTAAGGCTGAGGACTAGCGACGAAGAGATTCACCCCTGAGACTGCCCAGCAAGTCAAGAGTGAAATTGGCTGACACCCCAATAGTCTTCCCTGCCTCCTGGGTTTGTTCACCTGCCAGGCGCTCCTGACACCTGTTCCCGTGCCTGCAGCCAAGGATCTGCGCTTGGCTGGGGTGGGGGTGTGGGGGGCTTACCAGGCAGAGAGAGCCCTGCAGGGGCTGTTGAGCAAGCAGGTGGGGCTGGGCGGGCTACCCCTCTCTTTGCCTCACTGCCTCACCTGCCCTTCTCCTTGAAGCGTTTTCCTCTAACAAACAGAGTCAAGTTCAAAACAAACATTACCATTAAACCCAGCTGCCAGCCACGGGAGCAAACCAGGGTGCGACGGGAAGGCAGAAGGAATGGCTCTCCCTGAGTGAGCATTGGAGGGTGCTCCTGGCACCCAGACAAGAGGGACCCACACCCAGCTAGGATCAGTGCACCCTGGGAAGCCTGTGGGGTCGTGAGATGGGTCAACCCAGGGGTGCTGCAGGGCATAGCCCCCCAAAATTCATGCCAGCCTGCTTGACCAAACAGGCCAGGGCAGTAGATGGAGAGTCAGCTGGGTGGGGCTCTGGTTTGCTGGGGCTTCAGCATCTCCCCAGGCCGGGTATAAACCCAGGCTTGGCCACTTACCTGTCAGTTTCCCTGGGCAAGTTACACAACCTCTCTGAACCTGTTTCTTTATCAGCTCATCTTTCCCGAGTGGTCTTCCCTGTGATTGGCCCCGGCCTGGGGACTGGATGTGGAACAAGACACTTAATCCTCAGTGCGGTGTGCACGGAAGCTGCCCAGAGGTGAGGCCTCCGGGCTGGAAAGTCAGAGCCAAGGCACAGGGATGAGGGCACCGGGGCTGCTGAGCAGCAGTAATAAAGGCCAGTGTTCTATGCAGAGCAGGAAGATCAAGAAATGAGCTTTTTTCCTTCCAACTTTTTGTTTCTGAAACACTAGTGCTGGGCACGCACTGGTATATAGTCAGGGCTCAGTAAGAGTTCCTGGAATGAATGAATGGCTGCTTCCCGCAGTGAGCATCTGTAGCAAATACTAACATATCGGGCGACAGGTTCTCCCACAGATGTCTCCTTGGGTGCCTCCTTCTCTCAACCTTGAGGTCTAAGTGTCCGTGTGCATCCCTAGTGGCTTCTCACGGAGGCTCCGGCTCAAGGCTGGACACATCCCTGCAAAGGATGGCTCCATTGGTGGAGACTTGAGGGTACCTGCCCTCCCTAGCTCCTTGCCGCCCCATGTCCAGGGCTGCCAAGTCAGTGGGGATCCTGGGCCTGGCCTCTGCTCTGAAGTGCTGGCCTTCCTCCTGGTGTACACACCCCATCATCCTTGTGCCCATGTGCTTTGAGGATTCAGTGTTGTGTCTGGATGGGGCAGGGCAGCCACCAGCCCTGACTGGCCATGCTCTTTACAAACCAGCTCCTGGGTGAAGCTCAATAAACCACAGGTCAGAAGTCACCCCTGGGACAAGCTTGGCGGGAAACTTGGGGACTGCCTGAGACATGGATGGCTTCTGGGGCCCCTTGGTGGGGATGTTGCTGCATGCAGCCAATGGCAGGACACACACACACACCCCAGAAAGGCTGAGAAATGGGAGGCCTAGAGGCCAGTGCATAGCCCTGGGCCTTATTCCCTGGGTCTGGACTAGAAGGCATCCTGGGGCCCCGAGGCGCAGCCCAGCACCTCCCAGCTTCAAGAGGGGAGCAGGAGAGTGGGGAGGGAATAGCAGAGCCCCAGGACACAGAGTTGGGGCTGGCGGTGCTGAAAGCAAAGCAGTCAGAGTTACCTGACCCTCAGGGGGTGCAGAGGCCAGGCTTCTCCCCTACTCCCACACCCTCCATCTGTCCCTTCCCTTTAGCCCATGCAGGCTCTCCAAACCCCCACCTGCAGCCCATCTTCCCCCTCACCTCTGCCCACCTCAGATCGCTTTCTCCATGCTCTTCCCCAGCTGGAAAATCTGCTCACATTTCTGTTGCTTTCCAGATTCTAATCTGGAGTCTACAACTGAGGGCAGCTGTATGACCTGGGGCAAGTCACTTAAGCTCTCTGAGCCTTGGTTTCCTCAGACATACGGCTCCACAGTCATAATGAAAATGATCGTTTATTGCTGCCTACCGTGAGTCAGGCATTTTACAAAACTGACTTGCTTAACCCTTACAGTCCTGCATGTGAATAGTTATGAGATGAGCCCATCCTACAGACAAGGAAACTGAGGCTCAGAGAGCTTGAGTAAGTGGACAAGAGTCCCCAGCCAGAGACAGCAGGGTCAGAGGCAAACCAAAGCAAAGGAGGGTGGTCCTGGTATTTTCCCTGCACAGTGAGACCATGAGGAAAACAGGCTGAAGGAAACCACCCAGCGTAACACAGAGCCCTCTGGCTCTGCCCGGTGGAAGGACCCCTGGCTGTCCCAGACTCTGGAGCTCCACAGGGACACAAAAACAGGCTCTTGTCTGGCCACGCGGGCTCCGCTGTCCTGCCTGTAAATGGGGTGGAGCTGACCCTGTAAGCCAATGATCCCCAATCTTTTCGGCACCAGGGACTGGTTTCATGGAAGACATTTTTTCCACAGACCAGGGCGAGTAGGGGGGCTGGTTTCGGGATGATTCAAGCACATTACATTTATTGTGCACTTTATTTCTATTATTATTACATCAGATCATCAGGCGTTAGATCCCAGAGTTTGAGGACCCCCTACTCTAAGACATGAGAGAGTAAAAGTGAGGTTAGGCCAGCCAGGAGAACCCCAGGTTCCCTGTGGAGAGCAAGGAGTGGCAGGCACCAAGGTCCTGGGGCCAGAAGGAAGTGAACGTGTGGCATCAGCCATCTGGGGTGACCAGATGGGGACTAGAGGGCGGCATCTGGTTGGATGGGAGCCTCTGAAGGCTGAGTGCTGTGATTCAGTCATCAGTTTACAGCTTCCGTCTATTCACAGAGAGGAGCATTGGCTGGAGGGGGCCAGGAAACAAGGGAGCCCAGCAAGGGGGCCCTGGGGACCGAGGACAGTGGCCTGTAACGAGGTGCCAGCTGGAGCCGGGGAAGCAGACAAGCACAGACACGACAGGGGTTGGAGGCGGAAACCATGGACCTGGCTGGTGGGCCAAGTGTGGGGCAGGTGGCAAAGGGAGCCAAGGGAGGCACAGGTTCTTGGCACAAGTGACAGCGGAGGCAGGGGGTGGGGAATATTGATAGGGAAGACTGGGTCAAGGGGCAAAGGAGAAATCTGTGTGGTTCCTGTTGCGTTTTGGTGCCTGGGAGACAGCAAGGAGGGATTGTGGGGCTGCGGGAGGCTGGGCTGTGGGGTGCTGAGCCTGGGGGGGCTCACCTCCCCGTGCTTATATGCCAAGGCCACGGTCAGGGCCCACCCTGCCTGGAGGAGGCTAGGAAAAGGAAACAGGAGCCACAGAGGAGTGACCCGTAGCAAGATGAGGACAAAGAAGAAGCCACTGGACTTGGCAGTCTTACAGCGGGACATCTGACTTAACGGAGGGGGTGGGGGAACGGGGGTCAAAAGTCAGGTTTGAGAGGATGTGGGTCCATTTGGAAAAGTTTGGCCTTGATGCAGCACAGAGTGGGGCAGTGTCCTGGCTAGAGGTTTCCAGGTCACGTCCTGGGATGGATAGGCCAGAAGAGAGGGACCGTGTAAGCACGAAGCTCTTTGAAAGGCAGGAGGTGCTGGGGCCTGGCATCCAAGAGGAGGGGCTGGCCTGGGAGAGGAGGGGCCCTTCCCCACTGGCAGCAGGACAGCAGGCAGATGGAGGGGTGTGAGGTGGGGTTTGGGGAGAGTGAGGGAAGGACTCCTGCTGCCCCATCTCTCCCCGCCCCCCGACCCCACACTTGGTTCTTCCCATCCACTCTCCAGGCAGCTGGAGCCAAACACCAAGGCTGGGCTCATGCAAGGCATTCTCCACTCCTGGGGCCAGGGACTGGGCTGGGCAGGGATGCAGGTGCAGAGGGTCGTGGACCACATGGGCAGGATGGGGATGGGGGGGGTTGGGAGGAGGTCTGCAGAGCAGCACATCCACCCCACATACTCGGGAGGCACTGCTAGAGCTGCCAGACTCTCCTGAGGTGGGGGAGGGTGGCAGGGAGGGGGCGGAGCATCCTGTGGGGGCTCCTTGCCCCTCACACTTCTGGCCCAGCCAGTGAGCCAGACTTTGTAGAGTCCTGTGCAGGCATGTGCTAAGCCGCTTTAGTCATGTCCGACTCTTTGCCACCCTATGGACTGTACCCTGCCAAGCTCCTCTGTCCGTGGAATCCTCCAGGCAAGAATAATGAAATGGATTGCCATGTCCTCCTCCAGGGGATCTTCTCAACCCAGGGATAGTCGTTACCACTAGCACCACCTGGGAAGCCCCCTGTGCAGGTGACATGCAGTAAAGACACCAGATAGAGAGAGGAACATACATCCCAGGCACCATGCCAGACCTTTTATAATTGGGACATCATCAAATCACGCCCCCATCTTTCAGATGAAGGAACTGAGGCTCAGGGAGGCTCAAGGATGTGTCAGCTTCCTTCAAAGCTTGGACTCTGGGGCCAGAGGACTTGGATTCCAATCGAGGCTCTACCCACCTGTGATCTAAGACAAGGTGCTTACACCATTGTGACTCGATTTCCCTTGCTGAGAAGTGAAATCAATGACAATCCTCCATGCTCAGGCTGCTGTGTGGTCATAAGAGCCAGGCCACATGCAGCGCAAGCCCTCTGTAGGCGCCAGGCACCCAGCAAGAGCTTGCTGGCAGTCAAGGTCAATCCCAAGACGCTGGAGGCAGCCCCAGACCAGGGGTTGTGAGAGTGCAGTCCAGGTTTACTGCTCATTCTGGGCTGAGCAGCACCTCCACCTATGGGATGAGTCTCTCCAACAGACCATTTCTTGGTGCTGGCTTATGTTTTAAGTTAGTAAAGCAGGTGAAGGGAGAAGGGCAGATGGGCAGAGGTCCTGGAGGCAGGGGAGGAAGGGAGGGCATCCCCACCAGCTGACTGAGTGGTGGTGGGTTGCAGCACTGCGGGGTAGATTAGAGGACAGAGGAATGCCAAGGTCACCAGGTCACAAGGTCACCAGGATGAGGCTGACTCGGCCACTGAGACCCAGACCGAGACCTAGCCTTCTGGGCTGAGACACCTTTGTGGACCCTGGGAAGAGCGGCACCAGAGACCCCTCACCCATCAGGAAAGCATCTCCTCTGTGGTTCTATCTGTCTGGCGTGTGCCTCAGCTCCTGCCTCGAGGGCATAAGCCAGCCAGAGGCGGAGCCTGGGTCCAGACTTGGGTCACCTGACCCCAGTGTCCAGGGCTCAGTCACCGCTCCATCAACCCCTCCAGGCAAAACCCTCCCATTTTAACGGCCCACCTAGAGGACAGTCCCTGAGCCTGGAGATTCTATCATCCTGGTTTCCCTGGTTGGGAGCCTGAAGCTCAGCCCTTCCTCCTGGGGCCTGCAGCCTGCAGTGCGGGGTGAGGGGAGGGTATGGAGGGAGGTGTAGCTGGGAGGTAGGCCTCCAGGGAGGAGGGGTCATGGTCATTGCCAGGCGAGGAACTCACAGAAAAGGTTCCAAAAGCCGCCTACTCTTACGGACTCATTTCTCAAAATCCACTGAAGCCAATAAGGCAGGGGCCACCTGAAGGGTAGGGATCCTGCCTGAGACCACACAGCAGGGCAGAGGCTGAGCTGCCCCACAAAGGGCTGGCCAGAAAGGGGCGGTACCCAGCCAGGTACCGGGTCTGTTGGCCCCAAGCATGTCTGTGGGCGGCAGGAAGGGTCTGGAGCTCACGGGGCCCTGACGGGCAGGGGAGGGAACCAACACTGGGGACATCCAAAACCACCCAGCCATGAGAGAAGTGGCAGGCCTGGGGGGTCTCAGTCCCTCAGAGTCAGCCCTGCCGGGAAGAACCCCAGTGCCCATGCTTCCAACGGGAATGCATAGGAACATCCAGCTTGCCCCGGCCTTTCTGCCAGGCAGCAACCAAGTGAGTCTGGGGTCTGGGACCAGTGGTGTCAGGCTCTTTGGAAGCACTCGAGGAGATGCATGAGCAAGTTCTCCAGGCCTTGGGATTGGGCAGGATAGTGAGCGGCTGAAGGAACCCGATGAGGAGCTAGGGCAAAGGGTAGCTGTTGCCAGCCCTGGCCAGCACCCAGCAGCAGTGGGAGGCGGAGAAGCCCCTGGTCAACAGCAAGACACAACAGCGATAAGGGGTTATCTGCGGAGGCGATAGGGCTGGGCGGGCAGCCAGCCAGTGCAGCCTCTTCCTTGGGCACCTGGCCAGCTCCCCAAGGGGCCCAGGGACTTGGGGGTGATTTCTCCTCGGGGAGCTGAGTCAGGGAGGGGACCACTAAGGGACATCCCCTTTAGGAGAAGATGCCCCCAAAGTAGTGGCCCAGGCACTTGCACCGCCCAAATTCTCGGCTTGCCGTAGTTGGTCCTGGAGGGTGGGCGTCTTAGGTGGGGAGCCAGCTCCCAGCCAAAGAGAATGATGCCATCCAAAGTACAGGGACATCAGCCCAAGCCCAGCCTCAGCCTCAGGAATGCCCCATGGGGTGGGTGCTACTGCCAGGAAGTTCCTGGACAGGAGTGGGATGTCCCCAAGACATCCCCATCCCTCCCGGGGAGGCCAGGGAATGTTCCCTGTGGAGCACTGGGGTCTCCCAGCCCCAGGATCCAAGCCCAGTCGCCAAGCCTGATGACCACAGGCAAGTCACATCCCCCCTCAGTGCTTCAGACAAGAAGGCCACCTTGGCAGGGTTGCTATGGGGATTCAACAGGACAGAGTGACGAGTGTGCGGGGCTGTCTCCTGACCTCGGTGGAAGGGCTGCATAGGATTTCCAAGCAGGGGCCTCCCCACTGCCCATCCTGTGGGGGCCCTAGGGTCTGTCTGCCCCAGATCCCTGCCTCTGAGCTTCTTGAGGGTCCCGGCTCTCCCGTGCTCCTAAGTGTGGTCACAGCCACTGGCACGCCCCGGCTGGCTACACAGCAGCCCTACACGATGATTTGCTGGAGGTTTTTGTTCCCATTTCACAGATGAGCAAATAAGCCTGGGCCCACCCAGGTTTGCCTCCCTCTCCCAGCAGGCACCTGGGGGGGCCTGAAGGACCCTGGGCTTTCTGCTTTGACATCCTGGCCCTGGGCAATGATGCCAGCCCAGTAGGACACAAGGTCATGAGACTGCCATATTCTCTGTGACAGGATGCTGCTTCCCCCATTCCTTGGGCTCTGACTGGGAAGTCTGGCCTTTCTCTGCTTTGTGGCCCCACGTGGCCCCCAGACCCACAGGTGTCTTCTGGGGACTCTGCTTCCTGCCACTTCACATGCCACTTCAGGAGGTTTTACTTCCCCCCACCCCTCTGACACCTCCCTTATTTCTGGCCCTCTCCCCTGCTGGCTACTTTGAGGTGGGAACAATGTACCTGTCAATGGGGCACATGCAACCCCCACAGAGAAGGGATATCTCCCCTTCCAGGCCCAGAGGGCCTGTCCCCTCCTCTGGTCCCAGCTGGGGCCCCTTGTCACTATTCTAACTGCACCTCTCTCATACCTTCTCACAGAAGTCCCACTATTTACAAGAAGCACAGTGATTAAGAGCTCAGCTGCCTGCTGTGTGACCTTCAGCAAATTGCTTAACCTCTCTGTGCTTCAGTTTTCTCATATGTAAATTGGGGCACTAAAGGACCTACCACATTATATTGCTCTGGAGTTTATTTAAAGAGTTTGGAGCAGAGACTGACACTTGGTAAGCACTATATGCACTTGCTGTTATTTTCATTATTATTAACATTCCTGAGCCTTTGTCTCTGCTGTTCTCTCTACTCAGAATTTTGTTCCTTCACCTGGATAACTCCAGCTCACCTTTCAGGACCTGGCCCAAGCACTGTCTCCTCTAAAGCCATATATTACTACATACTCTCCCTTGCAACCTTAACCTTGCCTCCCCGCCCCCAACAGGCTTGGCCATCCCCTCCACCTCCCCTGGGCAGTCAGGTTTTCCCCCTATATCAAGGGAAAGTCTCTATTTCCATGAAGAACTCCTCTGCTGCCCTGGGTCTATCCAGGTTTAGCCAAGCACAGGCTTAGCAGGGGCCAGATCCCAGGAAGGGTTTGTATGCTCTAGGCAGGGGTTTTTTGGTGTCAATGCAAGGTGTCATTGAAGTGGTTCTGCCTGACACTCTGGAAACTTTCCTTTCTCTTTAATATTTTTTACATTGTAATTATATGTTTTGCAAGTAAATTTATGAGTCCATTCCTTGTGATAACACACTAGACATAATTAACCCCCTCAGACAGCAAACCCATGTGAGCCCCTTCAACTCCCGGCCCCGGATAGAGTTGTAGGCATTGGAAGTGGAGCCATTCAGGCTTCTTTTACTCTTTTTTTAAAACTTTCTTTTTATTTTTAAATTTTTTTCTTAAAATATAGTTAATTTACAATGCTGTGTTAGTTTTAGGTGTACAGCAAAGTGATTCAGTTATAAGTACATACACATACTTTTTCAGATTTGTTTCCCATTTAGGTTAGTATAAGATACTGAGTAGAGTTCCCTGGGCTACACAGTAGGTCCTTATTAGTCATCATTATTCTTTTTATATGTGAACATGTGTCCACAGGAAACACAGAGCTCCGTGTGTGGTGCTAAACACTCTCACATGGGGCATCCTTCTGCCCTTTCCGCTTTTTCCCCAGTAAACTGGTCTTTCCCCATTGTTGATGGCTGGTTGGAAACTTTGTTGACTCCCCGCTCTTTTCCAAGCCATTAGATCTTCTCCTGCTGACAGAGCTGATCCTTGCCCCAGTATGGCTTCTCCCAGGCTAGAAGGTAAGAGTTGAGCCCAGAGACCTGCCATAAGGCTAGCATTTCCCAAGGTGAGACATGGGCATCTCTGGGCCATGGAGACTCCACAAGGAGAACACAGTCCCCTAGTCCAGCTGAGTGGGGAAACACAGTGTGTCAGTCCCATCTTGAAAGCACCCAGAGGACATAATACAATCAAGGCTCTGACAAGTCCTGCAGGGAAGAAACTTACTAACTTCCCTTAATCCACGATGACCCAGGCTTGGGAGATCCTGGAGACTTTCAGGATATTTACATCATAGCAGGTCAACACTGAGCTAGTACATTCCCTGAAGTTAAAAAAAAAATAGGGACATTTTTTTCCCTCATGATCCAGTGGTTAAGACTCCATGATCCCAGTGTGGGCATGTGGGCTCAATCCTTGGTTGGGGAACTAAAATCCTGCATCTTGTGTGTTGCAATCAAAAAATAAATGCAAAGGAATGGGGTGAGGGCAGGGAAAGTATGAGGTCCGAGGCCAGGGAAAGGGGAGGGGTGAAGAGCTGGGGCTCCCCAGGGATCCTAGGGGCTGGTTGGGGCAGCCCAGAACATGGGGACAGAGAACGTGTGGGCCCAGGTGGACCCTGTTTCTGTGCAAAAGCAGATGTCCTGAAGGGCCTAGCCAAGGTACTTGGGAAAAATAATGAAATAAAAGGCTACCACCTTTGAAAGAAAAAATAAAGCTATCTCTATATGAAGATGACATGCTCTTTTATATAGAAAATCCTAAGGGATGAACAATCCAAAAATAAAATAAACGGTTCCAATTAAGAAAATTTTTAAATAAAAATCCAGTGTGATTTACAATTGAGTATCAAAAAATAAAATACTTACAAATAAATGTAGCAAAAGAAATTTTAAAAATTATGCTCTGAAAACTATGAAAATGTATTAAAAGAAGTAAGAGATGGTCTAAACAAATAGAAAGACATCCAACATTCATGGAGTAGAAGACTTAATATTGTTAAGATGACAGCACTCCCCAAATTGATCCACAGATACAATGCAGTCCCTGTCAAAGTTCCAGCTGGCTTCTTTACAGAAAATGACATGGATATTCAAGGGACCAAGGAAAACCAAAACAAAGTTAGAGGACCTAACATTTCCGGATTTCAGAACTTATTACAAAGCAACAATAAACAAGATGGTTTGTTTCTTGAGCAGGAATAAACATATAGAGTAGAGAAAGAGAGAATTGGCAATCCAGAAATAAATCCTTATATTCTGGACAGCTGATATTTGAAAATGGTGCTAAGACAGTTCAATGAGAGAAGAAGAGTCTTTCAACAATTGGTGCTAATTGTCTGGCTATCTACGTGCAAAAGAATGAACTTGGGCCCCTGTCTCATATCATATACAAAAATCAACCCAAAGACCTAAATGTTATAGCTAAAGCTATAAAACTCTAATAAGGAAAACGTAAGTATAAATCTTGGGTTAGGCAATGGATTCTTAGATATGATACTAAAAGCACAAGTAACAAAGAATACACAGACTAGATTTCATCCAAATTTAAAACTTTCATCTTCCAAGAACACCATCAATAAAGTGACAGGAGGGGACAGAATGGGAGACATTTGCAAGACAGGTCTTATAAGGAACTTACTTCCAGAATACCTGGAAAAGTGTAAAAGACCTTACACTTCAATAATAAAAGACAAATAATCCAAGTTAAAAATGGGCAAAGGATCGGAACTGACACTTCTCCAAAGAAGATATACAAATGATCAATAAGCACTTGAAAATATATTCAACTTCGGGATTTCCCTGGTGGTACAGTGGAGAAGAATCTGCCTGCAGGGGAAATGGGTTTGATTCCTGGTCTGGGACGATTTCACATGTGCTGGAACAACTCAGCCCTCCAGCCACAGCTACTGAGACGGTGTGCTGCAACTCCAGAAGCCCATGTACCCAGAGCCTGTGCCCCACCTCAAGAGAAGCCACCACAACGAGAAGCCCCAGCACCACAACCAGAAAGTGGCCCTGGCTCACCACAGCTAGAAAAAGCCGGAGTGCAGCAACAAAGACCCAGTGCAATCAAAACATAAAACAAAATAATAAACAATTTTTTAAAAAGAAGCTCAACATTACTAACCATTCAGTTCAGTTCAATTCAGTTGCTCAGTCATGTCCGACTCTTTGCAACCCCATGAATCAAAGCACGCCAGGCCCCTGTCCATCACCAGCTCCTGGAGTTCACCCAAACTCATGTCCATCGAGTCGGTGATGCCATCCAGACATCTCATCCTCTGTTGTCCCCTTCTCCTCCTGCCCCCAATCCTTCCCAGCATCAGTCTTTTCCAGTGAGTCAACTCGTCGCATGAGGTGGCCAAAATATTGGAGTTTCAGCTTTAGCATCAATCCTTCCAATGAACACCCAGGATTGATCTCCTTTAGGATGGACTGGTTAGGGAAATGCAAATCAGAATGACAGTGAGGTGCCGCTTCATGCCCATCTGTATAACTGTGACCAAAAAGAGAGACAATAACACATATTGACTAGGAGGTAGAGAAATTCAATCCTGATTTGCTGGTAGGCGTGTAAGTGGTGTAGCTGTTTTCAAAAACAGTTTGGCAGGGCCTCAAAAAGTTAAACACAGAGTTACCATATGACCTAGCAACTTTACTCCTGGGGATACACTCAAGAAAACTGAAAACATGTGTCCACATAAAAACTTGTACACAAATATTCACAGCAGCATTCTTCATGATAGTGGAAAAGTGGAAACGATCCAAGTGTCTATCAACCAATTAATGGCTGGAGATGTGGTTTCTCCACACCATAAATGTTATTCAGCTATAGAAAGACAATGAAGTTCTAACAATATAGATGTAATACAGGCTACAATATAGATGCAACTTGAAAATATTATGCTCAACAAAAGAAGCCAGCTGCAAATGGCCACATATTGCACACGTTCATTTATGTGAATAGTCCATGATAGGTAAATCCAGAAACAGAAAGGAGGTTAGTGGTTGCCTCGGGCTGGGGGTGGGGGTAGGGGAAAAAGAGGAATAACTGGAGCAGGATTTTGGGGTGATGAAAACGTTCTAACATTGATGGTGGTGATGGCTACACAACTCTAAGAGTTTACTAAAAACCATTGGATTTCATACCTTTTTAAAATAATGGCAAAATTTATTGGCATAGCTCACAGGAATTGAAATGGGGGAAAGCAAGTTATAAGTTTGCAGAGGAAAAAAAGATCAAAATAAAACCACTGACTCAGAGGATGGACCTCTGAAACCCTAGGTCCTCTACACTTTAAGTAGGTGACATGTATGGTATGTGGATTTCCCCTCCATAATGCTCTTACAACTTAAAAAACTAACAGCTCTGGACTCCCTCGAGGGATGGCCCTGGAGCCAGGGGTGGTGGGCCTGAAACCTCCCCAGGTGTCTTTTCAATCTATCTGAGCCTTAAATGGTAACAGAATCCCCTCCTCAACTCTCCTTCTCCTTCGTCCGACACTCATTTCAGACAACCCCAGCTCCTCCCAGCCTCTGCTGCTGTGTGTGTGTCCCCAAGGTGAGGGCAACCAACCCCCTACACACATATGCCAGAGCTCTCTCCTGAGAGCGCCTCAGACCCACGTCCTTGTCTTTTGGTTACAATGTTAGTGACATAATAATGCTGATGAGAACTACAACTCTTGCTGGGCATTGATTCTGCGCTGCCCACTTTACCAACATTATCTTAGTGAATTCTCACCATAACCTGACAAGGCCAATATGACTATTATTATCCCATTTCACAGGTGCGGAAACTGAGGCTCAAAGAGGCATGTCTCTTGCCCAAACTCACAGTCTTGGGCGATGGCGGAGATGGGATCCTTCAGGCAGCAGCTTTGGGACCCCACAGCTCTACGTATTATGCTGGGCCCTCTGGTGCCAGGCAATCCACTCCATTCACCCCTTCCCTGCCCACCCCTCCTTTTCTGCTTCTTCTCCTCCTCCTCCCTCGTGCCTCATGCAGCCATTACCCAGCAGAAACGAGCGTCTCCTCTGGTGCCCACCCTGATGTCCTCGCACTCCACCCTCTCCCCTCCCCCCTGCAGCCAGAATCACCCACACTTGGCCTCTGTAGAGGCTGAAACAGTCCTTGAATCACCGGGGCTTCTCCGAGCCCTTGAGGCTGACCCATTTGGGCCCCTGGTGCCTCACCAGGTTCAAGATGCAGGCAGGTCCCAGTGGCAGAAATGACTCAGGTCCACCCACTGACGCTCAACTCTGTTCCAGGAACAGGACAGCATTTTGAAACGAGGTGACTCAGGGCCCAGATGAGTAAGGCAGACGTTCAGCTCCACAGACAGAAAGACACCCCATTTCGATTGGTGTGCATGGCCCCCGGGTCACAGGCAGACCCCGGGCCCTCTGTAGCACCTGTCTGAGCTCATGCACTCAGGAACCACGTTCCCAGGACAAGCCTTGCCTCAGTCCCTGGAGCCCCAGAAATGCCCCCATCCCAGCTGTGGGGAGGAGCCCCCAGCCCGCCCGCCTGCTGACGGTATCACTTATTTTCTGTGCCAACCACAGTCCTTCCCCAGGGCTCTGTGATCTACTTTCTCTTTTCCTACCTTAGAAATAGCTCCTCACAAGTCTACCCACGAGCCTTCTGAAGGCGAAGGGCCCCCGCCTCTAGGAGGAGACGCTCAGGGTTTAGGAATTTCTGAGGGCACAGCCGGCCTTGTAGTGGTGTTCACATAATTTGTTTCTTGAGTAATGAGGAAGGAAGGAGAAAGGGAAGGGAGGGGGGAAGGAGGACAGATTCTAGGGGCCCCCAGTCTATGGAGCGTCCCTGAATTTGGCAGCTGGGTTTCTTTCTGCTGGTCTTCCTGTAGCTGTGTGATGTTGGGGGAGTCACGTGCTGTCTCTGGGCCTCTCACTGTTGCATACCTCCAGAGACTGCTGCATACCTCCTGAGACAGTTGTATACCTCCTGAGACGGCCGTATACCTCCTGAGACCGCTGTGATGGGATACAGGCACAGGGCTTGGCAAGGCCTTCTCAGTGTTTGGGGCCAGCTCCGGTGGGTCTCTGTGGCCCATCTCCCTCTCCCTTATTCATCAGCACCTACCTGGATCCTAACCTTGCAGATAGGCTGCAGGGAATGCTCTCTGTGAAGGAAATCAGACAGCTCAAACCAGAATCTGCCTTCCAGGAAAGTGGCTTGAAGAAGACACATCTCTCATGGCCCTGGAACTTTCAGGGGACTCGGCTAGAACTGCCCATTGGAGACACTTTCCATCCAGACCACCTCCCACACACACACACACACACACTGGTAGTTTCTGCACATTCCCCTGTACTGCCTGCGGCCCCCCACCTCCACATTCTCCTCCCATTGCATCCCAGGCTGCTGGCAGGCAGACTTTGGCCTCTTGACCATAGCCTAGGCACGGAAAAACTCTACTTCTGTCATCATTTTGTGAGTTTCAAAACTGTCGGGAGGCCTATAGGAACCACACTGGGAAGGAACCTCAAAAGCCCTGCCCAACTGTCCCCAGCCACTGCTCCTCCTACAGACACCACCAGCAAGTGGCCCAGCCACCACTCAGCACCCGCACAGCCAAGGCCATCCAACCTGGGCTCACGGGAGCCAGCCCCATAGGTGTCCACATTTCTGGCCAATAGAAGGTTCTGTCCTCCATCAGCCAGAGGGTGAGATGAGGGTGGAGACAGCCCCCCAGAAGGGAGGCCAGCCCCCCAGCCCCCAAGAAGGGAGCCAGCCCCCAGAAGGGAGGCCTTCACCTTCAGCTTGTTCTGCAGCTTGGCTCCAGGGCGGCCTCAGCCCCACAGGGTACCAGGAGGGCTGCAATTACCTCTCACACCCAACAGTGGAGGTGCCATCCTGGGCCTGCCCCAAGACCCTGCTCTGCAGCCAGGAGAGCCAGGCATCCTGCTTGGTCCTCCGTGTCTCCCTCTCCACAGCAGAGCCCCAAGCTTTGTGGTCCTAAGGCTTCCCTGCCATTGCCATGTCCTGCCTGTCCTGCCTCCATGATCTTGCCTAGTCCCTCCACCCCTGGCCCCAGCCCCCTAAACTCTGGGGGCTGTGTCCTCTCCCCACTCCCCTCACATTGACCCCACTTGGCATCTTTCAGGCCCCCCAAGATATCAAAACTTTGACTGCCTCAGGGCCTTTGCACGTGTGGTTTCCTCATCTGGAAATCTCTGCCCATCCCACCCTGACACAGCCTCTCCTGTGATTATAAGCATCTTTCTTCACACGCAGCTGAACAGGCCTCTTGAAAGCACAGCTTCCCTGACCACCTCATCTGAAGCTTCAGACTGTGAGGCTGTGTGTTATTGTTTCTTGTTCATATCTGTCCGTCACCCTTCCTGAACTTGGGAAGGTCGGGGACCACGGCTGCTTTCCTGGCCCCTTCCGCAGCATGGGCACCCGTGGACACTCATGAGAAGCTGAGAGGTAAAGGAAAGGGTCACAGAGGAGCCTGAGGACACTCAGGAGGTGAAGGAACAACACAGGGAGAGTCAGAGCGAGTGGTTCTGCCTACACCCTGTCCTTGGCCACCTGATGCCCACAGCACTGAAAGTACCGAGGCTGAGTACTCGCAGAGAACTACTCACCACAGGTGCAGCATCTTAGTATATCCATGAAGTGGGACCTAGCATCAGCCTACTTCACTAACAGGGAAAATGTGGCACCTCTGTGGTCCCTGGGGCTGAAGAGGAGCAACGAGGACAGTCAACACTGGCCCTCTACAGACTGTGGCGCCCGAATGATGCTGGCACATGGAGACTTTGGGGACCCCCAAGGGGGGCTGAGAGCTCTGGGAGAGCCATTTCAGAGGTGCAAAATGGCTGTTAACATGCCTGGGAGCCTCAGACAACCCCCGAAGGGCCTGTGCCTCCCAAGGTGCCCAGGACAGCAGAGAAAGTTGCGCCTGGCTTAAGGTCCTTCCCCAGAGCACAGTGGCCTCAGGAAGGACTTCAAGGGGAACTTGCCCCTCCAAGTGCCTTCCTCCAAGTATCAGCTTCACCTGGGAACTTGTTCGAATTGTGAAAAATCTCTGGCCCTACCCCAGACCCACTTAGCAGAATCAGTTTGAACAAAACCCCAGGAGCCCTGTCTCACATTAGCACCGAGGAAGCTCTGTTCCCAGGTGTCCTGATGGCCTGCTGCCTGCCATCAGGAGCTCCATTCCTGGAGGCCTGCGAGCTCACCCACTGACAGCGCGATTACTCCAAGGTGTTCATCACAGCATCATTTACAAAGGAGAAAATCTAGATATCCAGCAAAAGATGAAAGGGTCCTAAACTAAGAGACAGTCATCAAAATGCTCTTTGGACAGAATACTCAGCTGCATAGGGGAAAGTTTATACTATACTATTCGTCGGAAAGTCCCCCTTAAACCTATATACACAGTCAGTACATCAACATATCACTGGCGGGCACTCTGATTGCTGGGGTTAAGGTGATTTTTTTTTTATAGACTTTCTTTTATTTTTCCATTTTAGTAATTCTCTCAGTGAAACTATCTTACATGAAACCACCAGTGAAGTATATTCCTTTTCAAAAAAGAAAATATGATTGTCCCTTGAAAGAGGCCCTCTTAACATCAATTTATTCTGCTACAGGGCCTGATAAATCAGGTTTGGGGACATGACCTACGGCAAGACCCCAAGAAGGGAGTGTGGATGGAGGGGAGTTAGAGTGGAAATGGGAGAGGCTGGGGTGCTGTGGGTTTCTCCCCGGGCAAGGTAGCCTTCTGGAGGCCTGGGTTGGGGTGAGGGAACTGTGGGTAATAGAGAGCCCTGAAAGCCAAGCCCATTTGCTCCGTACATTTTCTCTCTCTGCATCTGCTTCCAAGAATATCTTTCCCTCTACCTTCCTTTTCTGGTCAATTCCCACTTGTCCTACAAGACCCAGCTCAGGGACCACCTCCTCCAGGAAGACTTCCCTGATAACCCCACCACCCGGACAGGGTTAGTTGACCTCCTGTGGGATCCCACAGGACCCTCTCAGGACACAAAGGACTGCAAGTGGGTGAGAAGAGGTATTTCAAACAGGCATCTCTGACCATGTCCAGCACCCAGAAAGCCCTCCATCATCAGGCACTGTCCCTGGTACTGCCCGCTCCTCTGGGTTCTGCCCAGCAGTTGCTAAGGGCCTACCTGTAAGAGCTCAAGCAGGGCAGTTTCACTAAACCATTTAGGGGGTGGATGCCAAGCATTTCTGGCAGACCCCTCCGAGGCCCCTAGGTCTCAAAAGCCCCCTTGGCGAGGTCCCAGGCTCCTTCCTACCCCTTCAAGCCCCTTGGTCCAGAGCATGGCAGCAACCAAGGGCCAGGCAGGAATTCAAGGATCCTGCCTTCTACTGGGTTATTGTAGAATCAAGTGAGGTGGGGAATGCCCATCCTGTGCCTGGCCAAGGGGACACGCCCCGAGCCCAGGAGTCTCATGCCCCTCTGGGCCTGTGCTGGGAAGGTGGTGGCCTTTGTAGACGAGGTACAGGTGCATCTCCGAGTCCTTCAGTCTGTAGCCAACCAGGTGGCCTAGGCCAGGCTCTTCTTGGAGCTGGCCCAGGCTTAGGCAGCCCTGGCATCCTCCACGGGGCACTAAGCTTCTCTTGGAGGGCTCCTCAAACCACCCACTCCTTCAGAGGCCACCTCTAGCCCCATTTCCAGGGGTTCTGGGGCTTGTTGTGACATCTGCTCCCAGAGTCTGCTCCAGGTGAGGCCTGAAACCTGAAGCAGCAGGCCCACACACCCCACTCACTAACAGGGATGCCTCCCAGGTGAGGAAGGCCACGGCAAGGTGAGCCTTAAGCAACGGGCCCCTGGACAGGAGGTGTGGCCAGTGGGGCTAGAAGATATTGACACCTGTTGCCAGGGAGGCCTTAAACAGGGCTGCCCACGGAGAGGACATTTCTGCTGCTGCATTGTTGGTTTGTTATTTTTTTAATTAATTTGTGTAAAATATATATAACCCTGGTGTCTTAGATGATAAAGAATCCGCCTTCAATGGAGGAGACCCAGGTTGGATCCCTGGGTTGGAAATATCCCCTGGAGAAGGGAATGGCAACCCACTCCAGTGTTCTTGCCTGGAGAATCCCAGGGACGGCGGAGCCTGAAGGGCTGCCATCTATGGGGTCGCACACGACTGACGCGACTCAGCAGCAGCAGCCATACTGTTTTCTACAGTGGTTGCAGTCCTGTACATTCTCAGCAGCAGTGCGCAAGGGTTTCAATCTCCCCACATCCTCACCAACACTTATCTTCTGGGGATTGTGATGGCAGCCATCCATGGGCGTGAGGCCGTGATGTCAGTTTTAATACCAACCTACTCCCTGCTCCTGCACTAGACACCACTTGGGCTCTGAGGGACTGCTAGTGCGCCCTTGACTCCCCAGGACCTGCTGATATAAACGTCCAGGAGAGACCTCCCTCACAGTGCGTGTCAACATTCAGCCAACTGTGATCATCTTGGCTGGTGCTACATGTCCACCTCTGCTCCCATCAGCACTAGGGGACCCTGGGGGTGGGATAGCCTTGCAGGAAAGGCTCCCACAGGGAGGATGGAAGGTGGAATATTGTGGCCTCCTGGGACATCTGACCAGCCAAGGATGGTCAGCAAATCTTTTCTATAAAAGGTCAGATTCAATATTCCAGGTTTTGCAGGCCACACCTCTGGCACAGCTAACAAGCTGTTGTTCAGTCGCTCAGTCGTGTCTGACTCTGTGACCCCGTGGACTGCAGCACGCCAGGCTTCCCTGTCCTTCAGCATCTCTGAGAGCTTGTTCAAACTCATGTCCATTGAGTCAGTGATGCCACCCAACCATCTCATCATCTGTCGTCCCCTTCTCCTCCTGCCCTCAATCCTTCCCAGCATCAGGGTCTTTTCTAATGTATAAACTTTGTCACTAAATTTGAATTTCATACAGTCTTCATGTCATGCAATATTATTCTTCCACTGATTTGTTGGCAATCATTTAAAAAGGAAAAGAAAAAAACATTCTGAGCTTGCAGATTTGGCCCCTGGCTGTGGTTTACCAAACCCTGTTCTGAAATTGATGGCAGGGGCATTGGGAAGACACCAGGTCCCACTGTACCAACAAGGGCAGGATGCTCTTCCAGCTCAGGGTTAGGGGTAGGACCTGGTTCCATGATGAAAAGGCTTCACCAGTGAGCCAAGTAGGCACTGGCCCTGGCACCTATTGGCATTGCTCACCAACCCTCACCTGGCTCCTTGGCCCATGTCGATGGCAGTAGGAATCCATGGTGCCTCTGCTAAAGGCTGAGATTTGGGATTAAAGATCAGAAATAAGAGAGTGTGAATTCCAGGACAAATTATGCTGAGCTGCTCACTTCACTCTTTCCTAACACATCTCCAGAGCACTGTCTCAGCTTCAGCCTTGAAGGAAGGTCATGATCACCCTGGTGACCCTGAGTGCTAACCTGGGCTATCCAAGCCCTGGAGCAGGTAGCGAAAGACAAGAGATTTGCCCCCTCACCGAGGCTGCTGACTTCACAAGGCCATCAAAGAGCAGGCCCCATGGGCCAGGACCTGAGCATTAACATCCAGCTCCTCCCTGTCACACTGTGTGACCTTGGACAAGCCACTTCCACTATCTGCACTTGAGTTTCTTCATCTGTAGAATAGAAATTATAAAAACCCCAAGAGTTATGTTGGATCTATTGGGTTAAAGTATGTCAAGGGCTTGCTGCTGCTGCTGCTAAATCGCTTTAGTCGTGTCCAACTCTGTGGGACCCCATAGATGGAAGCCCACCAGGCTCCCTCGTCCCTGGGGATTCTCCAGGCAAGAACACTGGAGTGGGTTGCCATTTCCTTCTCCAATTCATGAAAGTGAAAAGTGAAAGTGAAGTCGCTCAGTCGTGTCCGACTCTTCGCAACCCCAAGGACTGAAGCCCACCAGGCTCCTCCATCTATGGGATTTTCCAGGCAAGAGTACTGGAATGGGGTGCCATTGTCTTCGGCACTCCATTAAATCACACTCCATCAGTGGTAGCTGTTACAATTTTTTAAGGGGGAGGTGGGGCAGGCCATGTGGCTTGTGGGACTTTAGTTCCCTGACCAGTGGGCCTTAGTTCTACTTAGTTCCCTTCAGTGGAAGCACTAACTACTGGACTGCCAGGGAAGTCTGTGTTGTGATTTTATCTCATTTAATCCACACAAGTCTGTGCGGTAATTACTATTACCAGTCCCACTGTATGATGAGGAAACAGAGACACAGAAAGGTTAAGTAACCACCCCAAGGACACACAACTGGGATAGGGTGGATCTGGAGTCTGGAAAGTGGAGTCTGCCTGTGGGCCCAAGCTCTTAACTGCCTCCAAGCCCTGGCCTACACGCCCTCTCGGGAAACCACAGGGACAGAGAGCCCTGGGCTCAGAGTGGACCCGGCAGCAAGGTGTCCTGGGACCCCCTCCGCCTGGATGGAGCGGCCTCCTCTGGAGGCAGGGCTCCTTGCGATCCCATGGCCCAACCTCCTGCTCTCGAGCCATGTGTGCACACTCGCATATATCACAGAGCCGGGTGAGGACCCAACTTGGGGGCCATACTCTGCTTCAGAGGGACCCTGTCATCCTTGCACAGGGCAAGTCCGGGGCTACTAAGCTGAGCGCCATTTGCTGTGGGGCAATCACTGCCCCTTGGCTCCCCTCTGCAGACTGAGGGCCTGGGCAGTCTTCTCCACGGTCCTGTGGTCTCATCAGCTTTCAGCAATGTCCTCCCCACCCCCAGACCCTAAAACACTAAATGTTGAAGGACCTGCCTTACCAGGACACAACAGGAGCTTTCTTTCTTAACTTTTACCCTGAAGTGTGCCCCCAGTGGGGAGACCACTGGGGTGACCACCGGCCTTGCTAATGCCAGACCAGCCATCTCCCCTGCCCACTCCGGACAGGCAGGAGGTGAGGGCTGCCCCAGCCTGGAGCGCAGAAGAGTCGGAACCCTGTGCAAAGGCAGCATTCTGTCCCCCGCCATGCCCCGCCCCCCAACCAGGATTAGAGGCACCAAAGGACATGGAATCATCCTGTAAGTGGTGAAGCTGAACTGAGGCCAGCTCAGGAGACCCCGCCCCTCCAAATGCTATGGAAAATCTCCAGGGCTCCTGCCCCTTTGATGGGAATGGTGGCTGGTCACAGCAGGGACGCATGGAGCCTGCAGGTGGCAGTCCTCAAAGAGACTGGGATGCTACCTCCTATCAGGCACTTATGAAATGAAGTCAGAGGAAAGAATGAATGCGTGAACCATCCAGTCCAATTCAATTTCAAATGAGAAAACAATATGCTGGAAACAGTAAGATGCTTGCTCAAGGTCACAGAATTGAGTGGCAGGGCCTGGATTAGGCTGTCCATCAACAAGTCTTTATTGAGCACCTGCTGTGTGCTAGGTACCATTCCTGGCACTGGGGAGAGAGCACTGCCCAAGTGGAGGTGGGGGTCAGTGGGTGCTTTGCCCTCATGGAGCTTCCAGTCTGCTCCTGGGCCAGTGCCTGAATCCCAGTCCACAGTGCTTTCTTACTCTGAGATAGCACACAGGGCTTGCCCCAGAACTTGCTCAGACCCTCCAGGGAGCAGCGGGCAGCCCTGGGCAGTGGACTGGCCTGCTGAGCCAACTCTGGACTGTGCACTTCTTCCCGCGGGCAGGTGCATCAGGGGTTGCTCCCAAAAAAGTGGACAGTCATCCACGGGGGAGTGGCACCTATTAATCAGTTCTTCTCTCAGCGACTGAATATGAAATGCCCTTGGGTGGCAAACTACACTTTCATGCAGTGGACAACCAGGGCAAGAAGGATGCCTGCTCCAGGGCCCACACATCCCAGGGAGTAACAGGGACTCCAGAGAGACACTTTATTGGAGCCCGGGCTGGCACTGCTTTTGGCCATAGCGGCGGCAGCAGCTCCTGAGTGAGGCTGAGCTTCACCTTGAGGTCTGAACACTCAGGGCAAATGACAGACTTTGGAAGATGCTACTGCCTGAATCTGCCATGGGACACGGGTGCCCTTAACAGGGAGAAACATAACAAGGCGTGGTCAGGAGTGCCAGCTTCTGGTCCTTACCAGGGTTGAGCCTCTCCCTGGTCTTGTGGCCCCTTTAGCCTGAGTTGTTCCAGTAGGGAAATGGGTAAGCTGGGTCAGATTTCTCACCCCAAGACCGCTGTCCCTTCACTCATGTACCAAGTGTGGGTATACCACATCTTCCCCAGCCTCAAAACAGTGGCAGGGTAAACGACGCAGACTCCAGGTGCCCTCGAGTCCAGGGTGGCAGCCTCTTGGGGAGGAGGCAGGTGTATACCCAATCGGTGACCGCGCAAATAAGACTGGGAGTCAGGACTCCTACACCAGGTCCCTGAAGGGTGAAGCACAATTAGCCAAGTGAAGAGGAGGGGAAGCACATTCTGACCAAAGAAGGGACCTTGGCACAATTGGGATGCACCAAGGTGAAGGCGGTAGGCTGTGGGTGGTAACCGCAGCCCAAGCGTTGGGGACGTGGAGAGGCCTGGGGGCTCCAGCAGACCAGGGAGCAGCCGGGCCTGGGCCACTGTGAGCCCATTAACCATCAGACTTCTTTCCAAAGCCACGGGTCCTTGAACAGATTTTATACAGGAGTGACAAAATCCGCCAAGTTTTCCTCGCATTACCTGGGAGGATCTGGAGAAGGTCATGGGTGTGTTTTGGGAAAAAAAAGAATCTGTGATTCCCCTGGGCTTCCCAGGTGGCGCTAGTGGTAAAGAACCCACCTGCCAATGCAGCAAACATAAGGGATGCAGGTTTGATCCCTGGGTTGGGAAGATCCCCTGGAGGAGGGCATGGCAACACACTCCAGTATTCTTGCCTGGAGAATCCCAGGGACAGAGGAGCCTGGCAGACTGCAGTCCATAGTGTAGCATAGAGTCAGACACGACTGAAGCAACTGAGCACACACACACGCCAGGATCCCCCAACTGCAGTGCTGGCCTGTGGCCGCCGCCACCAGTCAGGTGAAAGGACCTGCCTTCAGCCACCTGGCAGGGCCCAGGCAGCACCAGCCCAGCTGGCCTCCAAAGGCAGGACTTACCTAAAAGCCCCAGGGGTAAAGCTGCACCTAAGGCTGCCTTGGGCCACCAGGGAGCGACTCCTGGACCGCTGGACCAAGGCCATTTGTGATATTTGTGCTGAGGGGTTGCTGGTACCCCTCTGGGGAAGATGAGGCCTCAGTGGAACCCAGGTGTTCCTGAAGCCCCTCCCAGGGCAGGGAAGTTAGGAAGTGACCTGCTCACCTGCCAGAGGAGCTCTGTGGCCCCAGGAATGAGAGGCAGCCCCTGGGAGCCTCATCTGCCAATGGGGAAGAATGTCAGTGACTTATCTCTTGTAGAAATGAAATCACCCTAAAGCTCCAGCCCAGAGCTTGATAACCTCAGGTCAATGAGAGAGTTCCCCAGTGGCCTAGAAACCAGGCTACAGGCTCAGGGAGGCCCAGGGCTCTTTCCACAAGACCCAGAGCTCCCTCAGGGGTGGATATGTCATCTCAGATTCTCACTCACACGTACGCGTGCCCACAGGGGCCAGAAGAGCCTCCCTTCCACAGCCTGAATCCAACCACCTGGGGACCCAGGGACCTGATTTGTGCTCCTCCTGAAGACCCTGCAGAAGTGGGATGGGGAGGGAGGGTGGGGAGTGTGGCAGACCCAGTCCCTAGCATCCCTCTTTCCAGACGAGGGCTGCAAAACACCATGCGCTGAGCCAGTCCCACTTCCAGGTCCTGTGCAGAACACAGCCAACCACAGCCCCCATGCCCCACAGCCCCCAGAGCCCTGAGGTTCTCTGGAGAACATGGAAGGGAACTGGAGGCAGCATCAGGGGGCCAGACAGGAACCCTCCCCTGAATAACTGTTAGGCCTCAAGCAAGACATTGCTCTTCACTGGGCCTCAACTTCTGCATCATTAAAATGGGCATAGGTCATTTGCCCAGCAGGGTGGCTACAGAGAAGATATAAATTCTCCATGACTGTTAGGCGGCATCATGATTGTCATCGTCAGCTTCTGTGAATGTTCACACAGAAATATACAGGATTAAAGAGAATGCTCTGGGGAAGCCTCTGGGCAGAAGAGAGGGGCTGACATGGAAACCAGTAACAACGAACCCACACTCAGTGGAGCCTGGCCTGTTCCAAGCACCTTAATGCACACGACACCCCTATGACAGGGCCCAAGGCGGGCACTGTTGTGGTCCCCATTTTCCAGATGAGGAAACCGAGAGGTTAGGCCAGGATCAAAAAGCTAGGGTTGGGGGGTGCTCTGAGCCCACACTCCAGGAAACCTCCTCCACCCCCATTGGAGAGGCCCAGCAGCCATGCCACCGACCTGGCCTGGGAGGGCGTGGGGATGTGCCCCCAGAGAGGAACAGTTCAATGCACAGGTGCCATGCATATCTCAGGTTGGAGGCAAGGCATGAGTGAGCAGGTGGTGTACTCCCAACTGAGCACACTCTGAACCCCAGCCTTTCCCCTCTTCCAGGGAGGCCCCAAAACAGCCATGTCTCTTCCTGCCCTTCCTGAGCAGCCCAGTAGCTATGAGTGATTTTGGAAACAGCTCTTGGAAGGGAATCTAAGCTCTGCCACCTACAGTGCATGGCTTCCTCAACCTTAACTTTCTCATCTATAAAAGGGAGATGTGGTGGTTTAGTTGCTAAGTAATGTCCCACTCTTGAAACCCCATGGACTGTAGCCCTGGAGGGTCCTCTGTCCATGGAATTTTCCAAGCAAGAAAACTGGAGTGGGTGGCCATTTCCTCCTCCAAGGGATCTTCCCGGACCAGGAATGGAAGCCGCATCTCCTGCATTGCCCGCAGAGTCTTTACCGCTGAGCCACTAGGGAAGCCCCTGTATGTGTGCATGCTCAGTCACTTCAATTGTGTCCGACTCTTTGCAACTCTCTGGATGTAGCCCACCAGGATCCTCTGTCCATGGGATTCTCTAGGCAAGAATACTGGAGTGGGTTGTCATGCCCTCCTCCAGGGGATCTTCTCAAACCAGGGATCGAACCCACATCTTTTACATCTCCTGCATCGGCAAGCGGGTTCTTTACCACTAGCACCACCTGGGAAGCCCATAATGCTACCTATTCCCCCCAACCCCGAGGCTGTTGTAAGGACTATATTGAAATAATGCATGAAAAAAAGCAGGCACCCAGGACATGTTTGTTGAGTGACTAAAGGACTGACCAGACAGTGCCATTCTACTTTTACAGTGCTCCAGCTTTGGGGTTGCAGGGCCATCACAGTGACTTCCCTGTTAGTGACCAGGGGAAGGCAGTGGGGCTACAAACATACAGGCCACAGAAACGGTGCCTGCACCCACCCTCCCACTCCAGCCCCCAGCACTTGCCCAGCTAGAGGGTGACATCTAGCCCAGATTTAAATATGTAATGACCCCCATCACGTACTGTGGTAAAGAATCCATCTGCCAAATGGATGCAAGAGAGGCAGGTTTGATCCCTGGGTCATAAAGATACCCTGGAGGAGGAAATGGCAACCCACTCCAAAATTCTTGCCTAGAAAAGTCCATCATAAGAGGACCCTGGCGGGCTGCAGCCTGTGGGGTCACAAAGAGAAGCAATTGAGCACAGATGCACGGCCCCCATCACAGTGTATAATGGGCCAGGTGCATCACCTTTTGACAAGGAAGAAAATGAAAACGGTAACAAATACACATAGCCAACCATGCAACCTCACCCACAATCACACTCTAAATCCCCACTCAACCACACACATACACACTCACCCACACAGTCTCAAAGATGGCCAAACTCACACACAGCTGATCACACATGGCCAGAGTCACAGTCTCATACTCACCTCAGCTCAGCAGACAGGCACACCTACAGGCACAGAACAACGGCACATCACTCAACCTCACCCCCAATTCCCATCCACTCCCACCAACAGCCAACCCCACTCCCCATACAGCCCAGCACCCCAAGCACCGCTCACCCTCGTCCCCCACACAGTCACCCTACTCCCCCAGTCCTCACATACTGCAGACCCACCCCCTCCTGCAAGACCTGCAGGTAATTTGTCACTTGCTCCAAACATCCCATTGAAAGCCCGGTAACCAGGCTGGGGCTGCTCCCAGGGCCTCTGCCCACAGGAAGGGTGTTTTGTTTCGGCTTCTTTGCCTGCAAAGGCGCACTTCCTTCAACCCACAGCCGTCTCCGTGGCTTGGCGGCAGCCTCTGGCCTCCCTGCCCCCTCTCGCCCTTGAGGGAGGCCTAAGAGGGTAGCCTGCCAGGCCCCTTGGGGGGTCCCCAGCAAGAGTTCTCACAGAACTTTGCAGAGGTCAAGATGCAGGCCAGCCTGAGTTCCAGGTGGGTCAGGGGCCCAGCCCCAGTGTAGGGGCTCCCTCCTGGATCTGTGGCGGGGAATCAGCCTCTGCCGCAGTCATGGTATCATGCCCAAAGGGGCTGGGAAAGGGACACAGGAAACCCCTGGAGCCTCTGCTTCCTGGACCATCAGTCTGCCCATCTAGGAAATGGGGGAAAACAATGGGAGGTGGGTGTGGGGGTCCCCTCTCCCCCGCACACCCCAGCCTCAGATTCCACTGGTTCCCTGAAGGCTCAGGGCACATCTGAAGGTCAACCAAAGGTGAATCTGGCCCGTGGAAACATCTGAGGCAGGTGGGGCCAGCAGTGATGGCTCTGGCTGGCCTGGTCTGACCAGGGCTGACCACTGGTCCTGTGAGGGGCTAACAGCCTGGTGGCCTGAAGAAGGAAGAGAGGGACAGAGGGAAGGACAGCAGGAGGGGCCAGAGTCAGAGGCACTGGATCTAGTGGACGGCTTGGGAGGCTCACTCTCTGGGCCACGTTGGGGCTCCAGGGAACCTCTGGGGAGAGGTGGAACCCTAAGCAAGGCCTCCTGGAAAGAGAAGGGATGCAAATGGGGGAAGAGCCACAGGCAGAAGAGAAGGAACAGACAGGCAAGGACCGCAGATGCACAGGAAGGAAGTCACATGACCCCACTGGAGAAGAAGCCCCAGCCTTGCTGTCTGTCCTCACGAGGACAGTAGGGGCCACCTACCATCACCTAGGGGGCCTGACCCCACAGAGGCACAGCCCAGCTCAGGGCAGCAGGGCACCCCTCAGGCATATGCCAGCCACTGGCCTCCCACCTCAAGTCCTGGGAATTTCCTGGGCTCCTGTGGGACCCACAGGCCACCCTGTGACCCAGAAGGGTGCCCGGGGATGCTCAGCATCTGAAGAGCAGAAACACCCCGGTGACTCACATGCTGCCCCTCTTGGAGGCTGCAACAAAAATTCCTGGGCCAGGGACAGGGTAGGGGCTGGGCTGAGTGCATAGACCACCGCAGAGCCACAGGCAGCTGGATGGTAACCTCTACCCCCTAACGTGCCCAGGCCAGGCCTGTCTTCGTGAAATTCTGTTCTTAGCCCCCACTAATTTTCATACCATCTCTAGATTTCACAGGGTAACAAATCCACCCCTTAGACAAACACCTGGCAGGGCAGTAGCTCTCTTGAACAAGAGGATGGAAAAAAGAGGCCAAAGGCTGCCGCCTGCCATCAGCTGACCATTGTGGATGGAGGTGGGCCCCTCCAGTTTCCCCATTGTTGCTTAATGGGGTGAGATATGACCCCTTAAGGTCCCACTACTCAAAGGCCCTGAGGTTTGTGGGAAGACCCCCCCAAGCCACAAGTTGCAGTCCCTCTGACCCCAGAGGGCCTCTGATGAAGTCAAGGCCTTACCCCAAAGTCCTCCCAGAGAAACAAGCAGACAAGCTGTGGCACTTGGACTCCAGTGCCCAGGGTGCCTGTCCTGGCTGTGTGACCTCAGATAAGCCCTGAAACTGTCTGAGCCTCAGATTCCAAACCCTAGGAAACAAAGATGAAATCATTTCCCACAAAGGTATGATACAAGGGTTGCCTGATAACACCATCCAGTGGGTATCTCCAGGAATCCCTTCAACTGTAGTTGGGCATGTGTTACTACTACCACCACCCAATCTACCACCTGCTAAAATCCCCACAGCAAAAGGACAACTGGCATCCACAGGATAGCTGGAAGCCTTGCTTCTGGCTTCCATTCCAAGATATTAACCTCTTCCCAGTTGCAGTCATCTCTATTAATAAACGGAGATGGGCATGGGGTCAGGTGGGCTTCAACCTCTCAGGTTTCACATTTCCTCCCAGGGACAGGGGGCTTCACTGGCACTTTCAAATGGTAATAGACTCGGCCCTGGTGCAACATAATTAGTCTTGGGACTAGAAGGGTAAACAAATGTGTAATTCATGAATTTGCTAATTGTCCTTCATTTTGATCTCCTGCCATTTTTCTGAGACTCTGCCTGACATCCGAGCTTGTGGCAAGGACTCAAAAGAGTGCCGGGTGCGGCCCAGGGAGGCACTGGCTTCAAAGTTGGACACCTGGACTCGCCCTCCCAACTGCCCCCTCCAGCCCGGAGCCCACCACCCCAGATATCACACAAGGCAGGAAGCCTGTGGCACTCCATCTTTTATTTTCTTCAACTGTACACAAATGTAAAATACTTTAACAGCATGTCTATGGGAAAAAATTGTTTGGTTTTAAATTATTATGAAACAGAACCTAAGGGGAGCTTTATTAAATAAACATAAAGATGGGGATTTAAGGATACACACCTGCATTCTACCATTGTCGCTTTTACTCTAGCTTCTGGGTGTGTAACGATAGAAAAGACACATCAAACTGAATAAACAAAATCCATGTATACCCTGAAACGCTGGCAGGCCACTCAAGGGATTGTTCAGAACGTCCACCTCATAAAGATGGCCTCACCATCTAATAAAAATTAAAACTGATCTGTTGGCCTCTTTGGTTCCAAAATTATGTATAATACATTTAACTGTATTTTTTTTCGCTGCTATAAAAATAACTTCTTTTTTCAAATGGCAGTTTCTGACTAATCATGCAACTAAATCAGTGCAAACATTAAAAGCAATCATTCGCTTAAAAAAGAAGCAAAGGATTTCATTTCAAGTATAAAAAAATATAAAAAGAGTCGTACGAGTCCAGTTACATCTAGTGTGGGTCAACCCTTTAAATTGCATAGTTCACATGGCACTTGGACCTCTGGGGTGAGCTCAATGCTCTGCCAAGGGCCACTTCTGGGTACACGCGGATGGGCAAGGGTTGTATATGTGCGTTCAGGCGGGTGTGCAAGTGCTAGGAGCGGGGCGGGAGAGCAGGTAGGGGCCATATCCGTGGCTGGCCCTGGGGCCAGAGCCCACATGGGCCATTTTTGCAAAGCAGCTGAAAGCCTCCCCCTTTTCCCCAGACCCGTTCAATTGCTCACCTCCCTCAACCCCTGCAGAAGGGGCAACCCCACCCCCCCGAGCATCTCCAGAATGCCTTCACCCCACCATTCCCTCTTTCTAAAAGCTCACCCTCCCCTTGCCTAAGAGTCATTTCCACCCCTCCCTAACCAGTCCTAGAGGAGTCTTCCCAGGGAAGGGCACAGATTGCAACTTTTTTCGTTCCACTTGGAACAGTTCAGATTTTAACTTAAAAGGTCAGACCTGGTAGAAGAGTCCCTTTTCAATTATACAACCGTAATGAATGACCATTCAACTGCTAGTGATCAGTTAAAGCATCAAATTAAGACCCTTCTCCTCTCCCTCCCTCCCCAACCCCCAAAACACACACACATAGAAGTCACACCAGGGCCCCAAGCGACAGTCAAATGGTCACTACCACAGTTCCATGGTCTCCGGTCTCTGGCAGGTGGTAGCCTATTTGGGCCTCCTTCTCCGAAGATGGGAAAGAACAGACTGCCCGGTCCCCCGCAGCAGGAAATATCCCAAGCCAGGGGAGCAAGCCCACATGTTGGAGCCAAGAGATGTGGGGACCCTGGAGGCCTTGCACGGGCAAAGGGGGACGCGGCCCTCTGTAGGCTGCCTGCTCCCCACCCCGCTATCTGCTGCTCCTCTCCAGGATCCGGTTCCTCGCTCTTTCCCCCTCTGGGTCTCTTGTCTTTGTGCTTTTCTGCGTGCTCGGAAGGCGCGTTTCAGAGTGGCCAGGCCAGCTGGGGGGGCGTCGGGGGACGGTGGCTGCTCACCCCATTCTCACCGAGTGACAGGCATTTGTGGCTGAGCTGCCATTTATCACCGCATACGCTTGCTGGGATCCCGGAGGCTGCCATGTGGGTGGCAGGATGCGTCTGGCTGTGCGCGTCTACGTGTGCATTGTCCAGTCCTTCGTGTCCGTGGAGGGTTCTCCCTCTGTTTTTGACAGATTGCTGGATGAGGAAGTAGGAAAAGATCTCAGGCCGTCCCCGGGCACCTCGCGGGCATCACCGCGCTCCACTTGCCACACCCTGGTCCCCATGCCCCGACGGCGCCGCGCCCTCATGCGCAGCCGCACTCCTCCACGATCATGTTGGGCACGTCCCGCTTGACGATGTTGTACTCGTCGTCGAAGTAGAGCATGGACATGGTGCTCAGCTTGGTGGGGATACAGCAGGAGTTCACGGTGCCCGGGTTCAGCCCCCGCATGCGGTACTGGTTTACCACGGCCGTGTGGAAGGACGAGGCCGAGCCCGGCACCCCCGCAAGGTAGGCGGGGCAGCTGCCCTCGCAGTAGTTCCCGTAGTAGCCGGTGGGCGCAATGATCCAGTCGTTCCAGCCGATGAGGCGGAAGTCGATGAAGAACTGCTGCCGGCAGCACAGGTTGGTCCGCCCGTCGCACTCCAGGCCTCGCTTGCGGATGCGGTGCCTGCTGTCGCCCAGCCGCGCCTGCACCACCACGAAGGGCCGGTGCGACTCCTCGCCCGGGTCCACGAACACGGGCACCACGGCCAACTCCCGGCAGCCGTCGCACTGCACGTCCAGGCTGAGACGCCGCTCGCCCCGCGAGAACAGGGCCTGGATGGGTTCGGTGAGTGGGAAGGTGTGCCAGCCGCTGCGCTTGAGGTCCACGCGCTTCTCCACCGCGGCCCAGCGGTCGCCAGGGCCCTGCTCCTGGAAGTACACCTTGACCCGCACCTTCCGCCGGCCGCCCTTCTCCAGGACGTAGGGCAGCAGCTTCAGGTAGAGCCACAGGCTGGCCTGCACTACAAACAGGTTCTGGTTGCCTTCGTTGGAGATGAAGAAGTACAGGCGGACCCGGGAGGAGGCCAGGCCATCTGCGGAGAAGCGAGAGAGCAGGCCAAGTTAGATCAAGGAGAACACTAGGCACTGCAGAAAACACATTCTGCCGCATGACGCTAGACCGGGCCCTGGCCGAGCCGCTGGAGGACCGTCCTGACCAGAAATACCACTCCTAGGCCGCGGCCTCCAACGGTAACCTGGGAGAGGCAGGGAAAATTGTTTCCTATCGAGAAGCCCGGACCAGGCTGGAGCCGGAGGGTCCGGGCCTAGAAAACCGGCCTCACCTCTCCCAGGCCAGGGTTCCCTGGAGACAAGCTGTCAGGCCTCAAAGCTCAACGGAGGAACTTGTCAGGAGGCCAAGATCTTAACAAGTTGTTATGGGTATCTGTGAAATCTGAAAAACAAAACCAGGATCTCACTAAGGATTTGGGGTGGGTTGTTTTAGCAGAGTTTGGGTTCTTTCCCTTTTTTTTTAACTTACGGCATTGCAAAATCCAGCTGAGCCACCTACAGCCTCTTTCCAGTGTTTACCTAAGCATGATCTGATCCAACCCCCAGTGGAACCTCCACTGCAAACAAGTCAGCTCTGCTCAGATTTCTGACACGGGAACGTGTGCTTTGCAGTCTGCAAAGTGCAGCCTTTGCTTCCAAGTACTTCCAAGGGACAGGGCACTCAGTCTTGAAACTTGAAATCCACCCCTTTCATGAGACACTGGCTCTCCGTGAATGGCACATTTGAAGTCTCCATGGATAAGGAGAATTGGTTTATTAGTTGTCTCAATAATTCAGCTCAACAAGAAGAGAGGCCATGCCAACTGAGAGAGGAATCCTCTCTCATCCTACATTTCAGTGACCCTGCTCTCTGACAATCCCTACTTTTTTTTTCTCCAGGAAGAACAAATAAGCCAACTGTGTGGCCTCGGCTGGTTTTATCAAACCTCCTACCACTGCCCCCCTCCCAGCCCCCTCCTCAGGCCTCGCCTGGCTCCTCTAATAACACTGACATCTGACTTTGAAATGGGGGAAAGTGCAGCCTTAAAAGCTGGTCTTGGACGAGCTGCCTGTGACCTGAATCTGTTATTTATAAGTCAAAGAGCTGGCTCCGTGGAACCGACCAGAAATATAACAGCCCCCGCTGTCATTTTGTGCCACCGGGACCAAAAGGCCTCCTCGACCTTCCAGAATCACATTTCTGCTCTGGGCCCCAAAGCACCTTTTAATCCAAGCTCTCTAATTGCATGTCCAGATTCCCCTGACTCTGTCGGACAGCTAAAACGGCAATGCACTTCTTTCTAAGCACAAACCAGCCCTGATTGTCTCTGCTTTTCTCCACACCCGGCCATGCAAAACTTTTCATCCCTTTTCATCCCCAGGCGGCACCTGCACAGTCTGCCTGCTGCCTTGGGGGTTGGGGGGGGAGGCATTCGCAGCCTGGGGACACAACTGCCACCAACTCTTCCCCCGCCAAGGCTCCCTGCCCACCCTGCCCTGCCCAAACCCGAGCTTCCCCCTGCGACCTTCTCGGCAGTCCCCCTGCACAAACGGGGCTGAGCTCCAGGCACAAAAGCCAGCCTAGCTCATTCAAGTCCTGAAAAGGACAGCAGAGCCGAAAGCACTTGCAGCATTTCAGCGCGAGCACATTTTTCTCCTTCTTTTAAAGTTCGAAAGATGTTTTTCCTCGCTTGATTTTTATATTCAGACAGTGGTAAAAATTTGCAATATAGGGCCGGAGGAACATTCCAGAAAGGACTCCGACCTTTTGTTAACTAGAAACTCTGCTGGCTCTAAAGCCTGGGAGCTGCCTCAGCTCCCAAGCAAGCCGAGAGGCACGGGGCTGCCCCCTGAGCTGCAGCCTTTCTCTGCGTAAATGATGGGACCTGTTGAGAAGCCTGCCTTCCACCGATTCCGGTGCCCACACAATCGGAAGAGAGGTTGCCTAGCTCTCCCCAGCGAAGCTTCAGCAATCCTGGCAAGCCCACGCCGCCCGGCGATGGAAGCGGCCCCAGGGGCCTCTCACGCAGGCACACACACACACACACAGTCACACACACATACACACAGTCCTCCGGCCCACGGATATCAACAAGCACATACATCTCCATCTATACTGCTAAGCCTACACTCCGATCGTGGGAAACAAAAACATTAAGCAATCACCAAGCGAGTGCCCGTGGAGCCAGGGCTGCACGCGTCCGCCGGGAGGGGGACGCGCGCCCAGAGGCGCTGGGGCCCGTTTCGGAGAGCAGGGGTGGAGGGCAGAGCGCTCCTCGGCGGGGATAGGGGAGTAGGAAGGGGTTGCTGCCTTCGAGAAGAGGACTGCAACCCGGACGGAGCGCACAGGGCAGGAGGCGAGCGGGCCGAGCCAGCAGTCCGCGTTTCCCCCAGGGCGCGCGGGCTGCGGCGGCGGCGGCGGCCAGAGTCAGCGAAGAGAAGCGGTTGGAGAAGGTAGCGAGGGCCGCTCGAGGGACCGACCCACCTGTCTCGGCGAAGCTGATAATCTCCGAGACGCGCTCCTGGCCGTCGGCGCCCGGGCTGGCGTGGCCGTCGAGGTGCGGGATCTCCACCCGGCCGTCCTCGCGCACCTTGCCCGCGTGCAGCTTGCGCAGGGCCGTGACCATGGCGGCCTTGGGCACGGCGTGTGTGATGTTGGGCCGGCCCCGCATCTGCAGGCGGTTCAGGATGTGCCGCTTCACCGCCTCCAGGAAGTCGCCGTCTACCCGGCCCAGCTCCTCCGGCCGCCGGAAGCCGCCGCACGACGTGCAGGTGTCCTGCGAGCCGCCGGGGGCTCCGGGCGGCGGGTGGGGCGGTTGCGGCGCGGCGGGCGACGACGGGGGCGTGGGCGAACCCCAGACCCCGGGCCCCAGCCAGCCGACCGCCAGCATCAAAAGGCAGGCGGCCCCCAGCGCCCGACTGGGCAGCCCGTCCATGGTGCGCCGCTGGCGACGAGGGCGCCCGCCGCGAGGCGAGCCGAGCCGAGCGCAGGGCGGCTCACGGCTCCCGGCGCGCCGCCCCGCCCCGCCCCCGCCCGGGCCTCCGCCCGCCCGCCGGGAGGGCCGCAGCCGGCTCACAGGGGGAGGGGGCCCGGTCGGGCCGCGGGGGTTCCCGCGCGGCGGGGAAGGGGCGCCGTGGGCCTCGGGAGGCCGGAGAGTCGCCCTGGGCGAGGCGGGGGCCGGAGGGTTACTGCCGCACGGGCGTCTCGGGGCGCCTCGGCATCCGCAGCTTTTCCCCCATCCTCTCCGCGTCGGGGCCCCGCTGCCCCGGCTCGGGTGAAGCGAAAGCAGCGGCAGCGGCGGCTTGGCGGCCGGGCGGGGAAGGTGGCAAAAGGGCCGGTCGACGCAACTTGGGCGAGACGGAAGCGAAGGTGCCCAAGCCCCGAGAGCGGAGCCGGGCGCGGCTTGGCGCGGCGCTGCGGCGGGCGCTGCGGCGGGGCCCCGCGCTCGCACCTGAGCGCCTCGCCCTCGCCCTCGCCGCCTAGCACCGAGGAAGGCCCGCGGGCGGTGGCGACGGGCGGGTCGTCCTCTCCGCGGGTTGGCGGGCGGACAGCGGAGCGAGTGCGGTGCCGGGAGCGCCGCGGAGCGCGGGCCCGCTCAGAGGCGCCGCGGGCCCTGCAGTCCTCGCGGCGCGTCACAAGGCAAAGTTGTCTCCAGGCTCCCGGGGCGCCGCATCCACCGGCAGGCGGGCGGGCGGGCCGGCCGCTGCGCGCTCCGGCGGGTCCTCTGCTCCGCCCGCCTCCTCGCCGCCTGCCTCCCTCCGCCCGCCTGCGCGGGCCGGCGGGACTCCGAGCGCCAGGCTAGGAGGCGGCGGGGCCCTCCTCGTCCGGGTCTCTTCTGCCTGCGCGGCGGCGGCGATGGCGGTTCGAGCTCCTAAAAGTCTCACCGCGTCCCCGGCGCGGGTGCCCTCGCTGGCTCTCCCGCCGGCACACGCCGCAGGGCCGGGAGAGAGCGGCGGGTGGCGGCCGCGTCCCCGCGCCCGGCCGCGGCAGAGTGCGGAGCCCGCCGAGGAGGAGTTCTTCGCTTTGCCCTCTTCTTTTACTCTCCTCGTTTTTTCTCCCAAGGGTGAAAAAAAAAAAAGCCGCACAATCTCCGTATGTGCCCGCGCGTTGTGATAGAGGTTGGAAGGGGAAAAAAAAAAAAAAAAGGTGGGGGGTGGAGAGTCTCGCCCTGGCCGTGCGGGAGGAGACTGTCCGCGCCTCCCCGCTCCGCTTCCCGGGGTTGCGGGGGGGATGCAGGGGGAGGGGAAGGCGGAATCTGTTCAGGTTGATGCTGCCCGCTCCCCGCCCACCCCAGCTTCCCTCCGCTCTTTTCCTTCTGCCTTAGCGAGAAGGAGGGGCGAACCGGCTCGCTCCCTCTCCTCCCCGCCCCACAAGACCCGGCCACTTCTGCGGTCTCGAAACTTTCTCACCACGTGGGCGCCCTGGACCCCCGCCCGCCTGGGCGGCGGGCGGCACCGACGGGCTCCCGACCCAGGATCCCAGCGCTCGTCTCCTCCCGGCGGCCGCGCAGGCCCTGCCCTAGTCCCCGCCGCCGCCTTCCCAGGCCAGGAGAGGCACCTCTCCTCGCCGCAGCCGCCCCCGGCCTTCCTGGGGTGCTCCCTCGCTGGCCGCGGCGAGGCGGGGGCGGCGGGGCGGCCGCGGGCGCCGCGGACTGGCTCGGCGGGTGGATGTCGCTCCGGGGCTGCAGTGCCGGAGCCGAGCGCCCCGGGCCGCCGGCACACTGGGTGAGACGTGGACCCCGCAGACTGGAGGAGTCTGGGGGCCGCTGCCTCTGCCGGCGCCGCGCCCCGAAAAGCTCCTTGACTGCATTGGGAACCGGCCTCGCGGCCCATGAGCCTCCCGAACTCTGGGCTTGCAGGCTGGCGAGGCTTCCAGCACCACTGCGGTCGCCCCCCGCCCCACCCCAGTTGGCAAATCTTGGCCTCAGACAAAGCCATGTCCCAATCGAGGCTCCGCTACGGCCGGCCTTGCCGGAGTGACCGTGGCTAAAGCCTTCCCATCCTAGTCTCTGCCGCCTTGTGCGTACACGGGGCACAGTTACGACTATTATCACACTGGCTGGTGGGGAGCCCTAAAGTAGGCAACTGGGCCAAGCTCCTCACAGAACTCAAGAAACTACCCTTCCAAGGCTGCCGTTCTTAGGCCGCTAGGCGAAAGATGCTGTCAGTGAACACCAGAATCCCAGCCTCGTCCAGAACCCCAAGTGCAGTCCGTTCCTTCCGTCCCTCCTGGCGTCCCGACCACCATGTGGAGCAGCAACAGGACGGTGCTCCTAGGGTGCAGCAGGAACGCGGCCTTGCGCTCTCGTCTCAACTGCCTAGACCCCCACCCACAGTGGACGCGCCGCATAACAACGGAACTGCAGGGAATTTAGCTTTCTTAGCGTTTCGGGGAGCCCGGGACAACCGAGGTGGACCGCGGCCTCCGGCTCAGGGCTCCCCCCAGCACCCGCGGCCCCTCATCGCGAGCTTCTCAGGCCAGCGGGGTACTGTGGCGTTCAGCCTCAGCCGGACCGCAGCTTCACCGAGGTCCGCAAGTCTGGAGGCGGAGCGCCCCCTCCCTCCCGATCCGAGGAACCGACTCAAAGGTGTGCAGGGCCGGTCCCACGGTGCAAAAATGGGCTGCTCTGGGTTTATCAACCGAAAGTCCGAAATAGGGGACCGGTAGGGTCCCCGAAATGGCAACCCTTCTGGTTCCTTAGGGCTTTCTCTAGATCCTAAATCGTTGCCACTCCCAAACTGACAGCCCTTTGTTCCCTCGGCTTACCACCCCTGGCCCTGTCCCAGAGCCTAGGGATCCCTGAGCAGAGAGGAGGTACCTCTGCCTCCTGGGCAGCTTGTACCACCACCTTCTACGCGGTGGCCCTGAGCCAGCCCAACCCACCTTTGTGATTTTGCTTGCCTCTTCTGCCAGGAACACATGCTCTGGTCTACTGGTCCTTTCCATCACCACAACCAACCTACATGGGAAACTCGTGCCCAGTCCTCAAGACCCAGCCCAATCTTTTCTTGGTGAAGCCACCATGGCCTTCTTGTACCCTGAATAGTTGTTTGCTGGTTTGGCCCAGTGCCCAGATGTTACCTCTTCACCTATCTCCTTTGTGGGGCCTCAGGTTCCTGGAGGACAGGGACCCAGGCCTCTGTGTGATGCCAGACCTGGAAGATAATCAGGTGCACTTATTGAACCCGTGTTTGGTTGGTTGACTGATTGATGGATTGAGAGAAGTCAGTAAGCCAGCAAAGGACTTAACACCTCTACTTCTCAGCACAAACTCACAGTAGTGTTCCTTGCCTTCTCAGTTACAACCCTTTATTTATTTATTTGTGAAAGTGTTAGTCAGTTGTGTTCGACTCTTTGTGGCCCCATGGACTGGCGCCCACCAGGCTCCCCTGTCCATGGAATTCTCCAGGCAAGAATACTGGAGTGGGTGATTCCCTTCTCTAGGAAATCTTCTCCACCCAGGGATTGAACCCTGGCCTAACACATTGCAGGCAGATTCTTTACCTTCTGAGCCACTAGGAAAGCCCATTTATTTATGTATGTATTTGTTTATATTTATTTATTTTTTGGCCACACCCCACAGCATACAGGGTCTTAGTTTCCTGACCAGGGATTGAACCCAGGCCCCCTGCAGTGAAGTCTTAACCACTGGACGATCAGGGAAGCCCTGCAACCCTTCTTATTGTGGACAGAGCAGGACAGAGCTGTGGAAAGAGGAGAGGGCTCCACGCCTTTGTGAAGATGCAGCAACCTGCTTATCGCCCTGGTGCTGGGAAGAGGCAAAAACCACCATGTCCTTGCTGGTCTGAGGAGGGAAGAAGAGGTTCAGAAGAGGGTCCACATTTTGCTCCCCTGATGAAGGAGCTGCAGCCCCGCTGCCAGTCATCTGCTGGGAGGGAACTGGGTCAAGCGGTAGTCAGAAACCATCTGCTCGAGAAGCTGGGATTATCCCGCCCTCTGCTGATCCCCCAGCCCTCAGGAGCCAAGGGTGTAAATTGAGTTCTTCCAGATCACCTTGTGCTTTGTGGGGGAGCTCCCGATTCCCTACTGAGGGGCAAGGACCTTTTCCTGTTGCTTCAAAGCCTCATTTAGCACTGGACTCTGTTCTCCTTTAGATTGAGGGTGACCTCAGCCCTCAGTCTGAGCCAGGGATGTGACTGCGCCTGTCAGTTTTGAATACAATAATGTACATCAATACTTCAGCCAACACCCTCTAGACCGGCTGCAGGACCGGGCCGCCCCCACATGGAATGCTGGCTCCCTGACACCATCAAGGAACTCGGGCCCAATGGGAAAGGCAGGAGGAAACATGGCGACAACATGGATCCAGGCGCTCAGAGTATGAAGAGGCTTCCTCCAGGGAGCTCAGAGCACGTGCTCTCACAATCGTGTATTGTTTTGTTTTGCATAACCCACAGCTCAGTGTCAATTTGGAGCTGACGAAGATGTCCAGAAATGACAAAGCAAATGATAAAAGTGAATCTCAGCATGCAATTCTTGGCCACACGGACCCTACAGAGTGTTGGGGGAAAGTCCTTCTCAACATGGGTGCTCCAGGCCTGGGATGGAGAGGGGCCTCTGTCCGAGATGGTTTCCAGGGATCTGTGTTCACCATCATGCATTACAACTGCCAGGCATCACCATCATGCATTACCACTCCGTAGGGCAGCTCGCTATCTGAACAGGAGCTTCATGCCAGGCCACATGAGACAGCCTGCCCACTAGCAGCCCCAGGCCCAAGAGCAGGACAAACCGGTGCCAGGTGCAAAGCAGGATGGAGCCAGGGAGCCACAGGGACCGAGGGCCACCAGCTGACCTGCATGAAAGCCCAGGTACCAGCACAGAGCCCGTTCCAGAAGCCCCAAGACCGCCTCATGCGTTTTCCATCCTGAGGAAAGTCCTTGATGAGAGAGAGGGCATGGGAGGGTTGCTTTAATAAGGCAGCCCCTTATTTCTCACCAGGGCAACAGTGCCCACCTTCCCAGAGCCCCAGCAGCCCTCCACATCCCCAAGTCCTTCTGCTGTGGCCTGGAAATGATGCCAGTCATCTCTGAAACTCCACCTGTGCTATGGAGCATCCATGCCTGGCACCCAACTCAGCACCTGCTCACCTGCACCTGTGTGTGACCTGGCCAGTGGTCCTGGGGTTCAAATATAGACCCAAGAATTCCAGTGGATCCACAGGGCATCCCACCTCACGCGTGCCACTTCCCCAGCTTCCCACCTGGCACGAGCATCTGACACAGCCATGTCACACCTTTGCATGGCCCTGTGCTGTTTATAAACCAGCTCCAACCACAGAATCACCTTGCAGGGCTTCTGTCTAGCCATTCCTCTTGACCCGATTCCCTCAGCACCCGGTCTCCTGAAATCTACTTGTAGTTAGCAAGAACTACACAAATCACTGTATTCGTGGTTCCATTCCTGGGAATGGGCTAGCCTGAGGGAACATAGAGAGCCCCCATCCTCTTTCCCGAGCAAAACTGGGGGCAGGAGTGCCAGAGGCTATGCGGGAGTAGGATTCAACATGTTTTGAATGTTCAGGAATTATTTCAACAGCAGGCCCGTAGGGATGGCTGTCCAAGTTGGTGTTTTTTTCTGGAAAAATAGAGGTGCTAAATACAGCATTTGGTGAGTGTCCCACTTCAAACTGCTCATCACAAACTAGTTCTGGCACAGAATTCCTTCCTATCCACTCGATAACCACACTGAACTAGCTGCTGGGGATCTAGCAACACAGAATCAATGTCCCGACCCTGCTCACCCCCTCCCCCTGGGTTTACCTGGGAGACAGGATGGCTCTGGCAGCTTGCTTACACCTGTGGTACAGCAGAAGCCAGGATCAGGAACACCTCCATCTGCTAGGAGGCTCAGAGAAGGCACGATCTGAGCTGAGACTTGAAGCAGAAGGTGGCGTTATCCAGGTGGACGTGTGAGAGAGCGAAGATCGGCTGAGGGGAACCCAAGTGATGAGAACATATGGTCCAGGTGAAGAGCAAGGGCAAGCCCATGGGGACAAGGCCTTGTCAGTCCAGAAAGGGGTGTCAAGGCCAGAAGGGCATGTGGCCCTTGGCAGGAGTTTGAGGAAGACTTGGCAACATTGGGGGCTGGAAGTGCCCCCAACTGGCATTGGGGAGGCAGTGAAGACCACCAGGAAGAAAGGGGTGTGACCTTTTTCCTCATGACACAAGTCCTGGGCATCTGGTGCCAGGTGGGGGGATAAGCAGGAAGAATTGAGGCTCTCCCCCCACCCCATTTCTGCCGTAAGTGATCCTGTATACAGCTTCCAGGTGCCTATATGTGGCCAGAACCCAAAGAGCTGGTTATTTTGCAGCTAACATGGGGAAAGGGAGCATTTCTTTTCCTTTTTTTCTTTTAAGATTTTTTTGATGTGGACCGTTTTGAAAGTCTTTATTGCTTCTGTTTTATGTTTTGACATTTTGGCCACAAGAAACCTGCACCCCATGCATTGGAAGGCAAAGTCTTAACCACTGGACTACCAGGGAAGTGCCAAGGGGAGCATTTCTAAAGTTTCTTTTCTTTGGGTCTCCAAACCCAACTGTGTCCACTTCAGGAACACTTGGGTCCCAGCATCAAACTCTGCTTAAATGTCATTCCTCGGTCCTCAGATGTTCTTAAACTTCAGAACTGACCTTTGTATCTGCTCCTTGAGGGATGAGGTGTGCCTGATCCATCCAGTGAGTCACCAGTCATGAAAAATGCATGGCTGAACCAAGACGGTGTTTCTCAGGTTCTAATGAAAGTCAGGGACAAGACGGAAAAAAAAAAACAAATAGGGAAATTAACCTCATATACAGGTGCAGGTAAGAAAGACATCTTTTTCACTTTTTAAACAACACCCGTGAGCATGTTCGTTCATTTATGTTTGTAAAGCTAAGGACCTCTGTTGCCACAGGTCACCCCAGACCGCAGTGCACTTGTAAGCCCCAAATTCTTGTGGATCCATACCTGGGGGGCTTCCACCGTAAAGCAGCTCAGAAAGAGGTCGTTGTGATGCTGTGCTCCACAGACAGTCTGCCCTTCCTTTCAGAACACACTAACTGAATCCTCGTAGTCAGTACAATGGTCTCTGTCTAACCTACGAAGGTAACTCTTCAGGTAACCACTGTGGTTATAGAAGAAGGAAAAAAGACCCAGCACGATTACCAGCTTCATCCCCCAGAGCCCAGGCCTGTCACCTGGTTCCTGAAGCTGTGTTAATGTCAAGTCCTCTCCACGTTCAGCCCTCTCCCTCTGGCAGAGGCTGGGCCCCGGGCCTCTGTTAGTCAATTGCTGATCCCAGAAAAGAGGCATTTATTACACCCCTCATTGGGCCCAAGAGCATTCAGCTCTTTTGGCCCCTTCCCTTCCCCCACATATTAGCTTATGAGTTGAAATCCTGGAGAAAAAAAAGGAAGAATGAAAAGGAGAGGCTCTGATTTTTGCTTGATGGATAAATGTATTTATATCTAATTAGGAGCCCCCACTGTGCAGGGGGTGAAGTGTTTTCCTTCTGGCCTATTGAAGGACAAATAACTATTATGTACATGTTCCCTGAGCTGGTAAAAGGGACCCAGAGTTGGTCTGCATTAGCGCCGTCAATAGAACCGGGAGCGGGACCCTGGTGAACTCCAGCGTTCTCAAGGCTTTCCCTGCGCGGGGCCCATCTGCCCAGAGCTGTTTCATGCAAGCTTTTCTCAAGCCCTGGGGGTTTGAGGATTTGCCCTATTCTACCCTTCCAAAAAAAGAGATAGGAAAAGAAAAAGAAAGGAAGAAAGAGAGGAAGGAAGGGAGAGAGGAGACAACGGCAGGGAGGGAGGAAGGAACCAGCATCTTTAGGATGGACAACATTCAACTTTCATTTGAGCGTCACCTCCCTTAGAGGGTTTGACACTTCTGGAACCCCCGCAATGTCCTACTGACTCAGGAATTACAGCACAGAGCAAGGAACTTAATTCAAAATAAAAAGAAGCTGCCAGCGCCTTGCCTTTCATCAAGGATACAGGAGCTAAAACACTCATCCACTGACATTCACTTTCCCTAATTAGAAGAAGCTAAGAAAAAGCAGAAAAAGCATTCATACAGAATCCCTTATGACATTGTTGATGTCTACAAGGAATGTGGTCAAACTGTTATTTACCTCAGCTCAACTCCCCAAGAATCCTATTTTTTAAAGATTTTTTGATGTGGACCATTATTAAAGTCTTTATTTGTTGCAATATTGCTTCCGTTTTATGTTTTGGGGTATTTTTTGGCCACTAGGCATGTGGGATTTTAGCTCCATGACCAGGGATCAAACCCACACCCCCTGCATTGGAAGGTGAAGTCTCAACCACTGGACAGCAGGGAAGTACTTCCCCAAGAATCCCTTATCAATTCAATATAGAAATACTCTGACACACTTGCCCAAAATCTTGCACGTAGCAGGGTGACATCCTCTGCAGCCACAAGGGCATATTCTGGGTTCAGGGCTTCTCAGTATCATCTCTGATCCTTTCCGATGCCTTTATTCCCAAAGTGCTTTTTTATCTGCCACACAGAATGCCACTATGCAGAGGATCGGAGCAGAGCAATCGGCCAGGCAGCCTCAGGGCTGTGGCACTCTGATGCGAAGCCCTCGTGGCAGCAAGCGCTAGGCACCCCAGAGAGCAGCATGTGGGAGCAAGTGAGTGGGCAACACCCTCCCCTGCCACCATTCCCCTCCCCTCCCCAGCACTGTGGGATCTGCAAAGGATGGAGGGAAGAGAGGAGCCCAGGGTTGGAGCGACCCTGGAAGAGGTTGGGGACAGTATCTGGCTGGGGCCTTCCAGATAGCAGACTTCTGAATAAGGAGCAGAAAGACCCCAGCGGGGTCATGTTGATGTCAGGACCACACCCTCCCACAGCAGCCCTGAGAGCAAGCAGATGTATCGCTGAAATGGGGTGACTACCCAGATAGGGAGCAGGAAGAAAAAGAAGACAAGAAACAGACAAGGAGCAGTCAGAGAGGTGGAAGAAAAGCCAGGACAGGGCGGTGTCACCAAGCTGGAGGGGCTACAGAAGTGACCAAGAAGGCCAAGTTCAACAGAGGGGTCCCAGGGGGAGGCTGGATAGGGCACTCTGGGGGCAACCTGCCCAGGGGAAGGGAGACTTGTGGATGCAAAAAGGCACTGTGTCCCTCCTGATCCAGACCTCAGGATCTAGAGTTCAAGGCTGGGGTTGACGGAGGAGGTGGTCTTTTCAGGGGGTCAGCCTCTAAACCTGGGAGCTTTCCCACTTTCAAGGGGACTTCATCCCAGGATGGCTGAATCCCAGCAGTAGAGGTAAGCAGACTGCATGGGAGGCCAGCAGGGCAGCCCTCGGGCCGAGTCCCTGGGGGAAAGGATTGCAGGGACATCTTATGCTGAAAGGTAGACATGGAGGCCCAAACTGAAGCCCAGCCCAGGAGCTGGAGGAAGAGGACGGTGGTAGGCCCTGAAAGGTCATTGCAGGAACTGAATTCGAAAGGCTGGATGGTGAAAGTGTGTGTGTGTGTGTGTGTGTGTGTGTGTGTGTTGAGGTATATGTGCCTTGGGTATGGGTCTATGTGTGTGTTAAAGTGTGTGTAGCAAATGTGTGTATTAGTGTTTGTACTGTTGTGTGGTGGTGGCATACGTGTTTTGTGTGTTGGGATGTGTGTGTTGGGGTGCACATGTGTTAGTGTAGCAGGGGTGTGTAACTAAGTCACCAAATACAGGGATAATGACCAGTCTCAGGGTACTTTCGCCAGTAAGATTAAGACTGAGGGAAACAATATTAAGTCCCTTTTCTGGCCTCTAAGAACTCACTCCTGGCTTCAGGAGAGACTTAGAAGGCAGAATTTATAGGAGTGTGTGACAGGGGAGGAGATGGAGAAGGAGGAGTCAGGGGCAGCAGGAGTTGGCATGGGGGCCTCTTCCTGCCCATGGACAAGCCGGATGTCAGAGGTGGTCCACAGGGCCTTGCACATGGGTCATATGGCCACCACCCCACTGGATGGGAAAGCACAGACTTGCCCAGGTCCTCCTGTTCTTCCCGAGTCCCTGCAGCCACAGAAAGAAAACGTTCCCCAGATTCCCCTGGAATGACTTTCCCTAGAAACATCAAGAAGGTGTGGTCTGCACGATGCGATTATCAGAGGCTCCAAAGGAAGCAGCTGGTGGCTCTCCCAAAGCCACCCGTGAGCCTCAGTGCCGGGGAAGGGGGGCTGGGTGACAGCACACCGCTAGTCTGACTGGTCTAGAGCCAGAGTCTGCGTGGAGACAAAGCGGCAATGGGCACTCCTGCCCCCGCCACCGGGCAGGCTGGTGACCTGCAGCTCCAGGAGGAAGAATCATTCTCCAGCTCATAAACAGTTAACTCTTCCCCACAACGTGGGTCTCTTCTCCACCGTGCAGTCTTTATTGGGGTCTCCAGTGTCAGGTGGAGACTTCCCCGGTGGCTCAGGCGGTAAAGCGTCTGCCTACAATGCAGGAGACCCGAATTCAATCCCTGGTTTGGGAAGATCTCTTGGAGAAGGAAATGGCAACCCACTCCAGTACTCTTGCCTGGAAAATCCCATGGGCGGAGGAGCCTGTTAGGCTACAGTCTATGAGGTTGCAAAGAGTCATACACGACTGAGTGAGTTCGCTTCACTTCACTTTCACTGTCAGGGCAGTGGTTCGGATCCCCGACGAGGTCTCAGGCTCCTCTTACTTCTGCAGGCTCTTCTGCTTCTGATGAAGCACTCCCTTCGTCAGCCCCAGATGCTCACGCTCTCTCGCCTGCAGCCACCAGGGACCACTTCTAGTGACCCGAATAGCCATATGTCTCTAGGATGACCACTGTCCTGGCTCTCTGGGAACTGAGGAGTTTCCCTAGAAGTGGGACACTCCATGGATCGTCTCTGACAAACTGGGAGAGTTGGTCACACTGGGTGCCTCACCCCGTCAATCTTTACTGATGCCATTACCCCCAACTGCAGCATCCTCCCCCCAAACCTTGTCTGCTTTAGGAACATCATGTATCCAAAGTCACCTCCACAAAGCTCCTCTGAGTCAGCTCCTGCCTCCACTGAAATGGACCAACTGCCCCTCCCTCGGTGTCTCCCTCCCGGCAGCTAGCTCTTCAATACTTGCCTCTACTGTGCTGCTCAGTCGCTCACTCAAGTCTAACTCTTTGCAACCCCATGGACTGCAGCCTGCCAGGCTCCTCTATTAGTGGGATTCTCTAGGCAAGAATAATGTAGTGGGTTGCCATTCACTTCTCCAGGGGATCTTCCCCACCCAGGGATCGAACCTGCATCCCTTGAGTCTCCTGCATTGGCAGGGGGATTCTTTACCACTAACACCCTCAAGCTCAATCATCCATGTTGGCAGCTAGACTCTAGTCTTATGGAGCACAAGACTATGCTGTCTTCATGTATCTATGGCCATCGCTAAGCCCAGCAACCATGAATGAGCCACAGGTGTTGGCAAACCTAGTTTCAAATACATGGGAAGGAATTCTGTGATGGATGGAGACACCCAAGGTAAAGTTCTTTCAGATATTCTTTAAAGTCATCTTATTCCACTGATTGATTTAACACATACTCGTTGAATATGAAGCAAATAAGACAGTCAAAATCTCTGTCTTCAAAAAACTTACTAAGAAAGAAACACATAATAAATATGTTTTTAAAAGCAAATAATTTCTGGACTTCCCTGGTAGTCCAATGATTAAGAATCCGCCTGCCAATGCAACATACAAAGGTTTGATCCCTGGTCCCAGAAGATCTCACACGCCTCTGGGCAACTAAGGCCATGCACCACAGCTACTCAGGCCTTGCTCTAGAGTTCACACGTCGCAACTGCTGAGCCCGTGTGTGGCAACTAGAGAAAGCCTGAGCACAGCAACAGAAGACCTGACTCAGCCATAGAGATTTTTTTTAAAAGCAAAGAATTTCCAAGAGTGAAAAGTGTCATGAATTTTTAAAAGGTGGTTCATGGGACGAAGACTGGTCCGAAGGCTACATGAGTAGGAAAGACTTCTTTGAGGAGGGGATCCAAAGATAAGGAGGCAGTCACAGAGATCTGGGGGAGGGGCTTCAAAGTAAGACTAATCTTAGAACATTCAAGGAATAGAAAGCAAGCCAATGGGATTGGAACACAGTGAAGCAAGAAAAGGACTAAAAGAAGCAGAAGGAGAGGCTAGATCACATTGAGCTTTGTAAGTTCCACTCCTTAGGATTAGATTTGACCTCAGTGGCCAACAAAAGATAGTTCTCATGTAGGAAAAGATCAGAATTAGGAATTCCAAGCCTGGTAAGATGGCTCCGTGGTCATCGGGCTCACATACTTATTCTGCTTTTCATATCATGCGGTGTCTATCATCAAAATTATTTCATAATTACAAGATGGCTGCTGGAGCACCATCCATCACATCTTCATTTCAAACAGTGGGAAGCAGGGAAGTAGAGCAAATCCTTGCATCCTCTTAGTTGAGCCAGCTCTGTTGAAGGAATAATCCCAAAAGCCCCATTCAACAAATTTGCTTTTCTCTCCTTGGCCACCAGTAGATGTATAGGAGGCTGGGAAGTAAAGACACTCAGCTGGGTGCTGCTGCTGCTGCTGCTAAGTTGCTTCAGTCGTGTCCGACTCTGTGGTGCTGCCCTGCTCCAAATTAAACAAGGGTTCATTCAAAGAGTAAGAAATACAGAATAAATACTGAGAGGGCACAAAGGGTGTGGCAAGGAGCCTGGAGTTTCTTCTAAGTACAGTGGGAAGGTTTCAGAGGGTTTTATCAACTGCAGTTGTGATATGATTTATCCAACGAGATCACTCTAGCTGAGGGTGCAGACTAGACTTCAAGGAGATGAGTTAGGTGCTGTTGCAGTAATCCAAGTGAGAGATAATGGTAGTCAGGCCAGCATTTCAACAGTGGAGGTGGTGAGAAGTGGCTGGATCTGGCCTTTGTTTGGGGGCTTGTGTCAACAGGATGTGCTGATGGATTGAGTGTGGGGGTATGAAGGCAAGAGAGAACTCAGAGTGTGGATCCCAGGTTTGGAGACTGAGCAATCAAGAAGACGTGGTATGGCTTATGGGGAAGGGGGAGGTGGGTGGGGCAATAACAAATTCCCCTTGAATGTATGGATTTTGAGAGGCCCATTGGGCACCGGTAGTAGCTGCTGAATAAGCAGCTGGAGTAACTTTGGGGTTTGGGGCGGAGGGCAACCAAATTTGGGAGCTGCCAGCATATGGATGGTACTGAAAGTCAGGGCGAAATGAGCTCCCCCAGCCAGAGGGTGCCGATGGACAAGAGGAAGGGAGGCGGCCAGGGGTGAGGCCCTCAGGCACTTTGGCCTTGAGCGGTGGGAGAACCAGCCAGGGCGGAGAGAACTCAGGCTAGAGCAGTGGACGGGGCAGAGGCAGGGCCAGCTGCCAAGTGGCGGGAGTGGCCAAGTCCCGAGAATGGAGAATTCATCCCGGGAGTCAGTAACTGATAAGATCCAAGAGCCATTTCAGCTCTTGGTGGTGAAGGGGGCCCTGGAAAGAAAAGCCGATGAGCAAACGGACCTGCTAGGAGGCTCTTCCCAGCAGTGTCACTGTGGAGGCCAGCAGAGAGATGGGGCCAAGTTAGGGGAATGGGAGGCCAGGGAGGGGTCCCCATCTTCAAGCCTAGGTACGCAGGATCATTCCAGATAATGAGCAATTCCAACCCTGCTCTGCAAGATCCCCAGAGAGAGTGAGCACCAAATAGGCTTGGGTCTAGAGACCCAACATCTTGGATGTTGGTCAACTCTCTGTGATCCTGGGGGCAGTTCAGAGCCAGCAAAGGGAGACTGAGGCCCCACCCAGTACAGCTTCCCCACAGGACAGAGTCCCTGCACCGTCTCAGTTCTCTTGGGGCTTCTCACAGTCTGGGGGGAGGACCTTTGAACCCTCTGGCCTCTTTCTGGCTCTGAGTCAGTTTCCCCTGCTCTGGGGGGATGACCAAATGCTGGTCAGTCCACCACCTCAGAATTTGTTTTGCCAACTGCCCAGAGAAGTGTTTCTCAAACTGCAGGTTGCTAAATACAAGCAGGTCGTGAGTCTAAATGTAGGGGTTAGGCTCTAATGCAATAAAAAGAAGATCGAGAATAACAGCAATCACACACAAAAAGGTGAATGTTTTTCATGACACTCGTCTCAGTGGCATCTGTGTTTGTATACTTCTGTTCTACAAATATTTGTGCATCTGTGTTTGTACTTGGGTGTTCTACATTCTGTGTCAAGTGGATGTTACATCAAGTTTAAGGTTCAAGGAGGGGAAAGTCACCGGCCTCTAGAGTCTCCCCTTGTCTCCGGGCCTCCAACAGTGATGTCCTCCACACAGGGACCTGGGTGGGTGGTCACCACTAAGGGCTTGCAACACTTGTTTTTACGGCAGTGGGGATGCATGTCCTGGATGGACATGTTGGAAAAAGAGTACATCCAGGTGTGGTACCCGATTCACTTCATTGGGAGTCAACATCAAAGGCACTGGAACCGTGACCCGTTGTCAGGGGAACAGACCAGTGGTTCTCAGCCTGCCTGCATATCCTGCTCCCAGGGATCCTAATGCAATAAGGCCAGGAGGCTGCTGGGAGGTGTTGGGAGTCTATGAAGCTGAATGTAATACAGGACCTGGGCTAAACCTGGATGCGTGAATACCTGAATGTTTGCACCTGGAAGGAGAGGTGAGTCTCCCGCTTCCTAAATGAAGGTCCTGGAACTCCTCAGAAGCTGTACAGCCTCTCCCTTTTGCAGCCTGACGGGTGTGCTTTGTGGCTTCAGTGTCCCAAGTTGCTGAGTCTCCTGGGTGTGGCAAAAGGTGGTACTGGCTCCCAGCAAATTCTCAGGATGTCGGATCTTTGTTCAGTCCTCTCTGCCTCCTGCCCCAGAGACCCCAGAGTATCCCCCTGAGTAGAAACACCCTGCTGGCGTATCTGGCTGTGCGCAAGGACCAGCAGTAAGCCAGGTCACCAGGTCACCCTGACCTTCCTTGAAAACGGCACACCTTTACAGATGGATGCATCCTCCTGTGTTCTTCAGACGTCTGCTTGCCTCCCGCCCCTGCCCCTCCCCCACTACCCATGCCCATCCTCTGCTTCCTTCTCCCTAAGTATCAAGGAACATCTTAAGGACCCGGAATTTTATTAGATTGCATAATATTTGGGTTATAGAAACTACCAAGCACACTTGAGGTTGGACAGATTAGTGCAATCCACCCCGCGTACACATCGCCCAGCTTTTGTGGTCAGCCCACAGCCCTCATATGCTTTCACCCCATCAGAAAGGGTCTCACCACCCAGTGTCTGAGCCCTTTCCATCTGTTCGCGTCCTCTGAAGACTGGGCCCAGAAGGAAACAACTAGAAGCCTCCAGTAAACCCTCTGGGACACGGAGAGCTCTTATCTGGAGACCCAGACCCTGGGCTCAGACACCAACAGGAACCTCCCCCATCCCCCCGCCGGGATGGCGGTGCTTTCCCTCTACCTACTTATTTCAGGAGAACTGGACTTGCAAAGGAAGCCTAAACAGATCCCAGTCCGTCTTCAGAGAAGCTGCTGTTGAATTCCTGAATCTTTTCTGGTTTGGGGCTTGCTTAGCCTCTCAGCACCCAGCTAGTCAACACCGCATTGGCCAGTCACATTAGATAAAAAAGAACATTGTCTCCAAAATCCATCAGCCCTGAGGTCACCACCTTTGCCACGAGATGAAAATACATCTGAAGAGTCTTTATCTGGGGAGGGGAGAAGGAGGTCGGCAAAATGGCTCATTTCAAGCTTGAGTGGCTTTGTTTGGGTTTTGCTCAATCCCAGGCTAACGGCTAAGCTATCTGAACTCCAAACCAAAATAAATACACCTCTGAAGTTAACCATGTTATTACATCAACGCTGATGTAATGGTTCCAAACCATAAGAAAATAAAATTCCAACATAATGGGTCTCTCTGTTCAGCTAAAAGAAAGGTTGGGCTGCTGGCTTCTTGTCAACTGGAATTTGGCGTTTTCTATCATGGTTACACAGGGTGTGTGTAACCTAATTAATGATGTTTTAGTAACTGCTGTGTGAAAGGGGATAGATAGAAATATTAAAATACAATTAAGGGGTGCAGAGAAGATCCCAAGAGCCACCCAAAGAAGGGTTCCAGAATAACCATCACCAGCCACTCCACCCCAGAGACCTCCCAGACTCAGTATCTCACAGAGTGACTTTTAGGATTGCAATGGCCCTCAAGGAGGTCATAGCTCTAGGGGCAGAGAAAGGTCAGAAAGACTCAAAGGTAACTTCACTCTGAGAGACAAGTTCCAAGTAAAAGAGGAAGTGGTACCCACCCCAGGAAGGGACACGCCTGGGCCCCACGATGCTCTTGGGGTATTGACATAGGATGAGCTGGCTTCTGCAGCCACGCAGAGCTAAACAAGGATGTTCCACTTGGGGGTAGCTCTCTGCACCAGGAGCTCAGCCCTGGAGAGCTCGCGCTGGCCCTACCCCCTGGCCTGGACAGCTTGGTCCTAGGCTCTGGCTCCCATGCATCCCTCACCAGGCTCAGGCCAGGCAGACCCTCTTGCCAGCCCCTGGTCAGATGGAGGCTGATGCAGAAGTACATCAACATAAAGAACCACAGATCCCAGGACCAACATGCAGCCTCTGTATTTCCTCGGGCAGGTCACTCACAGCCCAGCATTTCAACTTCACTGTAGCCAGCAGCACTCTGTAACTCATAGTTCCCCAGGCAGGCACCTTCCACGCCATTCATGTTCTCAAGTCAGAGAAACCTGCCACCCAGTGGAGTCCGCTCCGAGACCTTCCTATCCCGGGTTCTACCGCAAACACAGACGATTTATATTGGGTTGGCCAAAGAGTTCATTCAGGTGCTTCCGTAAGATGTTACAGAAAACCACAAACTTTTTGGTCAATCCAATATTTTGAGGACTTTTTACATATGTGGCCTCAATAGCACCTGCCCACCACACATAGGACCCAGAGCCAGCCTCCGCCCAGGCTGGTGGGCTCCTGCAGCAGATCAGGCTGAGCCTCGCCCGGGCGCCTTAACACTAATCAGTTCCTGACCACAAACCCATCACTAGTCGCATTTTGTAGATGCGGTAACCTAAGCTGGGCAAGTTGAGGAACTGGCCCAGTGTTCCCTCTCTGGAGTCTGGAGGAACCATAGACCTCAAGATGGAAATCACAGCCCCTCTTCCCCACAAAGGTGTACATTTGCTGGGGCTGCCAGGACAAAGTACCCCCAACTAGGGGCTTCGATAGCAGAAACACATTGTATCTTACTTCTGAAGGCTGGACATCCAAGACTAAGGCTCCCTCTGAGGCTGGCTCTCTCCTTCCCTGAGAGACAATTGTCTTTTCCCAGTGTTCTCACATGGTCCTGCTTCTGTGGGTGTCTGTGTCTTGATCTCCTCTTCTTATAAGGACCTCAGTCAGGGGCTTCCCTGGTGGTCCAGTGGTTAGGACTCCACGCTTCTGCTGCAGGGGCCCAGGTTCAATATGTGGTCAGTGAACTAAGATCCTGCAACATGTACAGCTTGGGGGAAAAATGTTTTAATTAAAAAAAATAAATAAGGACACCAGTTGCATTGGATTAGGCCCTATCTGATGATCTTCTACCTTTATTATTTCTTTTTGAGACTCCATCTCCAAATACAGCCAAGTTTTAAGATACTAGGGATGAGGACTCACACACATGAATTTGGGGAGCATGGGAACACAACCTAGCTCATGATGGGCTCCCAAGGGCCGATGGTGGGGAAGGCGTGTAGCTCCAAGAACCACTGATGCGGTTTCACTGAGTGGCTGCCGCACAACAGGCCATGGTGGGTATGGTACGGGCCTGGATGCCACCGTGTGAGCGACGTGGAAGAAAGGCTGGCGGCCCGGGGAGCAGCTCTTTCCAATAGTTCATTGAATCCCTCCAGAGAGCCTGGAGCACACACGTGAGACTTTGCAAATATATTCAAAACACACCTCCGCATCTCCACAGAAGCCCCAGAGGCCTGCAGCCTGGAGCAGGCACTGCCCTTAGCCAGCCCTGGGAACCTGGGGGTCTCCTGATTCTAATTCCTCCTGCAGAGCGCAGAAGTGTGGGGTCAACATGAATTTGCTGAACGAGTGAATGAACCAATGCATGTGCTGATGGGATTCAACCCACCTGGTCTGCCCTCATCTCTTTCCTGCTGAAACTTCATTAGAATTATGGACCAAACTCACCATCCACCAGTAAAGTTGGGGCACTTCAGAGCTGAGGCTGCACCCAGAGCATCAGACAGCTCACTGATGGGTGGCAAAACCCCCAACACTGAATCCACATCCTGTTGCCCACTCTTTCTTCCCTCAGACAGAATGGCAAACCTAGAATTTCAAACCCACCAGCAGATGCTCTAGAGGTGAGCATCCAAATTCACCCTGGATGTCAGCTGTTTCCTGATGGAAGAGATTCCTAACTGTCAGAGCCAGTTACCCAGGGGAGGACTTTGTAGGTTTTACCAGCAGGCCTGTTCCCCAGCTGTCTGGGTCAGTTTGACTGTGATCTGGTCTTGCCTTGAGGCAGGATGGGGGCCAGAGGACCTCCTAGGGGCCCTTCCTGCCCTGGGATTTCAAGCAGACATGAACATCTGGGGAGAAACTGAAGCTGAGCAATCCCGCTGGACAGAAGCCAGCAGTAACAGGGTAGCCCGGTCTGGGTAATCACCAATGGGTAGGCTTGCAAACAGCAACAAGTCTGGCAACTGCCAGGATTACCCATGTGACAGAGCAAGAAGCAGCCTGGAAGAGCCTGACCTGAGAAGAAGCAGTAGGTGTGTGTCCATGCATGTGTCCCGGACACGCACACAGAGAATGTATTTGTGCAAAGGTGGCAGGAGGCCAGGTGAAAATCACAGCTTATTCTTTTTTAAAACATTTATTTATTTACTGGGCATGCCACAAGGCATGCACGATCTTAGTTCCCCAACCAGGGATAGAACCCATGCCCCCCTGCTATGGAATCCTAACCACTGGACTGCCAGGGAATTCCCCAAGAACCATAGCTTCTAACCAAGTGTGGTGCATGCCTTTAGCTTTGCCACGTGGATTTTTCTCAACACATCTCTCAAGAAGCAAAGGGTGGAGGAGGCCCTCTCTGTTTCACTTTGAAAGACAAGAAACCCTAAGAGATGGCTAAGCCCACACCAGTGTTGCCCCAAATTGCCCCAGACCCAGTGGGTTGGCACCACCTTGATGGTCCCCATACTTTTCTAAGAAATTGTTTTGTTCTAGGCCATCTCTGAAATCAGCTTGGCTTTTTGTTTTTTTAAACCTGGTATATAACAGCACAATCATCCATGAACCTTACCATCAGTCACCAAATCAGCCACACACATTTTTGAGGGTCTATACTTGACGTGGAAGAAACGTTGCTGCTGCTGCTGCTGCTAAGTCGCTTCAGTCGTGTCCGACTCTGTGCGACCCCATAGACGGCAGGCCACCAGGCTCCCCCGTCCCTGGGATTCTCCAGGCAAGAACACTGGAGTGGGTTGCTATTGCCTTCTCCAATGGAAGAAATGTTACCTTCCTTCAAAGAGTTTCACGTTGGAAATACAAGAGGAATACAAGAGAGAGAAACATACACAAGCTGAGACAGTGTGTGGGGTCTCCGGGGTTTCAAGGACTGTGGTTGGACTCTGGCCCTTTCCTGCCCCAGTACTCACCCATAGGTCACAGAGTCTCACCTTGAACCTTCCTCCTTATTCTCACGCTTGGTTGGCCACCAAATCCTATTGGTTTTGCTTCAAAACCTCTCCCAGCTCCCTGCTCTCTGCCTTACCCTCTGCCTTGGTTTGGGTTCTCCCATCCCTCACCTGACAAGGCTGCAAGGCCAGCCACCTCTCCTCTCTCCAGCTCAGCTCCTTGCAGGGAGCCCCTAGGTGCTGTGGGTCAGCTTCCTAAAATGCACCTTTAACCTCTAGGTTTATGCTTGAAAACTCACTCCAAGTTGGCGGCCATTGGAATGGGTGACAGACCCACATATCCTTCTATTTTTTTGAAATTTTCTGTAAAACCACCACAAAAATAAAAAGAACAAACACCCTTCTCCTACTCAGGAGGTCTTATCCTCAAAGAAGGGTACTGATTTTCTGGTCTTTGTACAAAGTGGCTGCTGCTGCTGCTGCTGCTGCTTCTGCTAAGTCACTTCAGTCGTGTCCAACTCTGTGCAACCCCATAGACAGCAGCCCACCAGGCTCCCCCGTCCCTGAGATTCTCCAGGCAAGAACATTGGAGTGGGTTGCCATTTCCTTCTCCAATGCAGGAAAGTGAAAAGTGAACGTGAAGTCGCTCAGTCATGTCCGACTCTTCGCGACCCCATGGACTGCAGCCCACAAGGCTCCTCCGTCCATGGGATTTTCCAGGGAAGAGTACTGAAGTGGGGTGCCATCGCCTTCTCCAACATATTGGCTAAGAATGAAAAATTCACTCAAGGAAGTAGATTTACAGCGCATCAGTCTGTGTGCTTCAAAGCCTCCCCCAGACCCCGCTGCTACGAAGACATCTGTCTTGTGTGGCCAGTTGCCTGCGGGCCAGCCTTGCCCCTCATGATGTTGTTGACCAACATCACCTGGCATCCAGCCACGATGAGAGTCCTGTGGATCTGAAAACCCACCCGTTCAGACCCCAAAGGCCACATCCTTTTGTTGGGACCCTCTACCTGGCATATCCTTCTGTGTTTGATAAAGTCCAATTCGTTTGGTCAAGCTCAGCCTCAAGGTCAAGCGCTCAAGTGCTTCTCTGTACTTGTCGGTACAGCCACCTTCCCCCGCTCCCCCCCCCCCAGTCTAGAGGCTCCTGGTAGGCGAGGCTTGGGCTGTCACTGTGACAGTAAAACAAATCTAGCTCTGTGCTTGAGGCCGTGCCTTCGGGGACACTGGGTCCCCGTGCCTGCCGTAGGGGATAGCATCCGTGTCTCCACCTTTGAGCAGGTTAGCAGGCTCAGTCCTGCACATGGCCCTGGCTTGACAGCCCTCAGTCAGCGCCCTGCACGGACCCTGCTCCCTGGGCAAACGCAGGCCTTGCATTAGCCCCCATCACTGTCCCCATTTGCCTCTCACCCCTTACCCCACAGGAAGCCTCTGTGGGCAGCTGAGCATCCAGCTACAGACCCAAAGTCCAGAGGTTCCCATGATAGAGCATCAGGGTGCCTCTCAGCTTCAGGGGACCCTCGTGGGTCTCCCCTGTCACCCTAGGGCCCCCCACCCCCTCACATTCCAGCTGTGCCTTGTGGTGGCTCCCCAGGGCATCCGAGGGAAGATAGTCACTGTCAGGGATTCCGTGACTACACCTACCTGAATGAACTCATTTCCAGGGAATTTAACATGAATCCTTCACTTCACCTTGTCCTCAGAGAAAAATCAAAAGCAAGACCCAAAACCATGACAGAGGTCTGTGCTCGGACTTGCCGCTGATGTAACATTAACCACACCCACTACTCTAATAGATTGTTTGTAAAGCGTTTTTCTAAAGAGCTCATGTGAAAAAAAGTATTCAGGTATCATTTCCCTCTGTGCTGCTGTGGAACGTTCCAGAAGCTACAGGTGAGGATGACAACAGGGGGACGGGCTTCTCCCCACAAGCACAGCCTGCCCCACAGCTCTTTGCCTTCACAGGCATGATGATTGACAAGAGGATGGCCAGAACATAGCTGCATGTGACACCAAATAAAGAAGGTTTTTTTTAAGCAGTTATTAATATTAAGCCAGGTGTAGACAGCCTTGGGCCCTGGGTTGTATCAAGTGAATTTGTCTGTGCTGCTGCCTGTTTGCAGCCTTTTCCCTTAAAAACAAGTGGTTTATAAAGTCACTCATTTCAACCATCCCCCTGCCGCACCACTGCCCCTTGGCTGCCAAGGTGCCCTGTTGTCTGTGACAGGCTCTGAGTTGGGGGTGAGTCTGCAGGGTGGGAAAGCATGGCAACCCACACCAGTATTCTCGCCTGGAAAATCCCATGAACAGAGGAGCCTTGCAGGCTACAGTTCATGGGGTCGCAAAGAGTCAGGCACAACACAATAATGATTGACTTCTAACCACCAGTCGGCACTGGCCTGCTGGTGCCTCTTGAGGACACCTTTCAGACCTCAGGTGGCTGTGTGATCCAGTTTCCTTACAGAAGACCTAAAAGTTGGGAGGATTTCCCTTCCCGATTCCTGAGCCTGGACACTGCCCTGGCAGCCACCCTTCTTCCTGGGGTATCATGGCCCCGATGTGGCCCCAGGCAACGTTCCCAACACTAACAGGTTCCTGGAGACCCCAGGGTCCCTCAGCAAGGCTCCCCTAGCCTCCACCTCTGCAGCCATGCAATGATTGTTCATGGGCTTCATTTCCTCCCAGGGAGTAAGACCCGGTCTAGGGGAAGGGTTCGCTGTTTGTAAATGTTCTAGAAATAGAAGAGCTTAAAAATGAGAGATGAAAATACGGTTTTGTGCTTTGAAGTCATTCATCAGATCCGCAGGCTCTGGAGCAGAAACCACAGCTGACCTGAGGATGGACAGAGCCCAGTTCTTCCCTGGGAGAAGCCAAGGGTCAAGGACTCCCTGCCGTGTGCCCTAGGGCTTCCTGAACCTGCCTCAGTCAATCTTCACAACAACCCTGTCAAAGCCAGTATTATCACCACTTTATACGCAAAATCTTGGCAAGATTAAGTCGTTGCCAAAGTCAACAGTTCCTGGGTGGCAGGGCCAGCATAGTGATCCAGGTCTGCCCCAGCCCATGACCCACACTCTCCCAGCTCTGGGCACTGTGTCCAGGAGCGCCTCGCACATGGCCAGATTCAGGGGCTGGATGGCAGGAAAGAGATGGGCTGGGTGGGAGGTGAGCGAAAGGACGGCAGTAGGTTGGCTGCTATGAAAATCTCCATTCAGCAAAGACACCCGGGGCTGGACCCCGGGATGAGGCTCCATCAACGTGATGGAGGGCGGGTGGGCAGCTGCTGACTTTGACCTGTCACCCCTGGCACCCCCGAAAAAATAGCAGACTTGTGGGGGCAGGGGTACAAGAGCACAGCTAGGGGCAGAGGGCAAGGTGAGTGTTGTTGTGGCAGGGGACAGAGCAGCTGGGGAGGTGAGGCAGCAGCCGCAGGCCAAGTTCCACCATATGTGTGTTCAGTGGTCCTAGGAGAGGCCCACGGGTCGGGCAGAGGGTGCCCTGAAGTCGGCTCAGGACCAAGATGTCATCATTTATTACTATTATTGAAGTATAGTTGATTTATACAGTAGTTCCTTCTTATTTATCCATTTTGTATATAGCAGCATGTATATGTTAATCCCAGTCTCCTAATTTATCCCTCCTTACCCTCTTTCCCCTTTCGTAACCCTAAGTTTGCTTTCTATGTCTATGGATCTATTTCTGTTTTGTAAATAAGTTCATGCATATCATTTTTTTAGATCCCACATATAAGTAATATCATATATTTGTCCTTCTCTGACTTAGTATGATAATCTCTAGGTCCATGCATGTTGCTGCAAAGGGCATTATTTTCTTCCTTTTTATGGCTGAGTAGTATTCCGTTGTATATATATACACCACGTCTTAATCCATTCATCTTTCCATTCATGGACATTTAGGTTGTTTCATTTTGCATGAAGCTGGCAGTTGCAGCCAAAAGAGTCAGGAATTCAGAGACCCTGAGGGAAGGACGGAAGAGGCCAGATGCTGTACCTCTCCTGCCACCCCTGCATGGGGACTGGCCAGTGGTGGAGAAGGAGTGATCAGAGTTCCAGGGAAGCAGAGATAAAGGCTGGCCCAGCTCAAGAGGGAAGGCCTGGCCAGAGGACCAAGGACCCAGAAGAGGTGTGGGAACTGTGAGGACATCGGCAAATGTAGCAGCCAAGGGGCCTCTGAGCTGGCTGCTGACCAGGTCCCACGCTGCCAGGGAGTGAAAAGAGGAGGAGAGAGTGAGGAAGAGCTAATTCTGATGCTGAGAGCAAGGAGCTGCATGAGTAACAAGATGGATGGAGACATTATTTTAAAAGATAGGAACTAGCCGAACATATTCACAGACAAGAAGCCAGTGACAGATAAAGATGCAAACTATAGGGGAGAGAAAGTCTTTGAAGGCTAGAGCTGACAAGGAACTGGAGGCAGGTGGGCTCGGGAGGGAGGGGACAGCAGGTGAGGATAAATTCAAAGGGAAAAGATATGTTATCCTTTAAGATGGGGGTTCAGTTCAGTTCAGTTGCTCAGTCGTGTCTGACTCTTTGCGACCCCATGAACCACAGCAAGCCAGGCCTCCCTGTCCATCACCAACTCCCAGAATTTACCCAAACTCATGTCCATTGAGTCGGTGATGCCATCCAGCCATCTCATCCTCTGTTGTCCCCTTCTCCTCCTGCCTTCAACCTTTCCCAGCATCAGGGTCTTTTCAAATGAGTCAGCTCTTTGCATCAAGTGCCCAAAGTATTGGAATTTCAGATTCAACATCAGTCCTTCCAATGAACACCCAGGACTGATCTCCTTTAGGATGGACTGGTTGGATCTCCTTGCAGTCCTAGGGACTCTCAAGAGGCTTCTCCAGCACCACAGTTCAAAAGCATCAATTCTTTGGCGCTCAGCTTTCTTCACAGTCCAACTCTCACATCCATCCACGACTACTGGAAAAACCATAGCCTTGACTAGACGGACCTTTGTTGACAAAGTAATGTCTCTGGTTTTTAATATGCTGTCTAGGTTGGTCATAACTTTCCTTCCAAGGAGTAAGCGTCTTTTCATTTCATGACTGCAATCACCATCTGCAGTGATTCTGGAGCCCCCCCAAAAAAGTCTGACACTGTTCCAACTGTTTCCCCATCTATTTCCCATGAAGTAATGGGACCAGATGCCATAATCTTCGTCTTCTGAATGTTGAGCTTTAAGTCAACTTTTTCACTCTCCTCTTTCATCAAGAGGCTCTTTAGGTCTTCACTTTCTGCCATAAGGGTGGTGTCATCTGCAAATCTGAGGTTATTGATATTTCTCCCGACAATCTTGATTCCAGCTTGTGCTTCTTCCAGCCCAGCGTTCCTCATGATGTACTCTGTATATAAGTTAAATAAGCAGGGTGACAATATACAACCTTGATGCACTCCTTTTCCTATTTGGAACCAGTCGGTTGTTCCATGTCCAGTTCTAACTGTTGCTTCCTGACCTGCATACAGGTTTCTCAAGAGGCAGGTCAGGTGGTCTGATATTCCCATATCTTTCAGAATTTTCCACAGTTTATTGTGACCCACACAGTCAGTGCTGGAAATGTAATACCACCACAGTGAGGGGGCTGAAACTCACATAGTCGGCTCTGGGTGATCCTGGAAAGCAGGCCCCAAGGGCCATGGGAAATGTAAGTTTGCTGGGGCATGGAAGGTCCAGGCAGTCTATATTAGTTAGGCTAAGTTATGCTAGCTGCTGAAACAAGCAGTTCCCCAAACCTCAGGGGCTGAACCCAGTGGAAGTTTATTTCTCACTCATTCGAAGCCCAACGCCCTACTCATGGCCATTCAAGACCTCAGGCCCTTGGCATCTTCCCCATCCCCTACAAGGGAACGGGCCTATGGGGGCCTGGAGAGGAGTGTCATCCCACCCACACAGAAAGCTAGAAGTTATCCAGGGGGTTCCCAGAAAGAAAGGACACAGGTTGTGATGGAAACACAGCCAATTCTGCTGCTGGGCGAGGGTTCAAATAGATAAGATTCTGGAATCTGGATCGTGAATGGTTGCCACAGGAGATGGGAAATGAATAGCCCCTCAAGCTTGGGTCCCCTTAGCAAAACCTTTTCCAAAAATTCTGAAAGTGCCAATTACACCATTCTCCCTGGCCCATCCTGTATTTCTAACCCATGGACACAAAGCCTTTTCCACACGTCTCTGCCACAAGCTGGAGCTCAACTAGTTAGTTGTTGATTGGCACCAAGCGTACGGTGTTTTCCGCAAAACATCTTCCACAATTCAAAGGAGCAAAGCCCTCATGCTGGCATTTCAGAGGGTTCCTGGTAGCCTAGGGTTGCAGCCATCACTGGGCATCACTCCATCTTCACCTCAACAGACACTTGCAGAGGAGTCACTGGTCCATCACACACACCCACGATAGCTAGGAAAGGTCCATGTGTAAGAAGGCTTCTGAAGATCAATAGATCTCAGAGAACTCTCGAGATTTTCCCTTTAGTTCCTGTTGTAGGAATTGTCTTAAGAACACTAAACTTCCCCCACACCTTCCCTTCATTACAAACAAAGATATTGTCTTCTATTTAAAAAAAAAAAAAAAAGCTTCCCAGGCCTGTACTGAGGTTATGTGGATCTATGTGTTCCCACTCTGGGAAAACAGAGGTGCTTGTTTGCCCACAGGGGCAGCCATGTGAGTGCTGTTAATAACCTGTTACTTTCATCTCACAGCTTTGTCATACAGAGTTGTTGAAACCCATCAGCACCGAAGAGCAAAAGAAACACGGAGCTGATGGATTTAAATGCCCTGGGAGAGACAGACCCCTGGACATGTGCTGTGTGCATCTTGCAAAATCCATAACTGTTTGGAGAGGGGTGGGGAGAGAGGAAGAATACAACTGAGGCCCAGAGGCATCTGGAAGAAACACCAGCTGTGCCTGGGTATTGCACAACTGGGACCTGCCTTCCCAGGGGCCTTGCCAGGAGCTGGTAAAGCCCTGCTGATGGCTTATTTCATCCCCTCTGGAAGGAACACAAGGAGCTGCTTCAAGGTTGCAGTGTCCTGTAGGCAACAGAGAGGCCAGGGCATGAGAAGGGCATCTCTCCCACGTAAGAGAGGTGAGCAGACAAGCATCTACCTGCACGAGGTGTGTTTGCAGGAGGAGAGTGAGGTATCTATTTGCGTCCAACACCTGTGGTCAGGGTAGAGAACAGAAGCCCATTCATTCCCAACTTGCCCCAAAGCCTAACCCTTCTCCTCTCATCACCTGGCATTAACAACGCCTGCTCAGCAAGGGCCAAGGAGTGGTGGGCACAGACCCCCCTTGGATGTGGGCACCACTGCCCTGGGACAGAGGAGATGGGCTGCTAGAGACGGTCCAAGTCCCTCCCTCCCTGCCACACTTCAGCCGTGCCTGATATTGGTCTGCAAAGTTCAACCAGAAACACCCACCAAGCTCCTACAGCCCAAGCAAAGGCTTGCAAAAGGAAAATCAAGGAGGTTGGGTCAGAGCTGCAGAGTCAGGCAGCCTGAGAGTTTCAGCAGCCCCGGGGCATCTTATGAGACTGTAAACAGCAGGTCCAGGAAACTGCTAACCACCCTTGATGGCTTTGAACTCCACAGACCTGTTTGGAGGCAGTGACTGGGATCAGAAACACGATGCCTCTTCTATAAAAATCAATAATGACAGTAGAGAACACTTGTGGTCCTGCTGGCTCTCCCAAGGTTGGCAAACATTCAAGAGGCGCCCAGTGGGAGCTGGACGCCAAGCCAGGTTGAGCCGTGTCCCCTGGGAGGTCACAGTTGGTGGAGGCGGGTCCAGCTGGTCTGTGTAGCCACCAGCCCCCAGCCTGACTCTACTCACTGCCTCTTTAACTCTGGTGAATTGCTTTTCTATGGATCAGCTTCTTAGTCTATAAATCAGAAACAGTAACTAGCACCCAATGAGATGATCATGTATGTAAAGTGTCTAAAATGCCTGGGCTGCTGGTTACCATCCTAATGAGACCATGTGGGAGGACCAAGCCAAGACCATTTGTTCTCAAGTGTCCCATCCCCCTGCTCTGTCCTTCAGTCCGCTCCACCCAGAACCCTCTACTCCCGACACCCTGGTCACCAGCATACAGACCTCAGAAGGACAATTTCCAGCCTCAAGGAGCTCAAAAGGAGCAAGGAGTGACTTCACTGGCTATCCAGTGGTTAAGAGGCTTCCCCGGTGGTTCAGCTGGTAAAGAACCCACCTGCCAATGCAAGAGACATAAGAGACTCGAGTTCAATCCCTAGATCGGGAATATCCCCTGGAGGAGGACACGGCAACCCACTCCATTATTCTTGCCTGGAAAATTCCATGGACAGAGGAGCTTGGCAGGCTGCAGTCCACGAGGTCTCAAAGAGTCGGATGTGACTGAGTGTGCATATATGCTCTAGGTGGCTACAAGCACCTGCCTGGCTGATGTGCTGCTAAGCCCAGGACAGGATGCACCAGTGGTTAAGACTTCGCCTTTCAGTGTGCAAAGTGCAGGTTCTATCCCTGGTCAGGGAGGTGAGATCCCATGCACCTCCGAAAAACCAAAACATAAAAACAGAAGCAATACTGTAACAAATTCAATAAAGACTTTTTAAAAAATGGTCCACATCAAAACAAAAGGAGCAAGGAGCCCATGTTCCCATGGGGAACCCTCTCCTAGAGGTGTGGGCCTTAGAGGTGCCCCCATGGCCCCCACTGGTGTATGAACTGGCTCCTGAGAGTCCTCCTGTTCACCCACACCCCCTGTGACCCACACACCCACCAGCATCCCGTCTCCCCATGTCCATGGTTAACACAAAATCAATCAGCCTTTGTTTAGCATTTCTGTTTCCACATGCCCCTCCCATTCTGCATGAAAACAAAGTTTCCCGTCTTTGCTGTGATTTCTCAGCCTCCTTTTAACACAATCATAATAAACTCCTCCAGGGCAGTGTGAAGAGTATGTGCCAAGATCAGGGCTTGGCACAGAGCCCACGCTTCTCAAGCCCAGGTTAGATGGCAGAGGAGAGAGGCCAAGGAGCTGGACAACCCCCATCCCTCGCCTACCTGGCTCCCCACTGTTGATGACCCTCCTCCCAGCCCCTGGGAGCCCCAAGTGACCCTGAGATGCTCCCTGGGTGCCTGCAGCTGACCCTCCAGGCCTGCCTTCCACAGCCTCTCGCCCTGAATGTTTTTATCCCCACTCCCTGCAGTACACACACATATACCACCTCACCTGAAGGGTCACCTGGCCCATTTCTGCTCCCGAGAGGCTGGTCATCCTGCGTGGGTGGGGCCAACGGCAGAGAGCAGTGCACTTGGACTTCATGGATCTGGTCTCAGATCCCATCCCTGCATCTTGCCTTGTGCCAAGCATTTCACACCTCGAGCCCCAGTTTCTCCTCATCCAACTTCACGGCTATCGTGTAGGGGGTGAGTGGGTGATGCATCCCGAGTAGCTGACAGTATTTGTCTTGCATTTCCCAGGGGCCACCTGCAGTGAGCTATAATCACACTACTGAGGGGAAGGATGTTTCATCTCCCCCATGAGGGTCAACAGGGAAGGGATTTTGGGGATGGGCCAGGAGGGGCCCTTCACTCCCAGTACAAGAATCACCTGCCAGGCGCTCATGTGTGCTAAGATGCTTCAGTTGTGTCCAGCTATTTTCGACCCGACTGAAGCCCTCCAGGCTCCTCTGTCCATGAGACTCTCCACGCAAGAATCCTGGAATGGCTTGCCATGCACTCCTCCAGGGGGTCTTCCCAACCCAGGGATCGAACCCTGGTCTCTTATGTGTCCTGCATTGACAGGCAGGTTCTTTACCACTGAGCTGCCCAGGAAGTCCCACCTGCCAGGCAGATCTGGCCTATAACAAGCTTAAGGCTCTGGGGTGGTGGGGGACGGTAAGGGGAGAGCACTGGAGGAAAAGGAACAGGGGCTGCATGCCTTTGATTAGAAATCGAAGGAAGGCAATGTGAGAGCCACTGACGGCATTACCAAGTTTGGGGTCCAAGCCCAAAGCCCAAGAAAGTCCCTCAGCAAATGCAGAGGGGCAGCACCAGCGCCCAGCACAGGCTCAGCTCACAGGGCGCTCACCACAAATTTACTGAATTATGGAGTTAAATCTGTCCTCGCGGCTGGCGTAACTGAGGACGGCTTTCTTGATGGAGGAGAAGTGAGGACACAGGTTCATGCTCTGTTCTAGGCAGGACCTGGAATGGAAGGTTGAATTAGTATAGAGGGAGGAGGGGGAGGAAATGGGGCAAGTTCACACGGAAGCCAGTGCTTGTGTCGGGGCTCACAGAGCCCTGGACTGGGAACCCCATGGTGGGGGGAGGGGCACCCTGCTCTAAGAACTACCCCTTCCCCTCCTCCCCCGGCACCGTCCCCCGACCTTGTTGGTCCTGGAGAGCTTGGTAACTCCCCAGCACAACAACCGCAAACTACCACTCATGGGACCCCACTGACTGTTTTTCTAAATAAAGTTTTATTGAAACAAAGTCCCCTCGTTCCTGTCCACATTGTCTAGGGTGGCTTTTGCTCTCCTAGGTGTTGAGACAGAAACTGGACAGCAAACAAAGTCATTTACAACCTGGCCCTTTGCAGAAGACGTTTGCCTCCCCCTGGTTCAGAGAAAAGGAAAGATGCCCCAGCCTCCCAGCCATTCGGTAATAGAGAGGGGCTCTTGGGGAAGCATGCGTCTCTGAAGGTGGGTTCCAGGGCCATGTTCAGTCAGCCAGAGAGGGGCAGTGAGGGCACCTGGGTTGCCCTGGGCACGAATATGGTGAGGGTGGGGGGATGCAGAGAGAAGACACACAACCCCTGCCCCAGAAAGGGCCAAGGAGCAGCCACGGGGGGCAACAGCTGACTCGGTGGGGGGTGCCCTTCACAACCCTCCCACAGAGGGCCCTGGCAGCTCAGCTGAGGCAGCCCCATCTCGGCCCCCTGCTCCACCCGCCTCCTTGCTTGCTTCCTGCCCCTCCCCATGTGCTGCTGTGACCTAGACGCCCGACCCACTTCTCACAACCCTAGACATGCTGATGGCCCAGGAGCCAGATGCCAATCACAGCTCCAGTTGCCGCCATCCAAGCACTCCATCGAGAGGACCAGGGGACCCCTCAAAGCTCACAGCCCCCCACAGTATGACCCCATGCAGGCTTGTCTCCTGTTTCCCCCCTCTCTGGTCATGGGACCCATCCATCTGCCACCTGGATGCTTCTTTCTCCCTTGCCCACCACTGAAACCCTCTGGATCCCCTCCCCAGTCTCCCCCAGACTGGCTATGGCTCCAGCCTGAGCGTCCTCCTCCTCCGATGCCCCTCGCTGCTGCCATGAGCCACTATTAAGCCAACCACAGCTTCTCATGGCTTCTCCCACCCAACCCAGCTCCTCAGCCCCAACCTTGAGGGTTGCCCCCCCACCTCGCCCTCTCCCACTGCCTGAGGATGCTTGGCACAGAGGCCCGTGGGAACTCAGGCAGGTTATCCAACCTCTTGGAGCCTTGGTTTACTCCTCCCTAAAACAGTTACAATACAAGCCCACACCCAAGGTTGCTGTGGCGATAGATGGACATGCCGGACATGATGCCCTTGGCACCATGGTCACTCATCCCACTTGCTCAGATCAGCATGCTCTTTTCTGTTGCAGCCCACGGACATTCACGGAGCAAAAAGACAAGCCCTGCTTAGGGGCAGGGAGTGAACTTGAGTGAACGTCATCCCATAAGGTGATCAGGCCACATGGGGATGTTTCCCAGGACTGTCCTAGCAGAAGCAGTGTTTCCCTCTGCCTGCGGAAAGGGAAGGGGCATTAGTATAAAAGGCAACACCAAGGGGCAGGGGAGGCCATGAAGCAGTGACACACGTGAGAGCAGATGAGGAAAGTCAGCATGACTGGGGATTGGTCCCCACGGCCAGGCCGGGGGCAGAGTGAGGATGCCTGAAGCATCGGTCCTGGAGGGCCGGTCCTGATCCTACTCTCGGGGCAGAGACTGCTGCAAGCTCACAGCAGAGACAACTGGGAGTCTACTCCAGAAGATGGGATGCAAAGCAGGAATGAATGGATTATGGTTCAAAGGAAATGACTTAATAATGGAGAAACAAGCTATGTTACTCCATGTGCGTGTGTGTGCGTGTGTGTGCATGTGTGTGCGTGTGTGTGCGTGTGTGTGCGTGTGTGTACCACGGGGGCCGGAGGCAGGTACCTACAGTTAGGGTCACCAAGGAGAAAGAATTACCATGAAGCCCAAGGCATGAAATATGTTCCAGACGGAGGTGGCAAGACTTGGGGACAGGAAAGGTGCAGACTTTGGTCAGTTGTTTAAGGACAGAAAAAGGCAGGAAAATGCTGCCCGGGGTTACTGCCTCCTACCCAGCCAAGGCATCCTGCAGGGTGATGAGAGCGGGTGGGGAGCCCCAGGGCCCCTCATTAGCGAGGGCCCATCAGCCCGCTCTGTTTTATTACCTCCACGTTGCCTCAGAAGAGCTCGCTCCATCTGCTTGCGGCTGTTAAAAATGTGCTTGGCTTTCTTCTTAAAAATAAAACTCCAATCAAGGGATGAAAGAAAATGCTTTGGAGCTGGTCCAGGGACCCATCGCTCACAGGTGGGGAAAGAGGAGGGCTGGAGGGGTCGATTGAGGAGGGAATGCAGGCGGAGCAGGCGGTCAGGCTGACATCACACCTGCATTCAAGAACCAGAGAAGCCAAGGGAGGCCTTTGGATGCTCAGACCCAGCGAGGGTCTGTAGTTGAGGGCGCACAGAAGGAGCAGTCCAGGAGAAAGGGAGAAGAGGTGTGAAAGTGGATGGCGAGCGGCGTGCAGCTACTTTTAGCTAGGTAACAGGAGACAGCTATTAAAAGTCTGCTTCGAAATGCAAAGCAGCATATGGTCCCAACTTCGGAATGCGCAAGTGGGTTTCTTCTGCCTGCTAAGTCCTGAACTATCAAAGGAGGGCTGAGGGGCAGAGTCTAGAGGGTAAGACCACGTGTCAGGGCAAACCTCCTGCATTTTGGGGCTCCAAGCCACACACACTCGGCTCTAACTTGGGACAAGAATAAAGCATGCCTCGTCCAAGATGGTCTCCCATGACCTACCACCCACCCAAGCCGAAAAACCCCAGGGCTCCAGCTCAGTTTGTGGTCAGAACCCCCCCACACCCCCATCTGCCTGTTCAGACCTCTGATGTCAGCCTGTCTGGACAAAAATAACCAGTCCTTGAATCGAAGGCCATCAGGCTTGATCACAGCCAGCATGGCACGCACAGCACCCAGTGACACCCCACAGGGTGCTTCTTGTATTCCAGGTCTGGGTGCTCTTTGGCAAAAGGCAATAGAGGCTCTTCCAAGGCCAGCACACCTCCCCGTCTGCTTGCGTTTCACACAGAGGAAGAGTTTGCTGAGATTTTGTGCAGGGCTGGGGCTTCTCTTTACATTCCAAGTCTTTCCCCAGCAAACAAAACTCAGCGTGGGAACGGGACTCCTGTCCATCACAGGACAAATTGATTAATGCCGTAGAAATGTGACTGCAACCACGGGCCCTCCCAAACACTGGGGCTTATGTTGTCTGCTCCACTCTCCTAAGGAACGTTTCCCTCAAGAGTGTGTGCATTGTTCACCCTTTTTCTTGGCACGCATGCCACATCCGAAGCCTATAATCATGCAGGTCATTAAACTAAACAACTGCGTTTGGACCTTTTTCAAGGGAGTGATTCAGGCAAGCGTTCGCCCCACGGGATCACTATTAAGTGTTATCAGACGCTACCCTCCGCTGAAAAGGGGGCAAACAAAGACCAGCCCCTCGGGTCTCTTGGTGGCAAGGACTCTCCACTGGTCACTAGGTGGCGCTGTTTACCAAAAAAGGGCAGCTGGGGCGTTGGTGCCGCTCAGGACTGGTGGAGATGCCCATCTTCTGAACACAAATATTTTCGAAAACTGGGGTGGTGTGGGGAGAATGTATTAGGCGAAGCAACCAGACACTCTATACTGGAGGAAGCCCCCCACCCCCGCAGTCCGATGTTGTCAGAAAGGAGTCTTCAGTTCAGTCGCTCGGTTCTGACTCTTTGTGACCCGATGCACACCACGTTTCCCTGTCCATCACCAACTCCCAGAACTTGCTCAAACTTATGCCCATCAAGCCGGTGATGCCATCCAACCATCTCATCCTCTGTCGTCCCCTTCTCCTGCCTTCAATCTTCCCCAGTATCAGAGTCTTTTTGAATGAGTCAGTTCTTCACATCAGGCGGCCAAAGTATTGGAGTTTCAGCTTCAGCATCAGTCCTTCCAATGAACACCCAGGACTGATCTCCTTTAAGATTGACTGGTTGGATCTCCTTGCAGTCCAAGGAACCCTCAAGAGTCTTCTCCAGCACCACAGTTCAAAAGCATCAATTCTTCCGCGCTCAGCTCTCTTTATAGTCCAACTCTCACATCCATACATGACCACTGGAAAAGCCATAGCTTTGACTAGACTAACCTTTGTCAAAGCAAAGGAGAAAAGGAAAGATATAAGCATCTGAATGCAGAGTTCCAAAGAAGAGCAAGGAGAGATAAGAAAGACTTGCTCAGTGATCAATGCAAAGAAATAGAAAAAACAACAGAATAGGAAAAACAAGAGACCTCTTCAAGAAAATTAGAGATTCCAAGGGAACATTTCATGCAAAGATGGGCTCGATAAAGGACAGAAATGGTATGGACCTAACAGAAGCAGAAGATATTAAGAAGAGGTGGCAGGAATACACAGAAGAACTGTACAAAAAAGATCTTCACGACCAAGATAGTCATGATAACATGATCACTGACCTAGAGCCAGACATCTTGGAATGTGAAGTGGGCCTTAGAAAGCATCACTACAAACAAAGCTAGTGGAGGTGATGGAATTCCAGTTGAGCTATTTCAAGTCTTGAAAGATGATGCTGTGAAAGTGCTGCACTCAATATGCCAGCAGATTTGGAAAACTCAGCAGTGGCCACAGGACTGGAAGAGGTCAGTCTTCATTCCAATCCCAAAGAAAGGCAATGCCAAAGAATGCTCAAACTACCGCACAATTGCACTCATCTCACATGCTAGTAAAGTCATGCTCAAAATTCTCCAAGCCAGGCTTCAGCAGTATGTAAACCGTGAACTCCCAGATGTTCAAGCAGGTTTTAGAAAAGGCAGAGGCACCAGAGATCAAATTGCCAACATCCGCTGGATCATGGAGAAAGCAAGAGAGTTTCAGAAAAACATCTATTTCTGCTTCATTGACTATGCCAAAGCCTTTGACTATGTGGATCACAATAAACTGTGGAACATTCTGAAAGAGATGGGAATCCCAGACCACATGACCTGCCTCTTGAGAAACCTGTATGCAGGTCAGGAAGCAACAGTTAGAACTGGACATGGAACAACAGACTGGTTCCAAATAGGAAAAGGTATACGTCAAGGTTGTATATTGTCACCTTGCTTGTTTAACTTATATTCAGAGTACATCATGAGGAACGCTGGGCTGGAAGAAGCACAAGCTGGAATCAAGATTGCTGGGAGAAATATCAATAACCTCAAATATGCAGATGACACTACCCTTATGGCAGAAAGTGAAGAGGAACTCAAAAGCCTCTTGATGAAAGTGAAAGAGGAGAGTGAAAAGCTTGGCTTGAAGCTCAACATTCAGAAAACAAAGATCATGGCATCTGATCCCATCACTTCATGGGAAATAGATGGAAAAACAGTGGAAACAGTGTCAGACTTTGTCTTTTTGGGCTCCAGAATCACTGCAGATGCTGATTGCAGCCATGAAATTAAAAGACGCTTGCTCCTTGGAAGGAAAGTTATGACCAACCTTGATAGTATATTAAAAAGCAGAGACATTACTTTGCCAACCAAGGTCCGTCTAGTCAAGGCAATGGTTTTTCCCGTGGTCATGTATGGATGTGAGAGTTGGACTGTGAAGAAGGCTGATCGCCGAAGAATCAATGCTTTTAAACTGTGGTGTTGGAGAAGACTCTTGAGAGTCCCTTATACTGCAAGGAGATCCAACCAGTCCATTCTAAGGGAGATCAATCCTGGATGTTCATTGGAGGGACTGATGCTAAAGCTGAAACTGCAATACTTTGGCCACCTCATGCGACGAGTTGACTCACTGGAAAAGACTCTGATGCTGGGAAATGTTGGGGGCGGGAGGAGAAGGGGACGATGGAGAATGAGATGGCTGGATGGCATCACCGACTCTGTGGACATGAGTTTGAGTGTACTCCGGGAGTTGGTGATGGACAGGGAGGCCTGGCGTGCTGTGATTCATGGGGTAGCGGAGAGTCGGACACGACTGAGCGACTGAACTGAACTGAACTGAACTGAACCTTTGTCAACAAAGTAATGTCTCTGTTTTTTAATATGCTGTCTAGTTTGGTCATAGCTTTTCTTCCAAGAAGCCAGCGCCTTTTAATTTCATGGCTGCAGTCACCATCTGCAGTGATTTTGAAGCCCAAGAAAATTAAGTCTGTCACTGTTTCCATTGTTTCCCCATCTATTTGCCATAAAGTGATGGGACCAGATGCCATGATCTTAGTTTTTTCAATGTTGAGTTATAAACCAGGTTTTTCACTCTCCTTTCACTTTTATCAAGAGGCTCTTTAGTTCTTCTTCACTTTCTGCCATAAGGGTGGTGTTATATGCATATCTGAGGTTATTGATATTTCTCCTGGCAGTCTTGATTCCAGCTTGTGCTTCATCCAGCCCAGCGTTCTGCATGATGTACTCTGCATATAAGTTCAATAAACAGGGTGACAATATACAGCCTTGACCTTTCCCAATTTGGAAGCAGTCTGTTGTTTCATGTCTGGTTCTAACTGTTCCTTCATGACCTACATACAGGTTTCTCAAGAGGCATGTAAGGTGATCTGGTATTCCCATCTCTTTCAGAATTTTCTACATTTTGTTGTGATCTATGCAGTCAACATCTTTGGCATAATCAATAAAGCAGATGTTTTTCTGGAATTCTCTTGCTTTTTTGATGATTCAATGGATGTTGGCAATTTGATCTTTGGTTCCTCTGCCTTTTCTAAATCCAGCTTGAACATCTGGAAGTTCATGGTTCACATACTGTTGAAGCCTGGCTTCAAGAATTTGGAGGATTACTTTGCTAACATGTGAGGTGAGTGCAGTTTTGGGGTAGTTTGAACAGCCTCTTGATGAAAGTGAAAGAGGAGAGTGAAAAGGTTGGCTTGAAGCGCAACATTCAGAAAACAAAGATCATGGCATCTGGTTCCATCACTTCATGAGAAATAGATGGAAAAACAGTGGAAACAGTGTCAGACTTTGTCTTTTTGGGCTCCAGAATCACTGCAGATGCTGATTGCAGCCATGAAATTAAAAGACGCTTGCTCCTTGGAAGGAAAGTTATGACCAACCTTGATAGTATATTAAAAAGCAGAGACATTACTTTGCCAACCAAGGTCCGTCTAGTCAAGGCTATGGTTTTTCCCGTGGTCGTGTATGGATGTGAGAGTTGGACTGTGAAGAAAGCTGATTGCAGAAGAATTGATGCTTTTGAACTGTGGTGCTGGAGAAGACTCTTGAGAGTCCCTTGGACTGCAAGGAGATCCAACCAGTCCATTCTAAAGGAGATCAATCCTGGGTGTTCATTGGAAGGACTGATGCTAAAGCTGAAACTGCAATACTTTGGCCACCTCATGCGACGAGTTGACTCACTGGAAAAGACTCTGATGCTAGGAAAGGTTTGGGGGCGGGAGGAGAAGGGGACGACAGAGAATGAGATGGCTGGATGGCATCACCGACTCTGTGGACATGAGTTTGAGTGTACTCCGGGAGTTGGTGATGGACAGGGAGGCCTGGCGTGCTGTTATTCATGGGGTCGCGGAGAGTCGGACACGACTGAGCGACTGAACTGAACTGAACAGTCTTTGGCATTGCCGTTCTTTGGGATTGGAATGAAAACTGACCTTTTCCAGTCCTGTGGACACTGCTGAGCTTTCCAAATTTGCTGGCATATTGAGTGCATCACTTTCACAGCATCATCCTTTAAGATTTTAAATAGCTCAATTGGAATTCCATCACCTCCACTAGCTTTGTTCATGGTGATGCTTCCTAAGGCCCGCTTGACTTCTCATTCCAGGATGTCTGGCTCTAGGTGAGTGATCACACCATCATGGTTAACTGGGTCATGAAGGTCTTTTTTGTACAGTTCTTCTGTGTATTCTTGCCACCTCTTCTTAATATCTTCTGTTTCTGTTAGGTCCGTACCATTTTTGTCCTTTATTGTGCCCATCTTTGCATGAAATTTTCCCTTGGTATCGCTAATCTTCTTAAAGAGAGCTCTAGTCTTTCCCATTCTATTGTTTTCCTCTATTTCTTTGCATTGGTCACTGAGGAAGGCTTTCTTATCTGTCCCTACTATTCTTTGGAACTCTGCATTCAAATGGGTATATCTTTCCTTTTCTCCTTTGCCTTTAGCTTCTTTTCTCAGCTATTTGTAAGGCCTCCTCAGACAACCATTTTGCCTTTTTGCATTTCTTTTTCTTGGGGATTGTTTTAATCACTGCCTCCTGTACAATGTCAGTCTCTCCCATCAGGAAGCTTCCATAAGTCTCTTATCCTTATCTGTCAGAGGGCAGACAGAATGAAAACCACAATTACAGAAAAGTAATCAAACTGATCACATGGACCACAGCCTTGTCTAACTCAATGAAACCATGAGACATGCCATGTAGGGCCACGGACGGGTCATGGTGGAGAGTTCTGACAAAATGTGGCCCACTAGAGAAAGGAATGCAAACCACTTCAGTATTGTTGCATTGAGAACTCCATGAACAGTATGAAAAGGCAGAAAGATGAACTCCCTAGGTCGATAGGTACCCAGCATGCTACTGGAGAAGAGTGGAGAAGTAACTCCAGAAAGAATGAAGAGCCAGAGCCAAAGTAAAAACAATGCCCAGCTGTGGATGTTACTGGTGATGGAAGTAAAGTCCGATGCTGTAAACAGCAATACTGCATAGGAATCTGGAATGTTAGGTCCATGAATCAAGGTAAGTTGCTGCTGCTGCTGCTGCTAAGTCACTTCAGTCGTGTCCGACTCTGTGTGACCAAGGTAAGTTAGAAGTGGTCAAACAGGAGACGGCAAGAGTGAACATCGACATTTTAGGAATCAGTTAACTGGAATGGGCAAATTTAACTCAGATGACCATTATATCTACTACTGTGGGCAATAATCCTTTACAAGAAATAGAGTAGCCCTCATAGTCAACAAAAGAGTCCAAAATGCAGTACTTGGGTGTAATCTCAAAAATAACAGAATGATCTGTTTGTTTCTAAGGCAAATCATTCAATATCACAGTAATCCAAGTCTATGCCCCAACCAGTGATGCTAAAGAAGCTGAAGTTGAACAGTTCTCTGAAGACCTATAAGACCTTCTAGAACTAACACCCACCAAAATATGTCCTTTTCATCATAGGAAAATGGCTGCAAAAGTTGGAAGTCAAGAGATACCTGAAGTAACAGGCAAATTTGGCCTTAGAGTACAAAATGGCTAACAGAGTTTTGTCAAGAGAACGCACTGTAGCTAATGCCCTCTTCCAACAACACAAAAGACGACTCTACAAATGGACACCACCAGATGGTCAAAACCAAAATCAGATTGATTATATTCTTTGCAGCCAAAGATGGAAAAGTTCTATACGGTCAGCAAAAACAAGACCAGAAGCTGACTGTGGTTCAGATCATGAACTTCTTATTACCAAATTCAGAAAGGAGTCTACTATCCCTCACTTTATGTGGGGGAAACAGACAGGACAGGGAGGGGAGGAGCCCTTTCAGACCCTCCCCCTCCTGTTGGTCCAGGCCAGCCTGGAGCCTCCCCCTACCTGAGCATCTCTGGAGCTTGGAGACCCCAGTGCCCCTGGAACTTCAATGCTGTCGGGTAGGGTCACTGCACCCAGGCACTCAGGCACCCATGCCCTGCAGGGTTGCCCAGAGGATTCAATATCTAACCAATGTGGTCATGTTCTGAAAAGATGAAACAGTCTAAAAATGTAGAGTTTTTTTAATTATTTATTATCAGAAACAGACTGATGGACTGAAAGAGGGGGACAGAAGGCATTGGCTCTTTAAGATGACTCTTTGTTATGTTATCAGATGCATTTAAACACACCTTTTATTTGCTCAAACTCACTTCTCAGATAACTTTAATAAAAAAATAAATCATGGCATGGATGAAAAGCAAGTGGCTCATATGGTAAAGAATCTGCCTGCAGTGCAGGAACTCTGGGTTTGGTCAGATCCCCTAGAAAGGGGAATGGCTACCCACTCCGGTATTCTTGCCTGGAGAATTCCATGGACAGAGGGGCTGGTGGGTTATAGTCCATGGGGTTGCAAAGAGTCGGAAATGACTCAGTAACTAACAGTTTCACTATAGAGCACAGGGAACTATATTCAATGTCCTGTGATACACCAAAAGGAATATGAAAAAGAATATATATGTATAACTTAGTCACTTTGCTGTAGAGCAGAAATGAACACAACATTATAAATCAACTATACTTCAAAAAATAAATTAAAAAATTTTAAATCATGGCAAGTACATGGTGACCAAGTGCCTGAACAACCCCAGGATCAAGGCAGGTGATGGAGCCTCTGGTAGTGGCAGAATCAGCTGTAGGGCTCTGTTCCCAGGAGGGGACAGGGGACCTCAACACAGTCTCCACATCAGGAATCTCTGGCTCAGTTTATGGCGATTGTGAACTGAAAGAGGAAAGCTGTTTGTTAAGCTGCAAACAAGCCCCCAAAACGTGTGGCATGAGAAGTTTATTAGAGCAGCATATGTATCTTTTTAAAGCAGTGTAATACAATTAAATCACTTTTGTTAAATTAAATTTAATATAGTGAAAAGAGATCAGATTAGCAGACTTGGGCAGAAGCATTCAGCTCCAGGGACCTTTTGAGCTGAGCTTCAAGAGAAAGCATTTCACGCACATATACGGTATTTGCAAGGCTATGGTTTTGCTCTACAGGGTGTTAATGCATTTTGTTTAAGTTTTTTTACATTCAAAGAAAGAGTGCTTTCTGTTCAAATAAGTCCAGGAAATGCTGAATTAAAAATAAAGTGACTATGAGCACTTCAAACCCACGTAAGGTGGAGGTCCACGTGTAATTTTGTTGACCTGTTTGATCACAGCCCTTCTTCGCTGAAAAGCCCACTAGCATTCCTGAGAATGAGTATTTTGTGCAACACTTTTAGAGGAATATGAACCCCATCAAGTGGAACATTCAGGCCAGTGCTGACTGGAGTCAGGTTGGAACCAGTGACTCTGACACTGAAGTAAAGGTGCCCATGGAGTCTGATTTAACACGAGTACAAGTCACAGGTGTGAGAGAGAAGACAAAAAGGATGCAGAAGCCTCATCCCAGTCAGGAATGCAAATGCCCAACATTTATTATAATGCCTTCTGAAGAGTCTAGCTAGACCTCTGCTCCAGGGCTTAGCAGGGTATGTTAGGATCTCTATGGAACAGGTTTCCAAAAGATCATGTATAAACGGAAGTGTAAATAAGTCAGTCTAGAATCCTGGAGAAGAAACTCCATTAAAAATATTGCAGCATCAGAGAGGGTGTGAGAAAAGTGAACCCTCCTATACAGCTGGTGGGAATGTACGTTGGTACAGCTGCTATGGAGAACAGTGTTGAGATTCCTTAAAAAACTAAAAACAGGGCTATCAAATGATTTATCAATCCCATTCCTGGGCATATATCTGGAGAAAACCCAATAGCCAAGACATGGAAACTATTGATGAATCTAAATGTCCATCAACTCATGAATGGATAAAGACGATGTGGTACATATATACAATGGAACATTACTCAGCCATAAAAAATTGAAATCATGCCATTTGCAGCAACATGGATGGACCTAGAGATCATCAAACTAAGTGAAGTAGGTAAAAAAATGGCAAATATCATATGTTATCGTGTAGTTGTTGTTCAATTGCTCAGTTGTGTCTAACTCTTTGCCACCCTACGGACTACAGCACATCAGGCTTCCCAGTCCTTCACTTACCTCACGAAGTTTGCTCAAACTCAAGTCCATTGAGTCAATGATGCCATCCAACCATCTCATCCTCTGTCATCCCCTTCTCCTCCTGCCTTCAGGAGGTTTTTTCCCAATGAGTCGGCTCTTCACATCAGGTGGCCAAAGTATTGGAGCTTCAACTTCAGCATCAGTCCTTCCAATGAATATTCAGGACTGATTTCCTTTCGGATTGACTGGTTGGATCTCCTTGCTGTCCAATGGACTCTCAAGAGTCTTCTTCACCATAATTCAAAAGCATCAGTTCTTTAGTGCTCAGCCTTCTTTATGGTCCAGCTCTCACATCCATATATAACTACTGGAAAAACCATAGCTTTGACTATACAGATGCTTGTTGGCAAAGTGATGTCTCTGCTTTTTAATATGCTGACTAGTTTGGTCATAGCTTTTCTTCCAAGGAGAAAGCATCTTTTACTTTCATGGTTACAGTCACCATCCTCAGTGATTTTGGAGCCCAAGAAAATAAAGTCTGTCACTGTTTATATTTTTTCTGTCTATTTGCCATAAAGTGATGGGACCAGATGCCGTGATCTTAGTTTTTTCAATGTTGAGTTTTAAGCCAGGTTTTTCACTCTCCTCTTTTACCTCCATCAAGAGGCTCTTCAGTTCCTCTTCACATTCTGCCATTAGGGTGATGTCATCTGCATATCCGGAGAAGGCAATGGCAAGCCACTCCAGTACTCTTGCCTAGAAGATCCCATGGATGGAGGAGCCTGGTGGGCTGCAGTCCGTGGGGTCGCTAAGAGTCGGACACGACTGAGCGACTTCACTTTCACTTTTCACTTTTCCCTTTCACACATTGGAGAAGGAAATGGCAACCCACTCCAGTGTTCTTGCCTGGAGAATCCCAGGGACGGGGGAGCCTGGTGGGCTTCCGTCTATGGGGTCACACAGAGTCGGACACGACTGAAGTGACTTAGCAGCAGCAGCAGCAGCAGCAGCATCTGCATATCTGAGATTTTTTATAATTCTCCTGGCAATCTTGATTCCCACTTGGGATTTATCCAGCCCAGCATTTCGCATGATATATACTCTGCATATAAGTTAAATAAGCAGGGTGACAATATACAGCGTTGACATACTCCTTTCCCATTTTTGAACCAGTCTGTTGTTCCATGTCTGGTTCTAACTGTTGCTTCTTGACATGCATACAGGTTTCTTGGGAGGCGGGTAATGTGGTCTGGTATTCCCATCTCTTGAAGAATTTTCCACAGTTTCTTGTGATTCACACAAAGGCTTTTATGTAGTCAGTGAAGCAGAAGTACATGTTTTTCTGGAATTCTCTTGCTTTTTCAATGATCCAGTAGATGTTGGCAATTTGATCTCTGATTCCTCTGCCTTATCTAAAACCAGCTTGTAAATCTGGAAGTTCTCAGTTCACGAACTGTTGAAGCCTAGTTTTAAGGATTTTGAGCATTATCTTGCTAGCATGTGAAATGAGCACAGTTATACAGTAGTTTGAACATTCTTTTGTATTGCATTTCTATGGGATTGGAATGACAAGTGACCTTTTCCAGTCCTGTGACCACTGCTGAGTTTTCCAAATTTGCTGGCTTGTTGAGTACAGCACTTTAACAGCATCATCTTTTAGGATTTGAAATAACTCAGTTGGAATACCATCACCTCCACTAGCTTTGTTCATACTAATGCTTCCTAAGGACCACTTGACTCCACACTCCAGGATGTCTGGCTCAAGTTGAGTGACCACACCATCGTAGTTGTCCGGGTCATTAAGACCTGTTTCGTACAGTTCTTCTGTATATTCTCGCCACAATAGTTTGTAATAATCTACAAGGGAAAACAATCTGAAAAAGAAGATATAGATATAGATGGATAACTGAAAACTCATTACAATTCAGCCTGATAGTGTCTGTGGTCCTGTCCTTAAGGGCGAGGTCCCACAGACAGCAGGAGGCCAAGGAGGGATTTGACCAGTGTTTTCTTGGACATCCTTTCATCACCATGGTCTTGAGTGTGGTTCACTCCAAACCTGATCCATCAGGTCACTTCCTGGAGTCACTTCAAATGCTGAACTGAGTCCCCACCCCCAATATGAGCTCCAGCACCTGCCACCACCTGGCTTTCCCATTTCCCATCAGGAAGGTGGGAACTTTAGCAGTTCCCTGCACATGGTTGGCTGCTCTCTGCTCCTCCTGACTTTGCTCCTATTGTCCCTTTGTCTTGAACAAACTTCCTCTTTTGCCTAGTTCTCTCCTTCGTCATCCTTCAAAACTCACTTCATTATCACCTCCTCCAGGAAGTCTTCCTTTCCTTTCCAGACTGGGTCACTTCCACTTTGCCATTCTACATAGCTCCAGATGCATGTGGCTGCACATCACCACCCAGGACAACACAGCATGACCTGTTCCTGTCCCCCAAGTGACCTGAAAGCTCCCTGAGATCTCAGTTGTGCACAGTTCCATTCTCCATCCCAGTGCTTAGCCCAGAGCTTGGGGCAAGTAGGATGCTGGCTGAAGTGACTGGTGTGCCCACAAGATGACCACTTGCAGCACTCATCACCACAACACCAGGAGTGTGCAGGCTGATTAAAGACCAGGCTGGTTTCATTTAACTTGGAACTCTACCATCACCCACTTTAGGACTCACCTGGCCTAGGAGTTTCCACAAGTGAATAAACACTTGTCACATAACTGACTCTCCTTAACCCACCCAGGAGCTGCTGGACTCTCACCCTCCATCCAAGGAGGAGAGGCCACTGCGGTCCCTGGGGCCTTGTTACCCCCACGTGCATTCAGTATTGGGCTGTACCAATTAGTGGACATTTAGAAGCCGCTGGACACAAACAAGTGCATCTGGGAGCATCTGGGACACATCTGCCCAAACAGAGGCAGAAGAATGACCTCTAGTGGTCCTTGCTGGTGTTGTTGGTCCAGGAAGGCACTGGGTGTTCCCAGTGGGAAGAGACTTGCTGCCAAATTCAGAGACTTTGCTGCCTAGAAAGAGCACTCGTGATATAAGAGACTTCTGGCAGTTGAAACAGAATAAATGGCCACAGGACTGCATGGTAAATGTTAAATATATCTCTCTATTATTGGTAAATTCTCATCAAAAGTCACAATGAAGAAAATATATTTTATATATGTTTTAAAGTCTATGAAATTTTCAATTTAAAAAAACACTGGAAACAACTCAAATATGGACAACAGGTATATTACAGTATAGATTTTTCTTAAAAGGCATGTTTTTATACTTCCTTATAATTTATTGAACATTCAATATACAACACAGCAAATTTTCTGAGATTTAACCATAGCATATGATTGTGCCAGTGCTTAGCAAAAGACTCTAGTTTACATTTATCCTAATAAAATGGTTAAAAAGGCATGTTTTTAAATAACTCAACTTTAAAGAAATCCTCCTATTTTGTGATAAGAGCATTTGAAAGAAATGTCTATTAAATCCAAGGTTTCAAATGAGCAAATATATATATATATAGCAAGGAATGATAGACTTTATCTTGTAATAACTTTTAATAAAGTATAATCTATAAAAATAGTGAAACCCTATGTTGTACACCTGAAACTAATATAATATTGTAAATCAACTATACTTCAGTTAAAACTGATGAACAAAAAGTGCCCCAAGGCTCTAATTCTATTGAAATCATCAGAGGGTCTGTATATATCAGTACATATCCTCTCCAAAATTAAAACTTTAACTCATTCCATCATGCTATTTTCTCTAGATGTTATAATGGAAGATCAGAATTGATCAGATCAGTCTTACTATGTTCATTTTCTGATTTGATTGTCTTTCTTTGGTAGAGGAAGAACAGCACTTGTTTTTCTATTAAATGGGTAGAGGAATAAATAACAACAAAAAGTTAGTTCCTTTGCTTAAACAAAAGTTCTACCAAAATGACTCTCTCCCTGCTTTAGCTCAGAAATGAAGTTCATACTTATCTTGCACAGTAACATGGAACCAGTCTCGTTTAGTTGTTTGTTGAACTGTGTGTTTACAAACCCACAGCCTCTGGAATATACTGAAATATTCTCTGTATCCTCCTTCATGGATAACAGCCTTGTCGTGGCGAAGGGTCTTGCATAACTCAATGAAGATATGAGGCATGCCATGCAGGGCCACCCAAGATGGACAGATCATACATAGTGAAAAGTTCAGACAAAATGATCCACTGGAGAAGGAAATGGCAACCAACTCCAATATTCTTGCCAGGAGAACCCCATAAACAATAAGAAAAGGCAAAAAGATATGACACCTATAGATGAGCCTTCCCAGGTCATAAGGTGTCCAATATTCTACTGGGGATGAACAGAGGGCAATTGCTAATAATGCCAGAAAGAATGAATGGCTGGACCAAAGCAGAAATGACACTCAGTTGTGGATGTGTCTGGTGGTGAAAGTGAAGCCTGACGCTATAAATAACAATATTGCATAGGAACCTGGAATGTTAGGTTCATGAATCAAGGTAAATTGGATGTGGTCAAGCAGGAGATGGCAAAATTGAACATCAATATCTTAGAACAGTGAACTAAAATGGATGGGAATAGGAAAACTTAATTCTGATAACCTTTATATCTACTACTGTGGGTAAGAATCCACTAGAAGAAATGGAGTAGTCCTCATAGTCAACACAACAGTACAAATTACAGTACTTGGGTGCAATCTAAAAAGTGACAGAACAATCATGGTTTGTTTCCAAGGCAAATCATTCATCATCACAGTAATCCAAGTCTATGCCCCAATCACTGATGCCAAAGAAGCTGAAGTTGAATGGTTCTATGAAGATCTACAACACCTTCTAGAGCTAACACCCCCCCCCCAAAAAAAAAGAGATGTTCTTTTTATCATAGAGGATTGGAATGCAAAAGTAGGAAGTCAAGAAATATCCAGAATAACAGGCAGGTTTGACCTTGGAGTACAAAATAAAGCAGGGCAAAGACTAACAGAGTCATCAAGAGAACTTGAGAATGGGCACGATAAACAACAGAAATGGCAAAGATCTAACAGAAGCGGAAGATATTAAGAAGAGGTGGCAAGAACATACAGCAGAACTGTACCAAAAAGGCCTCAATGACCCAGATAACCATGGGTCACTCACCTAGAGCCAGACATCCTGGAATGTGAAGTCAAGTGGGCCTTAGGAAGCTAGCTACAAACAAAGCTAGTGGAGGTGACAGAATTCCAGTTGAGCTATTTCAAATCCTAAAAGATGATTCTGTTAAAGTGCTGCATTCAATATGCCAGCAAATATGGAAAATTCAGTGGTGGTCACAGGACTGGAAAAGGTCAGTTTTCATTCCAATCCCTAAGAAGAGCAATGCCAAAGAATGTTCAAACTACCACACAATTGTGCTACCAAGATTATGCTCAAAATCCTTCAAGCTAGACTTCAGCAGTATGTGAATTGAGAAATTCCAGATGCACAAGCTGAATTTAGAAAAGGCAGAGGAACCAGAGATCAAATTGCCAACATTCACTGGATCATAGAGAAAGCAATGTAATTCCAGAGAAACATCTACTTCTGCTTCCGTGACTATGCTAAAGCCTTTGACTGTGTGAATCACAACAAACTGTGGAAAATTCTTCAAGAGACGGGAGTACTAGACCACTTTATCTGTCTCCTAAGAAACCTGTATACAAGTCAAGAAGCAACAGTTAGAACTGGACATGGAACAACAGACTGGTTCAAAATTGGGAAAGGAGTATGACAAGGCTGTATATTGTCATCCTGTTTATTTAACTTATATGCTGAGTACATCATGTGAAATACCAGGCTGGATGAATCACAAGTGGGAATCAAGATTGCAGGAAATATGTCAACAACCTCAGACATGCAGATGATACCACTCTAACGGCAGATACTGAAGAGGAACTAAAGAGCCTCTTGATGAGGGGGAAAGAGAAGAGTGAAAAAGCTGGCTTAAAACTCAACATTCAAAAAGCAAAGATAGGCATCTGTTCCCATCACTTCAAGGCAAACAGAAGGGGAAAGAGTGGAAGCAGTACAGATTTTATTTTCTTGGGCTCCAAATTCACTGCAGATGGTGGCTGCAGCTACAAAATTAAAAGATGCTGATTCCTTGGAAGGAAAGCTATGACTTATCTAGACTATTAAAAAGCAGAGACATTATTTTGCCGACAAAGGTCCATATAGTCAAAGCTATGGTTTTTCCAGCAGTCATACATGGATGTGAGAGTTGGACGATAAAGAAGCCTGAGCACTAAAGAATTGATGTTTTTGAATTGTGGTGCTGAAAACTCTTGAGAGTTCCCTTAGACAGCAAGGAGATCAAACCAGTCAATCCTAAAGGAAATCAACCCTGAATATTCATTGGAAAGACTGATGCTGAAGTTGAAGCTCCACTGCTTTGGCCGTTGATGAGACGAGCTGACTCATTGGAAAAGACCCTGATGCTGGGAAAGACTGAAGGCAAGCAAAGAAAGGGGCAGCAGAGGATGGTTAAACAGCTTCGCCAATTCAATGGACATGAGTTTGAGTAAATTCCGGAAGATGGTTAAGTACAGGGAAACCTGGCATGCTGCAGTCCACAAAGTGACAAAGAGGTGGACACGACTTAGGGACTGAACAACAACAGTCTCTGCACCACCGCCTAGAGACATGCTTTCAGTAACCAACATGCTCTGGTGCCCCGACCCAGCTGCTCAGCCAGGATTAAATCCTGGACCCACATGGGTGAAGTGTTAGGGAAGCAGCTAGAGCCGTCCCTGCAGTCAAGGAACAGAAGGGCAAGCTGTCCTTCCCTCTAGATCAGATACCTACAAAGTCTATGTACTTAATATATAAAGCAATAAAGATGCCCCACCCACAGATAACTACTGTTTAAGTCCAAGCTGATACAAACGGTGAGTTTCACAATACTCTGTCTTGCACACCTGGTGTGTGCAGGCACTCTGCTAGTTTACTCTTGAGGTTAGATGTGTACATTACACACTGTCTCGCTGTTCACACTCTTCACTGAACCCAGGCAAGGCACAATCAGGGAAGCTGAAAGAAAACTCAAGGAGCCATAGGAACTGCAGACGTGTTTATTCTCTCGTGACTGGCACAGCAATGGTAGCAGCAGCAGACGTGCTGTATTCTCTTGCAGTTGACCCAGCGGACGCAGCCATAATGCAGTCTCAACGCAGCCTCAACGGCTTTTCAGGTGGGGCTTAAATATATTTACAGAACAAAAGTGGCCCCTGGCCAAGCGAGTACATTCTGATGCACATGCGCAGTGCTATAAGTGATCTCAGCTGTTATATAATCATGTATTTATAAAACGTGGGGTTATAATGAGAAGCCATGGAGTGAGAGACCCTGACCACCACCATCTTGGCTAGTTTGCTCTTTCCCTACAGACACAGATTTCAAAAAGGACTTGGAAATTTCATTCCTTTTTGTCCACAATGCACAGCTTGCAGGGACAGGACCAGAGGTTGAACCCAGATCCTCAGCAGTGAGAGTGCAGAGTCCTAACCACTGGGCCATCAAGGAATTCCCAGAAACTTCACCTTTTAAGACTGCTTTCTGGTCACCATTGAGTGAATGTTACCTATTCAGTATATAAATTTACTTTAATTCACAGAATAGAAAGAGTATTAGAAAATGTTTATAAAATTAACTGGGAAATAGATTCCGTGGCTTGTCGTCACAATTTCAATCAATTTTGTATAAAGAACCTGCGGCCCTGGTGTCCCTTTAAGAAGGTGGCTCAGATGGTAAAGAATCTGCCTGCAGTGCAGGAGACCCAGGTTTGATCCCTGGGTCGGGAAGATCCCCTGGAGAAGGGATTGGCAACCCACTCCAGTATTCTTCCCTGGAGAATCCCATGGATAGAGGAACCTGGAGGGCTACAGTTCACAGGGTCACAAAGAGTTGAACATGACTGAACAATCGACACTTTTCAAAGGCAAAGGCCTGATGGGGCTTCTGGTGTTGAAGGCACTGACCAGGTACCCTAAGGAAGCAGGGGAGACCTGCCCCAGCCCCAGAGGGAAAGAGGGGCGCAGCGAAGGCAGGTGACAGGGGAATCCAAGGAAATCATGATGGAGATTAAGAGAGGAGAGAGAATGTCAGGAGCAGAGGACCATGAAAGAATTCTGATGTGGCGAAGAACTGGGAGGCCGCTCTGCACGGGGTGGGGTGGGGCGCAACGTCCACTATAAGGGAGGAGCATCTTTATAGGGTGGTGAGAGGCCCTGATTTTTTTTTAATATGCTATCTAGGTTGGTCATAACTTTCCTTCCAAGGAGTATGCGTCTTTTAATTTCCTGGCTGCAATCAGCATCCGCAGTGATTTTGGAGCCCAAAAAAATAAAGTCTGACACTGTTTCCACTATTACCCCGTCTATTTCCCATGAAGTGATGGGACCAGATGCCATGATCTTTGTTTTCTGAATGTTGAGCTTCAAGCCAACTTTTTCACTCTCCTCTTTTACTTTCATCAAGAGGTTTTTTAGTTCCTCTTCACTTTCTGCCACAAGGGTGGTGTCATCTGCATATCTGAGGTTATTGATATTTCTCCCGGCAATCTTGATTCCAGCTTGTGCTTCTTCCAGCCCAGCATTTCTCATGATGTACTCTGCACATAAGTTAAATAAGCAGGGTGACAATATACAACCTTGACGTACTCCTTTTCCTATTTGGAAGCAGTCTGTTGTTCATGAGATGGCTGGATGACATCACCCACTCCATGGACATGAGTCTGAGTGAACTGCGGGAGTTGGTGATGGACAGGGGGTTCATGGGGTCGCAGAGAGTGGGACACGACTGAGCCACTGAACTGAACTGAACTGAGAGGCCCTGAGAGGATGGGTAGAACGTCATCAGAAATCAGAGGAGAAAAAGGTTCCTGGAAGACGAGTTATGTGAGAAAAGGCCTGGGAAAGGGGGCGGCGGTGCTTTGCAAAGTATCGATCTTTGCCACCACCCCGTGAGGCCTCCGTAGCCACCCTCATCTAGCAGTGCGCCCAAGTCACGGAGCTAACATTCAAATGCCGGAGTGACTGATTCCAAGGCAGGGGCACTTGCCCCGCCCGCAGGCACCGGGTGGCTGTGAGGTTGCGGGTGGGAGGCGGCTTGTGGGGCATGAGCTCAGAGGACATCAGAGGGCAGGATGGGGCCGCTGGGGTGTCCGCGGGAGCTGCTCGAACTCCCGGTTCCTGCAGAGAGGAGGTTTGCAGGGAGAGTCGGGGGGTTGTGTAGGGGCTCACTGCAACGCTGCGTTTCCACAACACGGATTGCACCGTGATGGTAAGCGAAGTTCATACTTACTTGAGGCAGTTCGTCAACTGTCTCGTGAGGCCCACTGAATCACCTGTAGGTCACTTATCAGGCACAACATGCAGGGGCATAATGGCGGGGCAGGGGCTGCTCACAGGCGCTGAAACAGGGGGAGACCTGAGTGGGAAGACCACCAAAGCACGCAGGCACTGGGTATCCCCAAAGAGTGTGAGAGCGGGGACATGGCCGGCATCGAGAATTAAAGTAAAAACGGAAAACTTCTACACTCAGCTAACGGGGAGGGGGAAGGGGAGCCAGCAGACAGCACTGAGAAGAGGACCAGAAAGAACAGGAAGGCTGGTCCGCCAACACCGCGGCCGCGGCGGCGGCGGCCACCGAGGCAGCAGGCGGGTCGTCAGCGGCCATCCGCAGCCCCCGCAGCCCTGTCCCCACACCCCCAGCCTTGTGTTTCTCTGGCGGCAGAAAACACATCAGGCTTCCAATCTGGGTTTGGAAAAATACGTTCTTGCCAGACTTTCTAGGATAATTGCTCTTAGCTCTTACTTCCCCAGTTACCTCTTGGCCCTGGGTCTTAAAAGAGCCATCCCTTTATAAAGAAACTTTAATTAAGTGCTTCCCCGAGGCCATCTGACGCCATATTTGAGCTATTTAATTCAATTGAGCAAACACTTAAGAGCTGAGTGAGGTCAGAAAGAGGTGAAGGGCACTGGCTTCTGGGGCTGCACCATAGGAATGAAGAGCGGCGAGACGCCAGGAGTACAGGGAGGGGCTCGGGGAAGGCCGAGGAGAGCCGTTGGCAGGGCTGGGACGGGCTTTCACTAGGGAGTGCTGGAGCTCAGAGGGCAGGGAGGGGAGTCCCCCAGGAGCCGGCAGGTCTCAGTGCTGTCCTGCAGAAAGAGTATCCAGGATGCAAAGAAGATCAGATCTGGGTTTTAGGAAGGTATTTTATTGTTTGCATATTCCTCTTCAATAAACCTGAGATATATATATATATAATTTTTTTTTTTTATAAAAAGGGCAAGAGAGAAGCCTGTAAAGGAATAAGACCTAGAACAGTCAGAGATGGAAGGAGTGAGCTAAGTCAGGAAGATACCACGGATAAAACTGAAGAAGGTGTCCTGGTTTTACAGGAATATCCCTGGTGACCTTGTCCCCAAGAGCCTGGCAGAAATGGCAAGGGGCTCTGATTCCACGAATCAGAGGAACACGAGGCCCCACCCCCCGCCTGAGGTAAATAAGATGTTTTAACCATTAAAGACCAAAGAAGGCATAATGTTTTCCTATACCTACACAACTGAAGCACCTCTGCAGAAAAAGAAATCTGCATGCATAGGTAAAGCAGTCTATCCCTAACAGAGAACACAATTGGCAGAGCGTGAGTTGACCAATCCAGTGTGGAAAGGGCTGCAATTACCAGAAACCTTAAGGAAGCTCCACTCCACTGTGTCCACAACAGGACACAGCTGCCAGCACTTAACTGGCCACCAAGCCTCGGGGACACAGGGAAACCCACCTGACATGCTGAGAAGCTGGCCTGGAGCTACATTTTCAATTGTGCTGAAATGAAGAAGCTTCATAGGCAAGATCTCCTCCTATCTTAGGCTCTCTATCAACAGATGACTGAGGAAGGTAAGCCAGAGTCTACTTTTCCATATTTTTACCACAGGTTTAAAATAAGGTACTTTGCTTAATTAAGTGTGGATTAAGAAAAGGATACAGATGAACTTATTTACAAAACATAGATAGACTCAGAGACTTAAACAAACTTATGGTTACCAAAGGAGAATGTGGAAGAGGGATAAGTCAGGAGTTTGGAATTAATGTGTACTGACACTGCAGCCATGAAATGAAAAGACGCTTACTCCTTGGAAGGAAAGTTATGACCAACCTAGATAGTATATTAAAAAGCAGAGACATTACTTTGCCAACCAAGGTCCGTCTAGTCAAGGCTATGGTTTTTCCCGTGGTCATGTATGGATGTGAGAGTTGGACTGTGAAGAAAGCTGATCGCCGAAGAATTGATGCTTTTGAACTGTGGTGCTGGAGAAGACTCTTGAGAGTCCCTTGGACTGCAAGGAGATCCAACCAGTCCATTCTAGAGAAGATCAATCCTGGGTGTTCATTGGAAGGACTGATGCTAAAGCTGAAACTCCAATACTTTGGCCACCTCATGCGACGAGTTGACTCACTGGAAAAGACTCTGATGCTGGGAAGGATTGGGGGAGGGAGGAGACGGGGACGACAGAGAATGAGATGGCTGGATGGCATCACCGACTCGATGGACATGAGTTTGAGTGAACTCCGGGAGTTGGTGATGGACAGGGAGGCCTGGAGTGCTGTGATTCATGGGGTCGCAAAGAGTCGGACATGACTGAGGGACTGAACTGAACTAACACTGTATATAAAATTTTTTAAAAAAGGACCTACTGTATAGCATGGGGAACTATATTCAGTATCTTATAATAACCTACAAAGGGAAAGAATCTGAATAAGAAATAGAGATATATATGTGCAACTGAATCAGTCTGCTGTACATCTGAAACCAATGTTACCAACCCAGGTTCTTGGACTCTTGAATCAAAAGAAATTTCTTGATAAGAGACCAGACGAGTAATTCAGGGCAAGACTTTATTGGGACTTGTGCTGCAGCAGTGAGGAGCAAGAATAAGCAACAGGTGTCCTTGCTGGCTCCCTGAGTGGGGGTAGTGAACTGATTAAAGGGGTGGAGATGGAGGCGGACCCAGGGGTTGGGCCAAGGGAATGGCTTGGGTGGTCTGCCCACCCCCTTGGTGGTGCTGCATGCAGGGAGAAGGCACAGTACCGTTTTTGCCCCCAGCTCTTCAGAAATGGCAGTTGGACTTTTTGGTCTTTTTGCATCTTGTCCAGAATTTGCCCCAACTGCAACTGCACACAGTTATTTTCAGTCCTTTATAGTTTTCTTTGTGTTTTGTATGTAGCTTCCCTGGTGGCTAATGGTAAGGAATCTGCCTGCAATGCAGGAGACCTGGGTTCAATCCCTGGGTTTGGAAGATCCCCTGGAGAAGAAAATGGCAACCCACTCCAGTATTCTTGCCGGAGAATCCCATGGACAGAGGAGCCTGGCAGCCTAAAGTCCATGGGGTTGAAAAGAGTTGGACATGACTGAGCGACTAAGCACAGCACAGCTCAAGAAGACATTTGTCCAGATGCAAGTACTACAGCAAAGGGCCCCAGGATTTAGGTCCCAGCCCATGTCATTCTCCTCTGAGGGATTTTGCACCCTTATTTTTAAGGAATAAGGGGGCAAAAGTCTCTTCTAAACTTCTTCCTGCTGGACAGCGGCCACAGACCCTAGCCTACCATAGAGGTGTAGAAGTCCCTCACTGACTGTTCCGGTTCAGTTCAGTCGCTCAGTCATGTCCGACTCTTTGTGACCCCATGGACTACAGCACGCCAGGCCTCCCTGTCCATCACCAACTCCCGGAGTTCACCCAAACTCATGTCCATTGAGTCAGTGATGCCATCCAACCATCTCATCCTCTGTTGTCCCCTTCTCCTCCTGCCTTCAACCTTTCCCAGCATCTGGGTCTTTTCAAATGAGTCAGCTCTTTGCAACAGGTGCCCAAAGTATTGGAATTTCAGCTTCAACATCAGTCCTTCCAATGAACACCCAGGACTGATCTCCTTTAGGATAGACTGATTGGATCTCCTTGCAGTCCAAGGGACTCTCAAGAGTCTTCTCCAACACCACAGTTCAAAAGCATCAATTCTTCGATGCTCAGCTTTCTTCACAGTCCAACTCTCACATCCATACATGACTACTGGAAAAACTGTAGCCTTGACTAGATGGACCTTAGTTGACAAAGTACTGTCTCTGCTTTTTAATATGCTGTCTATATTGGTCATAACTCTCCTTCCAAGGAGCAAGCATCTTTTAATTTCATGGCTGCAATCACCATCTGCAGTGATTTTGGAGCTCCCCACAATAAATTCAGTTACTGTTTCCACTGTTTCCCCATCTATTTGCCATGAAGTGATGGGACCAGATGACATGATCTTAGTTTTCTGAATGTTGAGCTTTTAGCCAACTTTTTCACTCTCCTCTTTCACTTTCATCAAGAGACTCTTTAGTTCTTCTTCACTTTCTACCATAAGTGTGGTGTCATCAGCATATCTGAGGCAAGGACCTGTCAAGATCTGGGCCACCCTCTGCTGGAATGGGCTGAATTCCTTGAGCCATCATGAGCCTCACTTGAAACTGCTGGAACCTAGAAGACACATACTGAACCAAAAGGCTAAACAGACAAGAGCCAAAAAGCAGAAGACCAACAGGAGCCATTAAAGGGCCTAGACAGGGAAGGAACCAGGTGACTTTGGGGAGGACTTCCTTAACTGTGAACCAGACAGTGGAGGCAATGTCGTCTCTGACAAAACTGTGAAGCCACTGTGCCTAGGTGTGTATCTCCTTCACATTAACTTCTGTCTATCCTGTTGCATTGGTCTGGGTACTGCAGGAAGGGTTGGTTATCACACAAACTCCACCTTGTCCTGCCAGATGGTAGTCAAGAGCTAGACGATTGTCAAGAACTACATTAGCCAAAGAAACAAGGTGGTCTTAAGTCCCGTAAAGCCTTGCCCTGTCTGTTCTGTCGTAGATCAGGCTGTCTGGAGAGATCTCTCAGTGTCGCTTTGTGATAGGCAAAGCCTTCCCATGGAGCTGCTGGTCCTATAGCCAGTCCTGCCCCTTCCAAGGGCATTCCTAGTGCTCTCCGTTTTGGTGGTGAGCTGGAGTGCTCCTGTTATGGACCAAAATTCCTCTTACTCCTCTCTCCCTAGAGGGCACTCTCCTATGAATGGACGTTATCGGTGCACTTACAGGTCATAACTTGGGTGGAAAAGGACAGGGCCTGGCCATAATTCCACAACATAGGATGGTTTGGGTATCCATGGAGGGAAACAAACAAGCCCTTCAGGGGTGCAGACCTGAGTGTCTGTCTCACAGTTATTAAGAGTAGACAGTCCTTGAAGGACATAGCAGTTACTGGTATTTGAACAATGAGGAGACAACAGACCATGACATTCATAATTAAGCATATAAAGCTCTACACCATTTGTAACAAGATGCTCATGTATGATCCTGCTGGCATCATCAGAGGCTCATGCACAAGAGGTCATATCACTCTTTGCCTAGAATCTCACAGGTGGGTTGAATTGGCTTGACCAGGAGATAGGATCTTCCCACCACTCACTCCCCTTCCATGTTGTTGAGGGGAACAGGACCATAGTTTGAGACAGAGCATCAGTGGGTGTGGTGATGGGCACAGTTTGTCCCTATATAAGAGGCGAGTATCTGGTCTGATTATGCCTTGGGGAGGTCTGTGCCATTTCTACAGCTGAACATAGTGTAACCTGCACTTTGGGTCCATTTGTGGGGGTGAGTCAGTCTAAAGCATTGGAATAGCCTCCTGGAAAATGCATGTGTGACTCCCAGAGATAAAGGGGGTAGCCACTGGCCCTGAGTTAGATCATTAATCACCATTGGAACAAGCAGGTTCAAGGGAAATACAGGAGGAGGGCCAGTTGCCAGCTAAAGTGTTGATGACATATCCAGCTTTCTTTTCAGAGATCACCTGCAGATATTCTGGAACTGCTGGTAGTGAATTTTCTTGCCATTGTCCCCTAGTTACAGGGAGTAGTAAGGCAGGCAGGCAGTAAGAGTGTGGTGGAGTGTTTCCCTTAAACCCAGCACAGACAAAGGAGCTCCTTCCCTGGCAGGGGTGGCTGAGCAAACCAGTAGACTGCAAGCAAGACTTCAACAGCAAGAATGGCACACAGTTGTCCAGCCACCACATCATTTTACTTACCTGTCAACGGTGCCTGTCTTTTGGATAGGTATCTCAGATCTTCCACTGGCTCATGGGTTTATTGCTCTTTTCTTGTGACCTGCAGGGATTTTGGAGGTAAAAGCTTTAGTCTGGACAGATGTACCCAACTGGATGTCCCTTTCAGTTTAACAGCAGTGGAGGTGACTAAAATTCCCTTCTAGGGGCCCTTCCATTTTAGCAGTTGTTGGTCTTCGGGGGGGGTCTCCTCTTTCCAGGTTTTAAGAACTTGGCCCCCAGGCTTTATTTGTGTAGGAACTGCTCCTTCCTCTATTTTTAGTGGGAGTTGGCAGTGTCTTGTGGGCATAGTCCTGGATTACCTTCCGAACTTGTCCTAGATTAATAATATATCTCAGGATCTGATCAGTTCCTCATCCAGCAGAATGTCAGTAGTAAGAAAAGGTCTATGATAGGTCATTTCAAATGGGCTAAGTCTCAGACCATTCTTGGGTGCTGCACAGACCCTGAGGAATACAAATAGAAAGCAAGTTGGTCCAGGGCTCATGAGTCTCTTGGTAAAGCTTTGCTCAGGTTTTCTTTAAAGTGTGGTTCATTTTCTCTACCTTCCCTGAAGACTGGGGGTGCCAAGAAGTGTGCAGCTTGTAGTCTGTCCCTAGGGCTGATGTGAGCCCATGTATGATTTTGTCTATAAAAGGGAACTCATTATCTCTTTGGAGGGACTTTGTAAGTCCAAACAAAGGCATTTCTCTCTTGAGTTGATACTTATATAGTTGACTCAGAATTTTGGGTTAGTTTCTGCTGTACAGCCAGCTGATTCAGTTATCAGTTCAGTCACTCAGTCGTGTCCGACTCTTTGTGACCCCATGGCCTGCAGCACGCCACACTTCCCTGTCCATCACCAACTCCCAGAGCTTGCTCAAACTCATGTCCATTGAGTCGGTGATGCCATCCAGCCATCTCATCCTCTGTTGTCCCCTTCTCCTCCCACCTTTAGTCCTTCCCAGCCAGCATCAGGGTCTTTTCCAATGAGTCAGTTCTTCACATCAGGTGGGAAAAGTATTGGAGTTTCAGTTTCAGCATCAGTCCTTCCAGTGAATATTCAGGACTGATTTCCTTTAGGATTGACTAGTTTGATCTCCTTACAGTCCAACGACTCTCAGGAGTCTTCTCCAACAACACAGTTCAAAAGCATCAATTCTTCAGCACTCAGCTTTCTTCATGGTCCAACTTTCACATCCATACATGACTACTGGAAAAACCATAGCTTTGACTAGATGGACCTTTGTTGGAAAAGTAATGTCTTTGCTTTTTAATATGCTGTCTAGGTTGGTCATAGCTTTTCTTCCAAGGAGCATCTTTTAATTTCATGGCTGATTCAGTTATGCATATTTTGGGTATCTTTTTTCCATTTTGATTTATCATAGGGTATTGGATATAGTTTCCTGTGCTATACTGTAGGACCCTCTTGTGTATCCATCCTATATATAATAGTTTGCATTTACTAATCACAAACTCGCAATCCTTCCCTCCCCCACCTCCCTCCCCATTGGCAACCACAGGTCTGTTCTATATGTCTGTGAGTATATTTCTGTTATGTAGATAAGTTCATTTGTGTCTTATTTTAGATTCTACATGTAAGTGATATCATGTGATATTTGTCTTTCTGATTTATTCACGTAGTGTGTTAATCCCTTAGTATAATAATTCATCCATGTTGCTGCAAATGGTATTATTTTATTCTTTTTATGGTTGGGTAGTATTCCACTGGGTATATGTACCACATCTTCTTTATCCATTTATCTGTTGATGGACATTTAGGTTGCTTTCTCCTGGCTATTGTAAATAGTGCTGCAGTGAACACTGGAGTGAAGGTATCTTTTTAAATTATAGTTTTGTCTGGATATATGCCCAGAGGTGGGATTGCTGGATCATATGGCAATTCTGTTTTTAGCTTTTTAAGGAACTTCCATACTGTTCCATTGGAGAAGGAAATGGCAACCCACTCCAGTGTTCTTGCCTGGAGAATCCCAGGGATGGGGGAGCCTGGTGGGCTGCCATCTATGGGGTCGCACAGAGTCGGACATGACTAAAGCGACTTAGCAGCAGCATACTGTTTTCCATAATGGCTAAACCAACTTACATTCCCACCAGTATTTAGAAAGTTCCTTTTTCTCAAATACTGGAGCATTTGTTATTTGTAGGTTTTTGATGATGGCCATTTTGACTGGTGTGAGGTAGCACCTCATTGTAGTTTTGATTTGGGGAAACAGTGGAAACAGTGTCAGACTTTATTTTGGGGGGCTCCAAAATCACTGCAGATGCTGATTGCAGCCATGAAATTAAAAGACGCTCACTCCTTGGAAGGAAAGTTATGACCAATCTAGATAGCATATTAAAAAACAGAGACATTACTTTGCCAACAAAGGTCCGTCTAGTCAAGGCTATGGTTTTTCCCATGGTCATGTATGGATGTGAGAGTTGGACTGTGAAGAAAGCTGATCGCCGAAGAATTGATGCTTTTGAACTGTGGTGTTGGAGAAGACTCTTGAGAGTCCCTTGGACTGCAAGGAGATCCAACCAGTCCATTCTAGAGAAGATCAATCCTAGGTGTTCATTGGAAGGACTGATGCTGAGGCTGAAACTCCAATACTTTGGCCACCTCATGCGATGAGTTGACTCACTAGAAAAGACTCTCTGATGCTGGGAGGGATTGGGGGTGGGAGGAGACGGGGATGACAGAGAATGAGATGGCTGGATGGTATCACTGACTCTGTGGACATGAGTTTGAGTGAACTCCGGGAGTTGGTGATGGACAGGGAGGCCTGGAGTGCTGTGGTTCATGGGGTCGCAAAGAGTCGGACACGACTGAGCGACTGAACTGAACTGAATAATTAGAGATGTTGAGCATCTTTTTCATGTGCCTATTGGCCATCTGTGTGTCTTCTTTGAAGAAATGTCTTTTTCTTCTGCCCACTTTTCAACTGGGAGGTTTTTTGTCGTTGTTGAGTCGTTTGAGCTATTTGTATATTTTGGAAATTAAGCCCTTGTCGGTCACATCATTTACAAATATTTTCTCCCAATCTTTAGGTTGTCTTTTTATGTTGTGTATGGTTTCCTTTGCTGTACAGAGGTTTCTAGGTTTGATTATGTCCCATTTATTTTTGCTGTTTATTTATTTCTTTATTTTTGGTTTCTCTGGGTCTCTGTTGCTTTGCGCCAGCTTTCTCTTGCCGCAAGGGAGTGCTCCTCTTCATTGCAGTGTGCAGGCTTCTCATTGCAGTGGCTTCTCTTGTTACACAGCACAGGCTTTAGGCACACAGGTTTAGTAGCTGTGGTATGTGGGCTTAGTTGCCCCATGGCGTGTGGAATCTTCCCAGACCAGGAATCAAACCCATGTGCCCTGCATTGTCAGGCAGATTTTTATACACTGTGCCACCAGGGAAGTCCTATTTTTGCTTTTATTTGCACTGCCTTGGAAGATTCACCTAAGAAAACTAGTATGATTTAAAACAGGATATATTGCTGTGTTCTCTTCTAGGAGTTTTATAGTGTTATGTCTTATATTTAAGCTTACAATCCAATTAAATTTATTTTTGTGTATGTTGGGAGGATGTGCTCTAACTTCACTGATTTACATGTGTGACTATCCAGCTTTCTCAATACCACTTGCTCAACAGATCGTCATTTCCACATTGTATATTCTTCCTCCTTTGTTGGAGAGTAATTGGCCTTAGATGTGTGGGTTTATTTCTGGACTCTTATTCTATTCCACTGACCCTTATATCTGTTTTCGAGCCAATACCATGTGGTTTTGCTTACTGTAGCAGTATTATCTGAAGTCTGGGAGGATTATGCCTCCTGTTTTGTTCTTTTTCCTCAAGATTTCTATGGCAATTCTGGGTCTTTCATGGTTCCATATAAATTTTTAGATTATTTGTTTTAGTTCTGTGAAAAATGTCATGGGTAATTTGATAGGGATCAAATTAAATCTATTGATTTAGGTAACCAACTCCTGGAGTTCACCCAAACTCAAGTTCATTGAGTCAGTGATGCCATCCAACCATCTCATCCTCTGTCATGCCCTTCTCCTCCTGCCCTCTATCTTTCCCAGCATCAGGGTCTTTTCAAATGAGTCAGCTCTTCGCATCAGGTGGCCAAAGTATTGGAACTTCAGCTTCAGTATTGGAACTTCCTTCCAATGAATATTCACGGTTGATTTCCTTTAGGATTGACTGATTTGATCTCCTTGCAGTCCAAGGGACTCTCAAGAGTCTTCTCCAGCACCATAATTAGAAATCAATTCTTCAGTGCTCAGCCTCCTTTATGGTCCAACTCTCATATGCATACATGATTACTGGAAAAACCATAGCTTTGTCTAAATGGACCTTTGTAGGCAAAATGATGTCTCTGCTTTTTAATACACTGTCTAGGTTTGTCATAGCTTTTCTTCCAAGGAGCAAGCATCTTTTCATTTCATGGCTGCAGTCACCGTCTACAGTTTATCAGTTCTAGTAACTTTTGTGTAGTTTTTAGGGTTTTCTATATATAATATCATATCATCTGCATACAATGACAATTTTACCTCTTCCCTTAGTGTGGATACTTATTATTTCTTTTCCTTGTCTATGGCTAGGCCCTCCAATACTATGTTGAAAAGAAATGGTGAGAATGTCTTGTTCCAGATTTTAGTTGGGAAGGCTTTCAGCTTTTCACCATTGACTATTCTATTGACTGTCAGTTTCTCATAAGTAGTTTTTTTAAAATGTTGAGATATGTACCCTCTATATCCACTTTGTTAAGAATTTTTATCATGCATGGGGTTGAATTTATCAAATGTTTTTCTGAATCTGTTGAGATGATCGTGTGGTTTTGGTCTTTTCTTTTATTGTGATCTATCACATTGATTGATTTGCATATTTGAACCATCCTTATGACTCTGGGATGAATCCAGTTTGGCAGTGGTGTATGATCCTTCTGTGTTGTTAGAGTTGGTTTGCTGATACTTTGTGAGACTTTTTGCATCCATATTCATCAACATGCTGGCCTGTAATTTTCTTTTTTTGGTGGTGTCTTTGTCTGGTTTTGGTATGAGGGTAAAGATGGCTTCATAGAATGCTTTTGTTCCTCTTCAATCTTTTGGAAAAGTTTGAGGGTAAATATAAGTTATTCTTTGTTTAGTAGAATTCACTTGTGAAGTCATCTGGTCCTGGACTTATGTTTGTAAGAAGTTTTTTATATTTTTTTCTTTTTTCACAGATTCTATTTCACTTCTAGAGATCAGTCTGTTCAAATTATTTCTTCTTGGTTCAATTTTGGATGGACTGTATGTATGTTTTTAGAAACTTGTCCATTTATTCTGTGTCATCTAGTTTTTTTGCATATGATTATTCACAGTATTCTCTTATAGTTTTTGTATTTCTGTGATATCAGTTGTTATTTCCCCTTTTTCATTTCTTATTTTGTTTAATTGTGTGTTCTCTCTCTTCTTCTTGGTGAGCCTGGCCAGAGGTTTATCAATTTGGTTTACCATTTCAAAGAACCAGCTGTTGGTTTTATTGACTAGTTTCTATTTTTTAAAATCTATATGTTATTTATTTCATCTCTGATCTTTATCTATCCTTCATTCTGCTGACTTTGGATCCTACTTGTTCTTCTGTTTCTAATTCTATTAGGTAGTAGGGTTAGGTTATTTGAAAATTTTCTGTTTTTTGAGGAAGGCCTGTATGAACTTCCCTCTAAGAACTGCTTTTGCTACATCCAATAAATTTTGCATGGCTGTGTTTTCGTGGTCATTTGTCTCAAGGTATTTTTAAATTTCCTTTTTGTTCGCACTGTTGACAAATCGGCTTTTTAGTAGCATATTGTTTAGTCTCTGTGTAATCAGGTTCTTTCCCTCATTCCTTTTTCTGTGGTTGATTTCTATTAATAGTTTCATGCCATCGTGGTCAGAAAAGATGCTTGAAACAATTTCTATCCTCTTAAGTTTGTAGAGCCTTATTTCTGCTCTAATACATGGTCAATCTAGAGTGTTTTATGTGCACTTGAAAGGAGTGTGACTCTTGATTTTTTGGATATAATGCTATAAAACATCAACTAAGTCTAACTCTTCTTTTGGTTTTTTCTTTGACAAAGATTTTGTTTTAATTTTGTTTTAGTTTTTGGTTTTCCAGATGGGACTTGACAAAAGATTTTATTTAAAAAAATTTTTTTTTAGTTGGAGGATAATCACTTTACAATGTTGCATTAGTTTCTGCTGTACAACAACATCAGTTCAGTTCAGTATAGGGATACATATACCCCCTCCCACTTGAGCGTCCCTCCTACCCACCCCCCTCCCAGGTTCTCACAGAGCACTGAGTTGAGCTCCCTGTGTTATACAGCAGCTTTCCACTAGTTATCTGTTTTTGGTAGTATACATATATGTCAATGCAACTCTTTCAGCTCTTTCAATTCATCCCACCCTCTGTTTTCCCTGTGTGTCCACAAGTCTGTTCTCTACATCTGCATCTCTATTCCTGTCCTGCAAATAGGTTCATCAGTACCATTTTTCTAGATTACATATATGTGTGTTAATATACAAAATTTGTTTTTCTCTGACTTCATTCACTCTGTGTGACAGACTCTAGGTTCATCCACATCACTACAAATGACCCAGTTTCATTCCTTTTTATTAAGGCCGAGTAACACTCCATTTTATATATGTACCACATATATCTTTATCTGTTCATCTGTTGATAGCCATCTAGGTTGCTTCCATGTCCTGGCTGTTGTAAATCTGTATAGTTGCTAAGTCATGTCCAGCTCTTTGTGACCCCATGGACTGCCAGGCTCCCCTGTCCATGGGATTCTCCAGGCAAGAATACTTGAGTGGGTTGCCATTTCCTCCTCCAGAGTTGTAAATAGTGCTGCAGTGAACACTGGGGTACATGTGTCTTTTTTAATTGTGGTTTTCTCAGGGTATATGCCCAGTATTGGCATTACTGGGTCATATGGTGGTTTTATTCCTAGTTTCTTAAGGAATCTCCATACTGTTCTCCATAGTGGCTGTATCAATTTACATCCCACCAACAGTGAAAGAGGGTTCCCTTTTCTTCACATCCTCTCCGGGATTTAGTCTGTAGATTTTTTTGATAATGACCATTTTGATCCGTGTGAGGTGATAGCTCATTGTGGTTTTCATTTGCAATTCTCTAACAATGAGCAATGTTGAGCATCTTTTCATGTGTTTGTTGGCTATCTGTATGTATGTCTTCTTTGAAGACATTTCTGTTTAGGTCTTCTACCCAATTTTGATTGGGTTGTTTGTTTTTCTGGTATTCAGCTGCATGAACTGCTTGTATATTTTGGAGATTAAACCTTTGTCAGTTGCTTCATTTGCAATTATTTTCTTCCATTCTGAGGGTTGTCTTTTCTTTTTGTTTATGGTCTCCTTTGTTGTGCAAAAGCTTTTAAGTTTAATTAGGTCCCATTTGTTTATTTTTGTTTTTATTTCCATTACTCTTGGAGGTGGGTCAAAGAAGATCTTGCTGTGATTTATGACAAAGAGTGTTCTGCCTATGTTGTCCTCTAAGAGTTTTATAGTGTCTGGCCTTACATTTAGGTCTTTCATCCATTTTGAGTTTATTTTTATGTGTAGTGTTAGGAAGTATTCTAATTTCATTCTTTTACATGTAGCTGTTCAGTTTTCCCAGCACCACTTATTGAAGAGGCTGTCTTTTCTCCATTATATATTCTTGCCTCCTATGTCAAAGGTAAACTGCCCATAGATGCATAGGTTTATCTCTGAGATTTCTGTCCTGTTCCATTGAACTGTGTTTCTGTTTTTGTGCCAGTACCATCCTGTCTTGATTACTGTAGCTTTGTGGTATAGTCTGGTCAGGGAGGCTGATTCCTCCAACTCCGTTTTTCTTTCTCAAGATTGCTTTGGCTATTCAGAGTCTTTTGTGTTTACAAACAAATTGTAAAATTTTTTGTTCTAGTTCTGTGAAAAATGCCGTTAGTAATTTGATAGGGATTGCATTGAATCTGTAGATTGTTTTGGGTAGTACAGTTATTTTCACAATATTTATTCTTCCAATTCAAGAAGATAGTGTCTCTCTCCATCTGTGTCATCTTTGATTTCTTTCTTCATTGTTTTATAGTATTCTGTGTACAACAAGTCTTTTGTCTCCTAAATTAGGTTTATTGATATTTTTTTCTATTGTTCTTTTAATCTCTATTTCATTTCCTCTCTGATCTTCACTATTTCCTTTCTTCTGTTGCATTTAGGTTTTGTTTGCTGTTCTTTTTCTAATTATTTCAGATGGTAGGTTATGTTATTTAACTGAGATTTTTCTTGTTTTTTTTTTTTTTTTTTTGAGGAAAGCCTGTATCACTATGAACTTCTCTCTGAGAACTGCTTTTGCTGCATCTCATAGATTTTGTCTGGTTGTGTTTTCATTGTCATTTGTTTCAAGTTATTTTTTTTTCAGTTGCTCTTAGATTTCATTGTTGACTCATTGGTTTCGTCAATATCATATCATTTAGTCTCCATACAATCAGTTTTTTATTATTTTCTTTTTCTGTGATTGACTTCTAATTTCATGCCATTGTTGTCAGAAAAGATGCTTGAAATGATTTCTGTATTCTTAAATTTATTGAGATTTGTTTCTGCCCGAGTGTGTGGTCTGTCCCAGGGGATGTTCCATGTGTACTTGAAAAGAATGTGTATTCTGGGATTTTTGGATGTAATGTCCTGAAATTATCAGTTAAGTCTAACTATTGTATCATTTATGATCTCTGTTGCCTTATTGTTTTTCTGTCTAGAAGATCTGTCCATTGATGTCAGGGTGGGTGTTAAATTCTCTTACTGTTATTGTATACCTTCCAGTTTCTTCTTTTACATCTGTTAGTATTTGTTTTATACATTTGAGTGCTCCTATATTGGGTTGCATGTATGTTGATGACTATAATATCCTCTTCTTATATTGATCATCGTATAGTGTCCTTTTTCTTTGTGGCCTTTGTTTCAAAGTCTGTTTTGTCTAATACAAGTGCTGCAACCCTCACTCTTTTTTCCTTTTTGTTCACATGAAATCTGTTTTCCCATCCCCTCAAAGGTCAGTGTATGTGTGTATGTTCCCCTGAAGTGGGCCTCTTGTAGATAGTATACTGTAGGCTTTTGTTTCATTATTCAATCTGCCATTCTGTGTTTTTCAATTAGAGCATTTAGTCCATTGACATTTCGATAACAATTGATAAATATATATTTATTGCCTTTTTAAACCTTGTTTTCTTGTTGATTCTGCATTTCATTTCTTTCGTTTTTTTCTCTGGTGGTTTGATAACTTCTTTTTATTTTATGCTTGTGTTCATTTTCATTTTTATGGGTTTGTTGTATGTTTCTGACTTGTGATTGCCTTGTTTTTCAAGTATGTTAATACCTTCCCATATCTACTTGCATTATACTGATGGTCATTTAAGCTTAAACACATTCTTTAAAAAGAAAATTACATTTTCTTACTCTCCTCCCTCACATTTTATGGTGTTGATGTCTTCTTTTACATCTTTATGTTTATTACTTTGGTTTTCATCATGGTAATCTTGCTTTTCACAAGATTTTTAAAATTTAAAAATCTGTCTGCTGGCTTATTTAAGTGATTTACTTTCCAATTGTGATTTTCTCTTTCCTGTAGCTTCTTGCTCCTTTTCCATTTAGAGAAGACCTTTCAATATTTCTGTCAGGATAGGTTTAGTAGTGCTGTTGTGTTCTTTTATTTTTTGCTTGTCTGAGAAATTTTTTATCTCTTCCTCTATTCTAAATTATAGTCTTGTTGGGTGGAATATCCTAGGTTGTAGATTCTTCCTTTCAGGACTTTGAATATGTCTCGACACTCCCTTCTTGCTTGTAACATATCTGTTCAGGAATCAGTTGATAGCTTTATGGGAGTTCCCTTGTAATTAACTGTTTTTCTCTGGCTGCCTTTAGAATTCTCTTTAACTTTTGCCATTTCAATTATAATGTGTCTTGGTGTAAGTCTATTTGGGTACATCTTGTTTGGGACCCTCTGTGCTTCCTGTACCTAGATGTCTGATTCCTTCTTTAGGTTTGGAAGTTTTCAGCCATAATTTCTTCAAGTGCATTTTTTATCCCCTTTCCTCTTTCTTCTCCTTCTGGAATCTCTATTATGCATAGATTGGCATAGGTCTTTTATATTGCTTTCATTTGTTTAAAATTTGGCTTTCTGTCTGAAGAAGAACTAAAAAGCCTCTTGATGAAAGTGAAAAAAGAGAGTGAAAAGTTGGCTTAAAGCTCAACATGCAGAAAACTAAGATCATGGCATCCAGTCCCATCACTTCATGGCAAATAGATGGGGAAACAGTGGAAACAGTGGCTGACTTTATTTTGGGGGGCTCCAAAATCACTGCAGATGGTGATTGCAGCCATGAAATTAAAAGACGCTTACCCCTTGGAAGGAAAGTTATGACCAACCTAGACAGCATATTACTTTGTCAACAAAAGTCTGTCTAGTCAAGGCTATGGTTTTTCCAGTGGTCATGTATGGATGTGAGAGTTGGACTATAAAGAAAGCTGAGCACTGAAGAATTGATGCTTTTGAACTGTGGTGTTGGAGAAGACTCTTGAGAGTCCCTTGAACTGCAAGGAGATCCAACCAGTCCATCCTAAAGGAGATCAGTCCTGGGTGTTCAGTTGAAAGGACTGATGTTTAAGCTGAAACTCCAATAATTTGGGTACCTGAGGCAGAGAGCTGACTCATTTGAAAAGACCCTGATGCTGGGAAAGATTGAGGGCAGGAGGAGAAAGATTGAGAGCAGGACAGAGGATGAGATGGTTGGATGGCATCATCAACTCGATGGACATGGGTTTAGGTGGACTCTGGGATGGACAGGGAAGCCTGGCGTGCTGTGGTTCATGGAGTCGCAAAGAGTCGGACACGACTAAGCGACTGAACTGAACTGAATTGATGCTCGGAAAGATTGAGGGCACGAGGAGAAGGGGACGACAGAGGATGAGGTGGTTGGATGGCATCACCAACTCAATGGACGTGAGTTTGGGTAGACTCTGGGATTTGGTGATGGACAGGGAGGCCTGGCGTGCTGCTGTTCATGGGGTCACAAAGCGTTGGACACAACTGAGTGACTGAACTGAACTGCTGTTCTTATTGGGTGATTTCCATTATTTTATTTTCCAGATCACTTATTCTTTCTTCTGCATTCTGCTATTCATTGTCTTCAGCTCATGTTTCATCTTGGCAAATGCACATTGTTCTTGCTTTGTCCTTCCAAATTATGATACAATTATTGTATTAAGCAAAAATCACAATAGTAGAATACATTTATCAGTTGTATCAAGAGCCAGACAAAAAATAAAAGATCATTACAATTGCACGCCATAAAGGAAACATGATTAACCTAACAATATAAGCTAATTACATACAATTTGGGGGATTAAGTAGAGTGATGTGGTACATGGAAGTGCATACATGCACATGTTTTCATCTGCCTATCCAGTCTTATGTCTTTTGATTTGTGCATTTAATCCATTTACATTTCAAGTAATTATCAATATGTATGAAACTTCAATACTTTGGCCACCTCATGCGACGAGTTGACTCACTGGAAAAGACTCTGATGCTGGGAAGGATTGGGGGCGGGAGGAGACGGGGACGACAGAGAATGAGATGGCTGGATGGCATCACCGACTCTATGGACATGAGTTTGAGTGAACTCCGGGAGTTGGTGATGGACAGGGAGGCCTGGCGTGCTGTGATTCATGGGGTCGCAGAAGTCGGACACGACTGAGCGACTGAACTGAACTGAACTGAACTGATGATCCTAATACCATTTTCTTAATTGTTTCAGGTTTATTTTGTGTAGGTCTTTTCCTTCTCTTGTGTTTCCTGCTTAGAGAAGTTCCTTGGCATTTGTTGTAAAAGCTGTTTTGGTGGTGCTGAATTTTCTTAACTTTTGCTTATCTGTAGAGCTTTTGATTTCTCTGTCAAATCTGAATGAGAGTCTTGCTGATTATTCTTGGTTGTAGGTTCTTCTCTTTCATCACATTAAATATATCATGCCATTCCCTTATGGCTTGTAGAGTTTCTGTTGGGAAATCAGCTGATAACCTTATGGGTGTTCCCTTGGATGTTGTTTGTCATTTTTCCCTTGTTGATTTTAATATTTATCTTTGTCTTTAATTTTTGCCAGTTTGATTACTATGTGTCTCAGTGGGTTCCTCCTTGGATTTATCCTGCTTGGGACTCTCTGTGCTTCCTGGACTTGGTTGACTATTTTCTTTCCCATGTTAGGGAAGTTTGCAGCCAGTATCTCTTCAAATATTTTCTCCGGTCCTTTCTCTCTCTCTTCTCCTTCTGGGACATCTATAATGAAAATGTTGGTGCATTTAATGTTGTCCTGGAGGTCTCTTAGGCTGTCTTCATTTTTTTCATTCTTTTTTCTATATTCTGTTTTGCAGCAGTGATTTCCACCATTCTGTCCCCCAGGTCTTCTGTCTCCCAGGTCTTCTGTCCCCCTGTTCTTCTGCCTCTGTTATTCTACTATTGATTCCTTCTAGTCTATTACTTGTCTCTCTTTGTTTTTTCTTTAGTTCTTCTAGGTCTTTGGTAAATATTTCTGACATCTTCTCCATTGTTTTCCTGAGATCCCAGATCATCTTCACTATCATTATTCTGAATTGTTTTCTGAAATGTTGCCTATCTCCACTTCATTTAGTTGTCTTTCTGGGTTTCTATCTTGTTCCTTCATCTGGGACATAACTTTCTTTCTGTAATGTGGTTTTTGTTCTAGCCACTGTGGGATTGTTGTTATTCTTGCTTCTTCTGTCTGCCCTCTGATGGAGGAGGTTAAGAGGCTTGTGTAAGCTTCCTGATGGGAGGGACTGGTGGTGGGAAAAACTGGGTCTTGCTCTGATGGGCAAGGCTGTGCTCAGTAAAGCTTTAATCCAGTTGTCTGCTGATGAATGGGGTTGTGCTGTCTTTCTGTTAGTTATTTGGCCTGAGACGACCCAGCCCTGTAGTCTGTGGACATTGTGGTAGGGTTAGTGGCAATCTCTAAGAGGACTTAGGTCAAGGGATCCCTTCCAGGACTGCTGCTGCCAGGGCCCCTATCCCCACGGTGAGCCACTGCTGACCCATGCCTCCCCAACACCAGCAGGTAAGTCTGGTTCAGTCTCCTGTGAGGTCACTGCTCCTTTCCCCTGGGTCTTGGTGCATGCAAGCTTTTGTTTGTGTGCTCCAAGAGAGGAGTCTATTTCCCCCAGTCATGTGGAAGTCCTGTAATTAAGCCCCACTGACCTTCAAAGTCAGATTCCTTGGGGATTCCCATTCCCTTTGTTGGATCCCCAGGCTGGGAAGCCTGATGTGGAACTAAGAGCCTTCACAACAGTGGGAGAACTTCTTTGGTATTATTGTTCTCCAGTTTGTGGGCCGCCCGCCCAGAAAATATGGGATTTGATCATATCGTGGTTGCGCCCACCCTACAGTCTGGTTGCGGTCTCTTCTGTGTCTTTGGATGTGGGGTGTCTGTTTCGGTGGTGCCAGCCTCCTCCTGTTGATGGTTGTTCACCAGCTAGGTGCAGTTTTGGTGCTGTCACAGGTGGTGAGCGCATGGCCTTCTACACTGCCATCTTGAACCACTAATCTGCATTTCTGTCAGTGTTGTTGTTCAGTTGCTCAGTCATGTCTGACTCTTTGCGACCCCATGGACTGCAGCATGCCTGGCCTCCCTGTCCCTCACTCTTATCTCTTGGAGTTTGTTCAAGTTCACATCCATTGCATTGCTTATGCCATCCTGCCATCTCAACCTCTGATGCCCTCTCATCCTTCTGCCCTCAATCTTTCCCAGCATCAGGGTCTTTTCCAATGAGTTGGCTGTTCATATCAGATGACCAAAATACTAGAGCTTCAGCATCAGTCCTTCCAAAGAATATGCATGGTTAATTTCCTTTAAGATTGACTGGTTTGATCTCCTTGTTAGTCTTCTCCAGCTCCGCAGTTCAAAAGCATCAATTCTTTGGCACTCTGCCTTCTTTATGTTCCAGCTCTCACAATGGTACATGACCACTGGGAAGACCGTGGCCTTGACTTTACAGACCTTTGTCAGCAGAGTGATGTCTCTGCTTTTCAACACACTGTCTAGGTTTGTCATTGCTTTCCTGCCAAAAAGCAATCCTTTTCTGATTTCATGGCTGCAGTCACCATGTGATTTTAGAGCACTAGAAGACGAAATCTGTCAGTTTCCACCTTTTCCCCTACTATTTCCCATGAAGTAATGGGGTCAGATGCCATGATCTTAGTTTTTCTTTTTAATATTTAGTTTCAAGCTGGCTTTTTTACTATCCTCCTTTACCCTCATTAAGAGGTTCTGTCAGTATACATTCTTAATTATTTCAGTAGTTTCACTGTCTCCTTTTTGAACTGGGGTCTTGTCAGACTGAAGAGATCTGTTCCATTGTTCTTTCAGGGAAATCCTCTTGATCTTTTAACTGGGAGTGCTTCCTTTGCTTCTTCATTTTTTCTTATATTTCTCTTACTCTGAGTTTAGGAAAAAACAATTATCTACTGTACTCAGAGAGCTATTTTTGTGTGAGATCATATGCACATGTAGCATGCATGGGTTTAATATTTTTGGTGTGAAGGCTGTTTTTAGTATGGATGTCTGCTTCATCTTTCCTCAGCATGTGCTGACCATTATTCCCTTAATTGGAGGAGTAGGTGTGGTGGCTGGTGCCTTCCCCCAGAGCATGTGGCAGCAGCATGGAACTCATGTTTAGTGTCAGTAAAAATATTTAAATTTTTCTCCTTCCCTGATTGCAGAACTCTCGTTCATACAATTAGCTCAGACAATGTCTGGGTGGCATGGCTTCTGTGACTTCAACTAGACCAACATGGTTTGATCCCTGGGTTGGGAAGATCCCCTGGAGAAGAAAATGGCAACCCACTCCAGTATTCTTGCATGGGAAATCCCATGGACAGAGGAGCCTGGTGGGTTACAGTGAACAAAGAGTCAGAGACAACTAAGCAACTAAGGACACATATACAGCAAAACCCCAATATGATGCTCTAAAGGGAGGAGAAAGGGAACCTCTGCAGTGGAGTAAGGACCGCCAGCAGCCCTTTAAGACTAAGGACAGAGCTGAGTAAAGCACCAGCAACAAGGCTGGCTGCCTTTCAGGTTACCATGGTTGCAAAACCACTCCCGTCAATAAACCATTTGTCCTCAGGGCTGTCAAAATGTTCATGTAAACAATCAGACCTGCTGGAGTAAGTTTTTTCTATGGTCTCTATACACTGATGCAACACGTCTCCATTCTTGACAGCCGGAAGCACGGTTCAAGGTTTGGCACAATTTTAAGGGAATGTTGAGGGTATCCATTAAGAGAGCCTGACATCTATTAACCTTCCCCTAGTCAACTAATGATGTCCTTTGATCTCCAGCACAGATTGTACCTGCTGCTGCTGCTGCTAAGTCGCTTCAGTCGTGTCCGACTCTGTGCGACCCCATAGATGGCAGCCCACCAGGCTCCCCCGTCCCTGGGATTCTCCAGGCAAGAACACTGGAATGGGTTGCCATTTCCTTCTTCAATGCATGAAAGTGAAAAGTGAAAGTGAAGTCGCTCAGTCGTGTCCGATGCTTATTGACCCCACAGACTGTAGCCTACCAGGTTCCTCCATCCATGGGATTTTCCAGGCAAGAGTACTGGAGTGGGGTGTCGTTGCCTTCTCTGGATTGTACCTGATGACAGGTTAATCCATCTAAGTATTGTCCCAGAGTGAACTTGGAAGCTCATTAACCAACAGCTGTGGCTGCTACTGCCTGCAGGCAGTTTGGCCATCCCAGAGCCACTGGTCTCTGTTCTGGTCCAGCCTTTGGGCCAGAACTCCTCATGCTGTTGGGAATGTATAGGGTAAAGGGCTTGTCCAAAGTTGGAAGCCTTGTTGCTGGTGCTTTACTCAGCTCAGTCCTTAGTCTCAAAGGGCTGCTGGCAGTCCTTACTCCACTGCAGAGGTTCCCTTTCTCCTCCCTTTAAAGCATCATATTGGGGTTTTGCTGTACATGTGTCCTTAGTTGCTTAGTTGTCTCTGACTCTTTGTGACCCTGTTCACTGTAACCCACCAGGGTCCTCTGTCCATGGGATTTCCCATGCAAGAATATTGGAGTGGGTTGCCATTTTCTTCTCCAGGGGATCTTCCCAAGCCAGGGATCAAACCTGTGTCTCCTGCATTGGCAGGCTGATTCTTTACCCCTGAGCCACCAGGGAAGTTGGGGTTTTGGTACAAGGCCATGATCTGGAGTCCAGATAGGACAGAACCCAGCATCCTGAGAAAGCCTCTGATCCACCTTTTTGTGGTTGGAGGTGGTAATGCTCTCATTGCTGCTTTCAATCTATGGCCAGACCTTGTGCCCCAGGGGTCAAAACAAATCCTAAATATTATGAGATCTGACCTTTGGTCTGGGAGATTTTACATCCCCTTTTTGCCAGAAAACTTAGGACTTTAACAGTGTTTTGATCTGAATCTTGCTTTGTCACACTAATCAATCAATCATCAACTTTTGTAGCAGAGTTCCCTTCTCGAGGCTCATTTCCCTCAGCTCCCTTGCTAACACATTTCCAGAAAGATGGGGGCTCTCCTGAAAACCCTATGGAAGCACTGTCCAGGTATATTGGGTAGCCTCCAGGGCAAATGGGTCCCTCCATTCAAAGGCACCTGGAGCAGGAAATGGCAACCCACTCCAGTATTCTCGCCTGGACAATCCCATGGACAGAGGAGCCTGGTGGGCTATAGTCCATGGGGTTGCAAAGAGTCAGACATGACTGAGGGACCATATAACAACGTTCAAAGGCAAAAAGGCTTTAAGAGTCTGGAGGTCAGGGAATACAGAAATGTGTCTCTGAGGCCCCAAACTGAGAAATACTGGTTTCTCCCTGGCACTTGGGTGAGGAGGACATATGGGTTTGTCATTAGTGGGTGAATAGGGATGACTGCCTCATTCACTATTCATAAGTCTTGAGCGAACTGATCTTCCCTGTGAGCCTTCTGAATGGAGAGGATCAGGGTGATACAAGGGGATTGTTAGGGCCTAATGAGTCCATATTTTAGGAATTTGGTGAGCCACAGTTGGATCCCTCTCAGGGCCTCAGGCTTTAAAGGATATTATCTCTTGCAGGGATATTTTTCCCCAGGCCTTCATCTTATTTCTATCAGAGGAAACTGTTTTGCCCTTTCTGACACTAAGGTATCCCAAACTGCAGGATCCACCTGTTCTCTAATTTCCTGGGGGATGTCTTGGGGAATTTTGATGCCCAACTGGTAGGTCATCTGGGACTCCTAATATGCATTCTCTATTCAGATTCTTTACCTCATTGGACTTCACCTTGTCATAAGAAATGTGTGCTCCATTGCTCAGTCATGTCCGACTCTTTGGGACCGCATGGACTGTAGCCCACCAGACTCCTCTGTTCATGGAATTTTCCAGGCTTAGAGTGGGTTGCCATTTCTTCCTCCACAGGATCTTCCCAACCCAGGGATCAAACCTTGGTTTCTTGTGTCTCCTGCATTGACAGGCAGGTTCTTTACCACTGGACCACCTGAACATACTTGTTCCTAACTTATTTAGCAAATCTCTCCCAAGGAGGGGGACAGGGCATTCTGGCATGTACAAGAAGGTATTTGTAATAATAATGGGCCCAATTCTGCAGGCAAAGGGAGACATAAATCACCCTACTTTTGACTGTCTATCAACTCCCATCACAGTATAGTCATGGTTGAAGAGAGCTGGCAAAATCAGAACAGAGCAGGCAGCTCCAGTGGCTACAAGACATTCATTTCTCCTCCCTGCCACATCAAGGGTGATGTGAAGCTCCACTGATGTAATGAGAATGGATCAAGTGGGATCTGGAAGCTAGCAGGCACTCAGCCCCTTCGGTTTGTATGTGGGAATCTCTCATCTGAGAGATTTGCAAGGAACTGGGGTCAGTTGGGGTTGTCCTTTGGGCATCCCATAGGAGGGTGCTCAGGACATTCTCCCTCCCACTACACCTTCTGCTGACAAAACGGACATTAGTTCAGGCCCAGGTGGCTTCTTGGCTGTTTGTCCAGCCTCCTCGCCCTCTAGAGTCCCTTTGATGTGTGGGGTGAATCAGAGCAAAAGCTGTGTTTTCTTTATTAGCCTCTTACTCTTATTGGTTGCCTCTGTTAATTCTCAGTTATTACTGTCAACTGAGAAAAAAATGCACAAGAGCTGTGAGTTAAGTTTTATTCAGGGCCAATTGAAGACTAAAGCGTGGGAGACAGCATTTTAGATAGCCCTAAGAAACTGCTCCAGAAAGGTAGTGGAGGAGGGGGAAGTCAGTATGTATGTGATTTTGGTGAAGAGGGAGTACGTGCAATCAAGCACACATTTCTGCAGAAGGTTGTTGCTACTCTCTTGAAGGTGACTGCTAGTTATGAGGAGCAGACATCATCATTTGCGATCTTAGTGATTTCTAGATATGATGAGTTGTAAGAACTGGACTCTTAAAATTTTCTCCTAAAAATATGTAACTTTCTGAAGACCTGTTCTGCCAGTTTTTCCCAGAGCACAGAGTGCCTTATTCATGGTCTTCATTCTGAACTCCTTTCAGGGTGTATTGAAAGTCAGCAACTGCAGTGGCTTAATCCTTATAGAGGCAGATGGCAAGTGCCAATTTTAGTTTTTGGTTTGGGAGGCATTTAATCCCACAGTGCTAAGAATTTTCATTCCCAGATCTGGCAAAGATTTCATTGACAGGCCATTCAGTGTCCTGTTATTACTGGCCTAGGCTTTAGCAGTAGCCAAAAGTCTCTGGACCACCTGTCTTACTGGCCTCTTATGGTTCAGAGACATATTATATTCCCTCTTGTTGCTTCTTTACATATCTAGAGTTACACTATTACAATCATTGATCTCATATAGAACTGTATATCTAGTCAACAGCTTCAACTAACCTAGTCATCATTATTTTTATTGGAGGCTCAATCACACATTTGATAATGCAAGAAACAATAATCTTGTAAAACAGTCAAAATACAAATAATACATTTAATAACATTACTAGAGTTGTAATATTTAAGCCAAGAGCTTCCTTTACCAAACAAGTTTTTGAAGAAATCATCAGGACTAGGGAGTGGGTCACTTAAGGCAGGAATCTGATTTTTCATATTGTTCATTAAGCATGTTACATTAGAGCATTCATCAGGTATGAAAACACAGCATTCAGTATGAATTATGGCATAGGTGCCTCCCTGAAATGTTGTAAGGATGTCAAGGGCCATGCGATTTTGCAGGACTGTTTGGAGAAAAACAGTGGAGACCTCAGAATTCAGTAGGTTAATACTCTGATTACTATCATGTAAAGTCTCTTGAGTAAATTTTGCTAAGGTTTTGATATGACTGCTTGGCTTCCCAGGTGGCACTAGTAGTAAAGAATTTGCCTGCCAATGCAGGAGATGCAAGGGATGTGACACTGTTTCCACTGTTTTTCCATCATCCTTAGTATGATTTAATTGTTCCAAGATAGAGGAGCCTTATAGACCATACCCTGGTGTTAACCACATAAATCTATCCCATAATTGTGGGAGGTTTCCTTCTAATAAATGGGAGGTTATGGTTTTTTATTGAGATTTAGGTCATTTTTCTGATTGAACTTGCTGCTGCTGCTGCTGCTGCTAAGTCACTTCAGTCGTGTCCGACTCTGTGTGACCCCATAGACGGAAGCCCACCAGGCTCCCCCGTCCCTGGGATTCTCCAGGCAAGAACACTGGAGTGGGTTGCCATTTCCTTCTCCAATGTGTGAAAGTGGAAAGTGAAAAGTGAAAGTGAAGTCGCTCAGTCGTGTCCGACCCTTAGCGACCCCACGGACTGCAGCCTACCAGGCTCCTCCATCCATGGGATTTCTAGGCAAGATTGAACTTGAGTGTTCCTAAAAGAAAATTCATATTTATGGTCAGAGCAGGTATTATTAATTGGCCGGGTGAAGAAATCTCACCTAGTAATATTAGTAGCCAGAACAGGACTGGATTTTCTTTCTTCTAAAATAAATTTCCTAAGGGCCATCCAATCAGAGCCTGGGAGAGGAGAAATCCATCAAGGTAACCCAGAGTTACTAGATATAGGTAATTGGCCACAAATCCAATAGCTGCATTGATTTTTAAAGTTAACAGGATCCTGCTCATGATTAAAGAAAAAAAAAACCAAACATTTGATTCGTATGCAAAGGTCCAAGAAGTCAGGGAAACACTTAACGATCACACCAGTCAGGTCCAGGACCTCAGGTTTCATCATCTTCTTGTCCTAGTAGGTGTGTCGTTTCTCCTCTGCTTGACTGTTGTTTTAAAGTAAGTCTGAGGTCAGCGGTCCTCCTGTAAACCAGTCCAGGGCAGGCGCCCTTTTTAAGGGAAATGTGAGTCTAAGAGTCGGTTCCCTTTAGTTTTGCTGCACATGAGCCAGTTAAGAGCTTCTGATGAGGGCCTTTCCACCCGGGTTGTTGTGGGTCCTTTAATTGACTTCTTTTCTGATATACATAATCTTCAGGTTGTAGACCATGGAGTATATGATCTTCATCCAAAGACAGATTACTTTTATGAGCTTCAGAAACAAGCTTAGAATGCTCTTTTAAGAGTTTGATTAAGCTTTTACATTTTAACATGCCCCCTTTTAATAATACAGGTTCATACAGTCCTTCATCTAGTCTCATTGGTCTCGCTTGGGAGACAAATGATATTTCTTAGGTTGAGGAGGACCAATAGAAGGGCCTTTGGCCAGGGTAAGGAATAAGCATCTACAGTTTTAGCCAAATGACTTTTAATTGTTCCATTTGTTCTTTCTAATAGCCCAGAGGACTGGGGATGGTAAGCAGAATAGGAATGCTGCGTAATTGGCCAGATTTAGCAAATTTCCTGACAATTCATCCAGTAAAATGGGTTCCCCTATCAGAAAGTTATGACCAACCTAGATAGCATATTAAAAACCAGAGACAACCAAGGTCTATCTAGTCAAGGCTATGGTTTTTCCCGTGGTCATGTATGGATGTGAGAGTTGGACTGTGAAGAAAGCTGATCGCCAAAGAATTGATGCTTTTGAACTGTGGTGCTGGAGAAGACTCTTGAGAGTCCCTTGGACTGCAAGGAGATCCAACCAGTCCATTCTAGAGGAGATCAATCCTGGGTGTTCATTGGAAGGACTGATGCTAAAGCTGAAACTGCAGTACTTTGGCCACCTCATGCGACGAGTTGACTCACTGGAAAAGACTCTGATTCTGGGAAGGATTGGGGGTGGGAGGAGGCGGGGACTACAGAGAATAAGATGGCTGGATGGCATCACCGACTCGATGGACATGAGTTTGAGTGAACTCCGGGAGTTGGTGATGGACAGGGAGGCCTGGCATGCTGTGATTCATGGGGTTGCAAAGAGTTGGACACGACTGAGCGACTGAACTGAACTGATCAGTATGCATTTTTGCAAGAACTCTCCAAATGGGAATTACCCTTTCTAATATTAATTTGCCTAATGACTAGCACAGTGGCTCTTCTGCATGGGAGCTCCTCAACCCAACGTGAAAACATGCAGACCATGACAAGTACATTCTGGTAACCTTGAGTGGGGGGCATTTGGATAAAATCAGTCTGCCAAAGTTCAAAAGGGTGGCCTGAAAACTGTGTAAGGGTCTTCCTGGTTTGTATTTTAGACATGTGGTGCATCTAGAATAAATTTTCTGAGCTTTGATGAAGGAAAGCTTCCAGAAATATTGTTTACCCCATGGTACCATCTTATCTGGGTTCCAGTAAGTTAACTCATGAATATATTGTAAAATGGGGGTATTGAGCTCCAAACAGAAGCATAGGCTTTCCATTTGGGCCTACCCAGAGCCCTTTGTCGGAGTCAAATATTCCTCCTTTTTGTTTCCACATATCTTTTTCTCCATTTGGTGCCATTTCCTAAAAATTTAACAGGGTGTCAGTAAGGTTACTGGGAGACTGAAAAAAAAAGCAGCTGTTAGTTGACTGTTACCATGCTGCAGAACTGCTGTCTTGGTGCGATCAGCTAAAGAGTTCCCTTTTGTTTCTGTGGTCTCAGACTTTGAATGAATGACCTGATACCTTAATAATAGCCAAGGCACTTGGTAGCAGAATTGCATCCAGTAATTCTGCATCTTGTCTTCCGTTTTTAACAGGCTGCCCTGAGGGTGTTAAAAATCCTCTTTGTTTCCAAAGCATGCCAAAATCAAGTGCTGCCCCCAAAGTGTGGCGGCTATGGATATAAATCTTAGTGGATTTCCCTTTTGCCACTGGCAGGTTCTTGTTAGTGCTATTAATTCAGCCTGTTGGGCAAAAGAGCCATCAGGTAAGGGAACTTTCTCAAGGACTGATAATGGAGAAATGACAGCATAACCATCCTGCTACTTTCTATGAGATCTCTGCAGATACAAACCATCAGTAAATATTATAAAAGCAGGATTATCCATAGGGCTTTCTTGAAGATGGATCCTGGGAGATAAGAGTGTGTCAGGTAAAACAATACAATTGGGGACTTCCCTGGTGGTCCAGTGGCTAAGACTCTGTGTTCCCATTGCAGGAGGCCTGGGTTCAATCCCTGGTCAGGGAACTAGATCCCACATGCTGCAACGAAGAGTTCACATGCCACAGCTAAAGATCCCCATGCTGCAACTAAGACCCAGAACAACCAAATAAATATTTTTTTAAAAAACAATACAATCATGTTTTTTTATCATTGACATCTGATTCCTCTGGTAGCAAGGTGGCTGGATTAAGCTTGTAGCATCCATGAAGAGTTATATTCAGTGAGAACAATAGTCTCATGGAAGTTAATCGACTTGCTGAATAACGGGTGTGTGTGATGAGAGCTCAGTAAGGCTCCCACAGAGTGCAGAGCAGGGATAGTAAGGGGGTGACTCGTGACTGTCTCCTGTGACAGAGGCGGGGGCCCTAACTCCAACTCTAGCCACTGGCTATAATATTCTATTGGTTGATAGTAACCACCATGTTGCTGGGTTAGTCCTCTTAGTAAGTCCCTCTTTTTTCATGAACAAAGAGGGCGAAGGGTAGATCATAATTTGGACGCCTAAGGACTGGGGCCTTGGCTAGAAGTTTTTAAAAGGTCTCCATGGCTTTAGAATGTTCTACATCTCAGCAAAGAAGTTCAGGTTGGTTTTGTTTGAATAAATTATACACCATCTCCTGGAGTTTGCCCAAGTTCATGTTCAGTGCATCGGTGATGCCATCCAGCCCTCTTCTCCTCCTGCCCTTTATCTTTCCCAGCATCAGGACTTTTCCAGTGAGTTAATCTGTTTGCATTGGATGACCCAAATACTGGAGCGTCAGCATCAGTCCTTCCAGTGAATGTTCAGGGTTGATCTCTCTCAAGATTGACTGGTTTGATCTCCTTGCTGTCCAAAGGATTTTCAGGGGTCTTCTCCAGCACCACAGTTCAAAGGCATCAATCAATTCTTTGGCATTCTGCCTTCTTTATGGTCCAGCTCTCACAACCGTACATGGCCACTGGGAAGACCATAGCTTGTGAGCTCAATTCCTCTAGGCATCACCCTAGAATCTCTTCAGTGCTCTAGTTGTTTCAGTTTCTCGTGTTAGCAGTCTAAGAGCACTGCAGGTGCTTGAATCACGAATGACCAATTCTTAAAATGACCCCTGGGTAAGCAAGGACTCTGCCTCCACAATTCCTGTAAATTTCTTAGTTGCCTAAGATAGCTGTAACCAGCCTGAAGGAGTTCTGTCCCTTTCCTTTGGAGCAGAAGTTCTCAGGTAATATCTTCACTTTTATCCTGACAAATTCTACTAAGGCAATTGAGGCAAAGTATCAGATCAGCCTCTTAACCTAAACACTCAGCACAGACCACTCAATCTCCTATAACTGAGCAAACTCCAGTATTTCTCAAGCAGGCTCCCCCAGTACCTTTGACTGCTTGGGTATTCCCTGGTGTCTTTCAACCAGGCCCCCCACTACCTTTTAACTGGGAGGTTATGTAACTGTTGTACACTGCCAAATAGAAATCAGGATCATCAACCAGCATGGGAAATCCGAGAACCAGGAGAGTCTCACTGAAATTCATCTGGACTCCCTGAGGAGGTGGACAGTGCAGGGGGCCTCTGATGGTGCCAAGGCTCCAGATCCTTGTAGAGTTCAGACAGAGGAGAGAAGTCTGCTCTGGGTCCCTTTGTGGTCACCAAAACTATCAACACAGAGGGGGAAAAGCACAATGTGAGAGTTGTGAGTTAAGTTTTATTTCGGGGCAAAATGAGGACTACAGCCCAGGAGATGGCATTTCGGAGACCTCTGAGAAACTGCTCCAGAGAGGTAGGAGAAGGTCAGTATATATGTGATTTCAGTGAAGGGGGAGTTCATGAAATCAAGCATGTGCAATTTATGGCAACCTACTCCAGTATCTTTGTCTGGAAAATCCGACAGAGAAGCCTGGTAGGCTCCAGTCCATGGGGTCGCAAAGAGTCGGACATGACTGAGCAATTTCACTTACTTGCTGCTAGTCACAAGGAACAGGTGTCACCATTTATGATTTTAGTGCTTTTCTAGATATGAGGAGATACAAGAATTGGGCTTGGGCTTTTCTGGTATTCCAGTGGTTAAGAATCCAAAGTTTGCAATGCAGGGGGCATTGGTTCAATCCATGGTCTAGGAAGATCCTACATGTCACGGGGCAACTAAGCCCATGCGCCACAACTACTGAAGCCCGTGCACCCTAAAACTCACGCTCCACAATAAGAGAAGCCACTGCACTTCACCTGGAAAGCAGCCCCAACTCGTCACAGCTAGAGAAAGCCTGCATGCAGCAACAAAGACCCAGTGCAGCCAAATTAAGTAAATAAAGTTTTTATAAATGAACTGGGCTTATAAGATCTTCTCCTGAAAATATCTTAACTATCGGAAGACCTCTTCTGCCAATTTTTCCCAGAGAACAGTGCCTCATTGCTGGTCTCCACCCTGAACTCCTTTCAGGGTGTGTTGAAGTTCAGCAGCTGCTGTGGCCTCATCCTTCTAGAAGCAGATGGCAAGTGACAATTTTCAGTTGGCTTTATAGGCCTTGAAGGCCTCCTCTACCAATGTTGACAGTGGTTTGGGGGGCTCAGCCTCAAGCTTTGGTAACTTTCCCCTGATATCAGGGGTGGCCTAGATGAGAAAATGCAGGGCCACCAGAGACCTCACTTCTGCAGACTCAGGGTCTTTATTGGTGGACTTCCTGAATGCTTCTGTCACCCAGTTCATGATGACTGCCAGACTCATCTTTCTTGGACCTTATCACTTACAGACTTCACCATACACCTTTTCATTCCTTCTTACAGACAAGTAATATAATGTCACATCCTAGCCTGGCCTACATGATCTTCACAGTCCTAGTCGTGAAGTCGTAGGTCATGTTCTGGGATTGTATCCCCACCCACCTGATAAATTTGGTGGTGTGGACTGGTGGCCAGCAGGCCATCTATGTGCTGCCTGGCCTTTCTCAGTATATGCTTCTTTTCATCCAGGATGGAAGAGTGGGCCAGAAAAACCACTGTGTCCTACCAGGTAAGAGAGACTGCCAACCCCAGCCTGATCCATTGGTCCCTAAACTTGGCAGTGTTCTCCAAGAACCTGCCAAACCTCTCCTTACAGACTCCTAAGTCCCCCATTGAGAAGGGGAAATGTCCTCTAGTAATCCCTCCAATCACACAAGCTAATTCCAGAGGGAGTGAAGGCCTGTGGGGCAGAAGTCAGTCTAACTTTGAACCTAATTGGAGCTCCACTGGGGAAAACACTGGGGGTTCTGATATGAGGGGTTCTGATTGGACAGGGTAAGGTGGGGGCCCATGGGCTAAAGAAGATGGTGAAACAGAAGAAATGAGGATCTGAGAAGGAGGCTCAGTAGCAGTTGAAAGAGGGGGTCCATGAGAAGGTGTGGCTCTGAATCTTTTGGGGGCACCACAGGAATAGAAGCTACATACACACATGACCAGAATCCCTCAGACCAGGTTCTTGATAAAGCCTCATACAAGCCTGCACGTATGGGACCTCTCTCCATTTGGGCACTGCTTACAAAACAGGTCCAGTTGTAAAATGGTGAAAATTAATAGAATCCATTCTGTGTCCACTTCTGGTCACCAGAGGCATGTTAGGGCTAGGCTGCAAAAGAAAAAGCAACTTTTTAAATTGTCTAAACTGTCTCTAATTGTTTTTTAGTTTAATTGAAGAACAGTTGATTTACAACATCATGCTAGTTTCAGGTACAGCACCCTGACTGAAATATAAAATATAGTATATATATTCTTTTTCAGATTTTCCTATAATAGGGTGTTACAAAATGAGTATAGTTCCCTATGCTATACAGTAGTTTCTTGTTTATTTTCTATGCATTAATTATAATGTGTATATGTTCATCCAAACCTCCTAATTTAACCTTCCCCTGCTTTCCCCCTTGGTAACCATAGGTTTATTTTCTGTGTCTTTGAGCCTCTTTCTGTTTTGGAAGTAAGTTCATTTGTATCTTTGTTTGTTTCACGTGAAAGTGACATCATATGGTATTTGTTTCTCTCCCTCTGGCTTACTTCACTTTGTGTGATAAGGTCTAGGTCCATCCACGTTGCTGCAAATGGCATTATTTCCTTCCTTTCGTGGCTGAGCAGTGTTCTATCGTGGAAATATTACCTCATCTTCTTCATCCATTTTTCTGTTGATGGACATGTAGGTGGCTTCCCTGTCTTGGCTGTTGTAAATGGTGCTGCAGTGAACCTTGGTGTGCATGTGTCTCTTTGAATTATGATTTACTGCAGATAATGTGTCCAGGAGTGGGATTGCTGGATCATAGCTCTGTTTTCAGTTTTATAAGGAACCTCTTTGCATTGTTCTTCATAGGGGCTGTATCAATTAACATTCCCACTAAGTGTGGAAGGGTTCTCTTTTCTCCATAGCTTCTCCAGCATTTGTTATTTATACATTTTTGATGATGGGTACTCTGACTGGTATGAAGCGATAGCTCACTGAAATTTTGATTTGCATTTCTCTAATAATTAGCAATGGTGAGCATCTTTTCATGTGCCTGTTGGCCATCTGAAGGTCTTCTTTGGAGAACTGTTTGTTTAGATCTGCCCATTTTTTGACTGGGTCTTTTATTTTATATTGCACTGTACATGCTATTTGTGTATTTTGGTGATTAATCCCTTGTCAGTCACATTCTTTGCAAATATGTTCTCCCATTCGTGGGTTGTCTTTTCTTTTGTTTATAGTTTCCTTTGCTGTTCAAAAGCTTTTAAGTTTAATTGGGTCTCATTTGTTTTTGTTTACATTACTCTAGGAGACAGATACAAAGATACTTTGGTGTGATTTATGTCAAAAAGTGTCCTGCTTCTGTTTTCCTCTAGATGTTTTATAGTATCGTCTTACATTTAGGACTTTAGTCCATTTTGAGTTTATTTTTGTGTGTGGTGTAACAAAATGTTTTAATTTCATTCTTTTACATACAGCTGCCAGTTTTCCTTGCCCCACTTATTGAAAAGACTGTGTTTTCTTCATTGTATATTCCTGCCTCCTTTGTTGTAGATTGATTGATCATAGGTGCACTGGTTGATTTCTGGGCTTTCATTTCTGTTACATTGATCTATATTTCTTATTTTTGTGCCAGTACCGTACTGGCACTGTCGCTGTGTAGTCGTCTGAACCCAGGGAGCCTGATTCCTCCAGCTCTGTTTTTCTTTCTCAAGATTGCTTTGGCTGTTGGGGACCTTTTATGTCTCCATACAAATTTTAAAATCGTTTGTTCTATTTCTGTGAAAAATTCCATTACTAATTTCATAGGGATTGCACTGAATCTATAGATTGCCTTGGGTAGTATAGTCATTTTGACAATATTTATTTTTTTCAACCCAAGAACATAGTATATCTCTCCATCTATTTGTGTCATCTTTGATTTTTTTCATCAGTGTCTTGTAGTTTTCAGGATACAGGTCTTTTGTCTCTTTAGGTAAGTTTATTCCCAGGTATTTTATTTTTTGATGTGATGGTAACTGGGGCTGTTTCTCTTTCTGATCTTTCATTGTTACTGTATAGGAATGCAAGAGATTTCTGTGTATTAATTTTGTATCCTGCAATTTTACCAAATTCATTGATCAGCTTTAGCAGTGTTCTGGTAGCATCTTTAGGATTTTCTATGAATAGTATCATGTCATCTGCAAACAGGACAGTTTTACGTCTTTTCGTTTTGATTCCTTTTCTTTTTCCTCTCTGATTTCCATGGCTGGGACTTCCAAAACTATGTTGAATAATAGTGGCAAGAGTGGGCATATCCTTACCTTGTTCCTCATCTTAGAGAAATGCTTTCTGTTTTTCACCATTGAGAATGATGTTTGCTGTGGGTTTGTCATATATGGTGTTTATTATATTGCCATAAGTTCCCTCTATGCCCACTTTCTGTAGAGTTTTATCATAAATGATGTTGAATTCTGTCAAAAGCCTTTTCTGCATCTATTTAGATGACCATATGGTTTTTATTCTTCGATTTGTTAATATGATTGATTTGCATATACTGTAAAAGCCCTGCATCCCTGGGATAAATCCTACACGATCATGGTATATGATCCTTTTAACATATTGGATTCTACTTGCCAGTATTTTGTTGAGGATTTTTGCTTCTGTATTCATCACTGATTATTGGTCTGTAACTTTCTATTTTGTGTGATATCTTTGTCTAGTTTTGGTATCAGGGTAATGAAGATCCCCTGGAGAAGGAAATGGTAACCCACTCCAGTATTCTTGCCTGGAGAATCCCATGGACGGAGAAGCCTGGTAGGCTACAGTCCACGGGGTTGCAAAGAGTCGGACACGACTGAGCGACTGAACGGAACGGAATGGTGGCCTTATAGAATGAGGCTTGGAATGTTCCTTTCTCTGCAATTTTTGGGAGAGTTTGAGAAGGATAGGTGTTAAGTCTTTCCTAAAGGTTTGAGAGAATTTGCCTATGAAGCCATCTGGTCCTGGACTTTTGTTTCTTGGAAGTTTTTAATCACACTTTGAATTTCATTACTTGTGATTGGTCTGCTTATATTTTCTGTTTCTTCCTGGTCAGTCTTGGAAATTTGTACTTTTCTAAGAATTTGTCCATTTCTTCCAGGTTGTCCATGTTGTTGACATGTAGTTGCTTGTGGTAGTCTCCTATAATCCAATAGTATTTCTTTGGTGTCAGTTATAATTTCTCTTTTCTAATTTTATTGATCTAAATCCTCTCCCATTTTTCTTGATGAATCTGGCTAAAGGTTTATCAATTTTATCTTCTCAAAGAACCAGCTTTCAGTTTCATTGATCTTTGCAATCTTCTTTTCTGTTTTATTTACTTCTACTCTGACATTTATGATTTCTTTCCTTTTATTAATTTTAGGTTTTGTTTGTTCTTCTTTCTCTAGTTGCTTGAGGTGTAAGGTTAGGTTGTTTATTTGAGATTTTTCTTGTTTCTTGTGGTAGGATTGTATTGCTGTAAACGTCCCTCTTAGAACTGCGTTTACTGTATCCCATAGGTTTTCTGTTGTGTTTTTGTTGTCATTTCTATGTATTCTTTTACTTCCTCTTTGATTTCTTCCGTGATCTCTTGGTTATTTATTTATGTCTATGGTGGGTCTTCACTGCAGTGTGTAGACTCTTTGTTGTGATGTGCTGGCGTTCTACAGTTGTGGAGCATGAGCTCTAGAGCATGTGGGCTCAGTAGTTGCAGCGCATGGGCTCTTACTGCAGTGTGCAGGCTTAGTTGCTTCACAGTATGTGGGATCTTAGTTACCTGAACACAGATCAAATCCGTGTCCCCTGCATTGGAAGATGGATTTTTAACCATTAGACCACGAGGGAAGTCTTCCCCTCTTGGTTATTAGTAGCATATTGTTTAGGCACCATATGTTTGTGACTTTCACAGGCTTCTTCCTGTAATTGATTTCTAATCTCATAGTGTTGTGGTCAGAAAAGATGCTTGATACAATGTCAGTTTTCTTAAATTTACCAAGGCTTGATTTGCGACCCAAGATGTTATCTATCTTGGAGAATGTTTCATGTGTACTTGAGAAGAAAGAGTTCAGTTCAGTCGCTCAGTCGTGTCCGACTCTCTGCAACCCCATGAATCACAGCACGCCAGGCCTCCCTGTCCATCACCAACTCCCGGGGTTCACTCAAACTCATGTCCATCGAGTCGGTGATGCCATCCAGCCATCTCATTCTCTGTTGTCCCCTTCTCCTCCCGCCCCCAATATCCTCTAAATATCAATTAGAACTGTCTGGTCTAATGTGTCATGTAAAGCTTGTACTTCCTGATTAATTTTCTGTCTGGATGATCTGTCCATTGGCGTAAGTGGGATGTTAAAGTCCCCCACTATTATTGTGTTACTGTTGATTTCCCCTTTTATGGCTGTTACCCACTGGACGCATTCAGTTCAGTTCAGTCGCTCAGTCGTGTCCAACTCTTTGTGACCCCATGGACTGCAGCACAGCATGCCAGGCCTCCCTGTCCATCACCAACTCCCAGAGCTTGCTCAAACTCATGTCCATCGAGTTGGTGATGCCATCCAACCATCTCATCCTCTGTCATCCCCTTCTCTTGCCTTCAATCTTTCCCAGCATCAGGGTTTTTTCTAGTGAGTCAGTTCTTCACATCAGGTGGCCAAAGTATTGGGAGTTTCAGTTTCAGCATCAGTCCTTCCAATGAATATTCAGAACTGATTTCCTTTAGGATGGACTTGTTGGATCTCCTTGCAGTCCAAGCTACTCTCAAGAGTCTTCTCCAACACCACAGTTCAAAAGCATCAATTCTTTGGCACTCAGCTTCCTTTATAGTCCAACTCTTACAGCTATACATGACTATTGGAAAAACCATAGCCTTGACTAGATGAACCTTTGTTGGCAAAGTAATGTCTCTGCTTTTGAATATGCTGTCTAGGTTAGTCATAGCTTTTCTTCCAAGGAGCAAGCGTCTTTTAATTTCATGGCTGCAGTCACCATCTGCAGTGATTTTGGAGCCCAAAGAAATAGAGTCTCTCACTGTTTTCATTGTTTCCCCATCTATTTGCCATGAAGTGATGGGACCAGATGCCATGATCTTAGTTTTCTGAATGTTGAGTTTTAAGCCAACTTTTTCACTCTCCTCTTTCACTTTCATCAAGAGGCTCTTTAGTTCTTCACTTTCTGCCATAATGGTGGTATCATCTGCTTATCTGAGGTTATTGATATTTCTCCCGGCAATCTTGATTCCAGCTTGTGCTTCATCTAGCCTGGCATTCCACATGATGTACTCTGCATATAAGTTAAATAAACAGGGTGACAATACACAGCCTTGACGTACTCCTTTCCCAGTTTGGAACCAGTCCATTGTTCCTTGTCCAGTTCTAACTGTTGCTTCTTGACCTGCATACAGATTTCTCAGGAGGCAGGTCAGGTGGTCAGGTATTCCCATCTCTTTAAGAATTTTCCATAGTTTGTTGTGATCCATACAGAGGCTTTGGCATAGTCAATAAAGCAGAAGTAGATGTTTTTCTGGAACTCCCATGCTTTTTCAATGATCAGACAGGTGTTGGCAGTTTGATCTCTTGTTCCTTTAGTGTTTTCTAAATATAGTATCATGTCATCTGCATACAATGACAGTTTTACATCTTCTTTTCCAATTTGGATACCTTTTATTTCTTTTCTTTGTGCCTAGAACTTCCAGTAATACATTGAAGAAATGTGATGAGAGTGGACATCCTTGTCATATTCCAGATTTTATTGGGAAGGCTTTTCACCAAATTATATTGACTGTGGGTTTGTCATAGCTGGCTTTTATTATGTTGAGATATAGTCCCTCTATTCCCACTTTGGTTAGAGTTTTTATCATGAATGGATGTTGAATTTTGTCCAGTGCTGCTTCTGCATGTATTGAGATGACTGTGTGGTTTTTGTCTTTTGTTGATGTGGTGTATCACACTGATTTGCATATGTTGAACCATCCTTATGATCCTGAGATGAATCCTACTTGGTCATGGTGTATGGTCTTTTCAATGCATTGTTGAATTTGCTAACATTAAGAATTTTTGCATCTATATAAACGAAAGATAGTATATGGCCTGTAATTTTCTTTTTTGCTGGTATCTTTGGTTTGGGTACTGAGGGTGATGGTGGCTTCATAGAAGGTCTTTGGGAGTATTCCTTCCTCTTCAGTCTTTTGGAAGAGTTTGAGAAGGATCAGTATAAATTATTCTCTATATGTTTAGTAGAATTCACCTATGAAGCCATCTTGTCCTGGACTTTTGTTTGTAAAGAGTTGGTTTTATGTTGCCTTTTTATTTGTAGTTACAGATTCTATTTCACTTCTAGTGATCAGTCTGTTCAAATTATCTATTTCTTGATTCAATTTAGGTGGGCTGTTTCTAGAAACTTGTCCATTTCTTCTAGGTTGTCACATTTGTTGGCATTTAGTTGTTCATATTATTCTCTTATTTTTTTGTATATTTACATTATCTGTTGGTATTACTCATTTTTCACTTCTTATTTTGTTTACTTGGGTTCTCTCTCTTTTCTTCTTGGTGAACCTGGCCAGAGGTTTGTCTATTTTGTTCACCCTGTCAAAGAACCAGCTCTTGGTTGTTTTATTGAATTTTTTCTTCTGTTTTCAAAATCTCTATTCATTTCCCCTCTGATCTTGGTTATTTCCTTCCTTCTGCTAACTTTAAGTTCTGTTTGTTCTCCTTTTTCTAATTCTTTTAGGTGGGAGGTAAGGTTGAGATTTTTCTTGTTTCTTAGAGAGGGCTTATTTGGCTATAAACTTCCCTATAAGAACTGCTTTTGTTGCCTCCCATAGATTTTGCATGGTTGTTTTCATTGTCTCAAGGTATTTTTAATTTCCTCTTTGATTTTCTCATCAACGCACTGGTTTTCCTAGTAGCATGTTTAGTCTCCTGTAATCATTTCTTTTTCTGAGGTTGATTTATAGTTTCCCTATTGTGGTCAGAAAGTATACTTGAATTAATTTCTATATTGTGCCTTAGTATGAAGTCAATTCTAGAGAATTTCCCATGTGCACTTGAAAAGTATATATTTTTCTTTTGGATGTAATGTCCTGAAAAATGTAAAAAATCTAACTGTTCTAGTGTATCATTTTGGATCTCTGTGGCCTTATTGATATTCTGTCAAGAGGACCTCTCCACTGGTGTGAGTGGTGTGTACAAGTCTCTTGTTATTTTATTCCCGTCAGTTTCTTCCTTTATGTCTGTTAGCACTTGTTTTATGTCTTTGGGTGCTCCTATATTGGGTGCGTATATATTGACACGCATAATATCCCCTTCTTGCATTGACTTTTTATCATTATGTAGTTTCCTTCTGTACGGCATTTGTGTTAGTCTGTTTTGTCTGATATGAGTGTGTGACACTGCTTTCTTGTCATTTCCCTTTGCATGAGATATCCTTTTTCCATCCCCTCACTTTCAGTCTGGGTGTCTTTTGCCCTGAAGCGAATCACTTGTAGGCAGCATACTGTAGACTCTTATTATCCAGTCTGCCACTGTGTGTCTCTTGATTGGTGCATTTAATCCATTGACATTTAAGGTAATTATTGATAAATACATTGTTTACTGCCATTTCAACCTTGTTTTCCGGTTGATTCTATATTTCTTCTTTGTTCCTTCTTTCTTCCTTTTGTGGTTTGATGTTATGTTTGTTGATTTTTTTTTATGTTTGTATTCTTGGTGTTTATGAGTCGATTATGTTTTTCATTTGTGGTTATGCTGTCTTTCAACCGTGTTAACTCCTTCCTATATCCACTTGATTTAGATTGATAGTCGTATAGACTAAAACACATTCTTTTTTAAAATCTACAAATTTTCTTACTCTCCTCCACATCTTATGATTTGATGTCTTCCCTTACATCTTCATGTTTATCGTTTTACTATTCATTGTGTTTATCATTGCTTTCACTAGAATTCTGATTTTTTCCTTTCAATCTGTATACTGGCTTATTTAAATGATTTATTTTTTAATTGTGAGTTCCTCTTTCCTATAGCTTCTTGCATCTTTTCTATTTAAAAAAACCTTCTGGTATTTCCTTTAGGAATATTTTAATATTGCTGTATTCTTTTGAGTTTTTGCCTTCTGAGAAGTTCTTTATCTCTTCTTCTAAATGATAACCGTGCTGGGTAGAGTATCCTAGGCTGCACATTTTTCTGTTTCAAGACTTTGAATATATTTTGCAATTCCCTCTTTGCCTGCAACATTTCTGTATAGAAATCAGCTGACAGCCTTATGGGCACTTCCTGGTAATTAACTGTTTTTCTTTTGCTGCCTTTAGAATCCTCTTTAATTATTATCTGTTTTGGCATGGGTATGTTTGGGTTCATCTTGTTTTGGTCCCTCTGTGCTTTGCAGGTTCAATCCCTGCGTTGGGAAGATGCCCTGGAGGAGAGAATGGCAACTCACTCCAGTATTCTTGTCTGGAGAATTCCATTGACAGAGGAGCCTGCAGACTACAGTCAATGGGGTCACAAACAGCTGGACACAACTGAGCAAATGAGCACGGACACAGTGCTTTCTATACCCGGATATCTGTTTCCTTCTTTAGGTTTGCGAAGTTTTCAGCCATTTCTTTAAAAACATTTTTTTTTCTCCTTCTGGAATCTGTAATACACATATATTGGCACATAGGTCTCTTAATTTTTTAAGATTTGGCTTTCTGTCTACTGTTATGATTGGGTAATTTCCATTATTCTTTCAGATCACTTATTCCTTCTGCATAATTCAATCTGCTATTCATAGCCTTTAGCTCAGTTTTCATTTCATTTCAGTAACTCCCCCTTGTAGTTTCTAGTTCTTTTTTTTTTTTTTACAATAATATGCATTTCTATTGATTAATCCCTTCAGTATTTTCATTACCTCTTTTTTGAACTCAGTGTCTGATAGCCTGAAGAGATGTTTTATTGTTTGTTTTTTCAGGCAAGTTTTCTTGATCTTTTAACTAGGAGTGTTTCCTCTACTCCATTTTACTTACATTTCTCTTACTACATAAGTTTAGGAGAAGCAGTTACCTACCATGGTCTTGGAAGGGTATTTATATGCAGGAGAGTGCCTGTGTAGCTTGTGTGGGTTTAGTATTTTTGGCACCAGGGCTGGTTTTAGTGTGAATGCCTGCCTCCTCTTAGAAGGTATGACACTTGTGGTTAGCAGGGCCTTCTCTTTGCTCTGTGGTTGTCATATAGCCCTGTCAGTGGCAGGATCTACTTCTCTCTGCTGCTGCTGCTAAGTCACTTCAGTCGTGTCCGACTCTGTGTGACCCCATAGATGGAAGCCCACCAGGCTCCCCCATCCCTGGGATTCTCCAGGCAAGAACACTGGAGTGGGTTGCCATTTCCTTCTCCAGCTTCTACTCTCTAGTTGTTGCAGTAGAAGCCCCCAGACTGGTTTCTGAGCTGTGATGGGAAGTAAGTGGGATTGGAGAACTCCCACTGGGAGAGGAGCCACTGAGCATTCCTCCACTGGAGCTGTTCACCTGCAGGTGTGCTGTGTGTGTCACCTTTCACATGTGTGCAGGCTCACAAGGTATACTGTTGTTGGTGCTGTTCTGGGTCCCACCTCAACTTTGGGTACTTTCCCACTGTTAATACTTATCCATGGTTAAGCTTCTATGGTATTATAATACTGTGTTTAGACCAATAGAGGTAAATTTTATATCTCAATGTAAATTTACAAATCCTTTTCACCTAATCTAAAGCATCCTTTTTCCCCCATGTATTCATGTTATTGAAATCAGGATGGATTCACACAATTGGCAGGCTTTTTCTTAGTGGTACATAGATTATGGTGATATCTTAAAATCAGTGGTATATGATATCTGATGAACTAGGACACTTGTAAGAAATTGATATGTGGGTATTTTTCCTCCACATCACTTTATGGAACTATAGCCTGTTACACCTTTTTCTGCTACTCTGGCACTCATCACACTGTGGCCATCTCCTGGTCTTCGGGGCCTTTTCCTGAGTACCTTATGACCTCTGGACCAGCTGCACCCAAGCCTCGGAGCTTAAGTGGCTCATTCGGGTCTCTTAATGAATGTAGTGACATTGCACAAACTTGTTGACCATCTCAACTGAAATCAGCTCTATGGCCCAGAAACATTTCCTTTTACCCAGTTTTATGGTCATCAGAGCTATGATAGTTTCACTTATGTGTCTCTTTCCTCACTAAAGCATAAGCTCCAGGAGAATCAAGCTCTGGACTATCTTGTTCAACCCAGTATCTCAGCACCTGGGACAGAGCCTGACACCAAGTAGATGCTCAGATATTTCTAGAAGGAAGACCTTAGTATCTCAGCACCTGAGACAGAGCCTGACACCAAGCAGGTGCTCAGATATGTCTAGAAGAAAGATTTCAGAAAAACGATGTTAGGCTATGAATACAGTATCTAATCATTTAGCAAGGTACTATGTTTCAATTTTATAAATAACATTACTTATTTTTCTATGCGAATCTCATCTATATAAATTATTGTGTTGGGAAGATCCATTTCTGATTGCTGTTCCATTAAACATAATTTCACAAATATACTATTGGCATACACCAAGAATAATTTCCATAGGATGCAAAATTCATACCACACTTAATTAATTTGCACATGTTCCAAATCTGTCTACTCTCGACTGGAACTGATATCAAAAGGTGATAAACTATGATGAAAAGAAAAAGATGGTTTCAAAAAATTCAACAATGTGATTACCTTCAACTTTTTTAAATTTTAGTAAGAGTCACCTCTCCTAAAGGAAAGATTTAGTTAAAATTACTGTTTATATCAAAAAATTTATTTCCCACAGCACAATTCAAAATAATAATTTGAAATAAAGTTTGCAGAACATCTAATAAGAACAATAATGAATACTTTATGGTCAATTTCTTTAATACTTATATTTCACATGTATGACAAAAGGATAAAATAAAAAGGCTGCAATTCTGAAAAAGGCTGAATTTCTGCCTTTTTTTTTATTGAAAAAAGCCCATGATTCTTTGAGAGGTGATAACAAGGTTGTTTTCCAGTCAGATCATAATTTCTACAAATTTCTGTAATAACCATAAATTCCAAAGTTTCCCATCCTCCCCACCCCAATTCACTTTTGGCACCTTTGTGAAATGTCACTTCTGAAAAATGGGGAAAAATATGCTGAGTACTAGTTTTATCATAGTCATCTTTTCCTGATGAAAAACTTTCTGACTGCTGAATTTAGAACACTGACAAAAGACGAATGATATGTCATCCATAAAAATCTGTTTTTTAACTAGATGGTTGTCTCAGAAACAAATCCATATTATATACAGCAACCAGCTCTCAGATGTGAAGCGGCACTGGCTTTTCTTATCCTGCTCCACTTCTTCCGATTTTAAATTCAGCATTTACTGAGCAATTGTATGAGAGGTAGCCAGGTGTGTGGCACAGCTCTGGCTTCAGGAGCTCAGAACACAGTTTTAACTCATCATGTACTTCAGAAGAACTGAGGATACACTGAAAGAAAACAAGAGAAAAGGTCCTCTCAGCCTCTGCAGCAAGGAGACGGTCAGGATGGAGTGTGCTGGTTACGGGTAGTGGAGCAGGGGCAGAACCTCGTGACTGGCAATGAGGAGTCCATTTGGCCAAAGGATTTTTTAAAAATTCTTATTAGAAAAGTTATCATTCATAAAGTATATTGATCTTGTATCTTCATTGATTATAAAGTATACTGCTCTTGAATCTTCCTTTATTAAAAAGAAGCTCCTTCACAAAAATCAGGATGCTGCAGAAGAAGAGCCAGCACAGTGACTGGCTGAAACTTAACTCTGAAGAATGCCACTTGCACACTGAGAAGGATTTCTGAGCTTGGTATTGACCTGCCTGGCTCAAAATTTTCTCTCTGAATTTTCCAGCGTCATTAGAACCTAATGGGTGTTTCTGAGAACTACTGTGGAGCTGACAAGAGTAAGGGGAGTCTCACCCCACTCCTTGCCTCTCAGGAGCTGATAAGACATTTTTATTTCAAAGGAGGAGATACTAATGTTATCAAACTGGGGGAAAAAAGAAGAAACAAGGACAGTCTTTTTAACTACACTTGGCTAACCCCTGCACTACATTCATGGTGAACTTTAGGAAGGAAAAGAGAGATCAATCTCTGTAACCTCCTGACAAAGGAGCCGTCCCACGGCAGGGTCAAGGACTTATTTCTTCTGCCAGCCAACGATTCACAGATATTTTTCCCCATTTACAGAAGTGTGTGTGAAGGAGGCTGGGGAGCACAGGAACAGGCTGGGGTCAACGGAAGTCTTGTCTCAAGGAAACCGCCCTCGGTCCTCAGTGGCGACACACTTGGTCCAGCACCTGGGCCTTCACAGTAAGCAACATCTTTCTTTAAAACTTTTTTTGTTCTTGCTGCTTTTCTTGCCATTCTTATCTTTGTTTTCTGACATCTTCTTTGTCCTGATCTCTCTCATGAGGTCAAAGAACACCTGGGGTGGGAAGGAAAAAGCCATTTCATGATGTAATGAAGCAGTTTGACCAAGCAGGATATGTGGTTACATTTTAAAGCATCAAGCTAAATGTATTCTTAGAAACCACCGGCCGTCAAAAACAAAAGGTGTAAAGCAAAGGAGAACAATTTACATTAAAAGCATTTTCTGATTCTACAAAGGAGATATCTCTGCTCACATCACAAGGACAGAAGCATCATGCTCTTCTTGCATCCAGTGGCTTATCGCAGAATGATAAAGCTGTTCTCCAGATAAGTATGATGAGGGATAAAACATCACCGGACAGAGCCACAGCAGTCTGTGAAACTTACAGACACACTGAGAGTGACAACAGTCCTCAAACTTCCCGGAACCTCCCAAGCACCAGGAGACGGAAGGAAGGTATGAGTACCCACTCCTGAAACAATGAACCCTAAAGGCAGGAACCTCATCACGAGCCCCAAGCAGCAGACTTGCATTCGCAGGGGTCGGGAAGAAGCAGAAAGAGCAGCCTGTCCCCTCCTCCCCTCGCCTGTGCCCCCACTGCCCGATGTCAGCTAAAGGGGCTTCATCAGGAGCTGATGAGACCTGCTGTGAATGCTAGTGTGTTACTTAGATACGGACTGTCACTCATCACGAGGTTTTTGCCCTCTGCTCCCAGCAGCCGTGCTCGGGCACTGATTATACGCCTCCTACAGAGAACAGTTCATGATTTCCTCACGGAGACAGCAGGTGTGAGGCTGAGAGTAGGTCTCGCCGTTGGACACTTGCACAGAACAGGCTCCTGTTACTCTCCTAGGAAAAGTGAGATCAAGCTATCTGAGTGAGGGCACTCACCATCAGCTCAGGGTGCAGTGAAGGATCCCCCAAACTGGATCAGGCTAACCTAAGTACCCCTTCCTTCCCTTCAGTCTCTCAGGAGAGCACACCCCCAGCTCCGCCCAATAGTGGCTGAAGTGTCAGTTGCTCAGTCGTGTCTGACCCTTTGCAACCCCATGGACTGTAGCCTGCCAGGCTCCTCTGTACGTGGGATTCTCCAGGTAAGAAGACTAAAGTGGGTAGCCATGTCCTTCCCCAGGGGAATCTTCCCAACCCAGGGGTCAAACCCAGGTCTCCCGCACTGCAGGTGGATTCTTTACCAGGGAAGCCCAATAGTGACTGAGAACAGCTTCAAATATCACTGGATTTTCTAACAGCAAAAGGCAGAAGGGGGAAGAGAGCATGCCCAACATCAAATGTTGATCAAGCTGTTCACTGGCCAGTCTTGTCAACAATCCCCTTTCCTGTGAACTGTTGACAAGTGAGTACAATGCTGCCTGCTGGTCATCAGTTTCTGCCGGTTCCTATTTGGCAGGTCCAGAGGTCGGGGCAGGAAGGGGAGATGACAAACCACTCTGTGACAGCCCCTGCTCCCCACGTCCACACTTCCATGCCCGGCCAGTCATCCTGATTTTTTTAAAATGAAGTATATGACTGGATTTCCTGTGTGTTGTAATTCTATGGCTAGAAAACTATTTGATAAAAATGGCAAGATTTGGAAACACACAAGAATCAACATAGGAGCTAAGAGAGAAAAAGGAGCTGCCGAAGGAACCTGCTTCACACTCTAGACACAACTAAACAGATTTATGTTGTTGGAGAGGCTTCCAGAGTGAACCCCTCCTGACACCAACATCCTATATCTTCCAGCATCGTTGGCTACAGCAGCGCTTGGTATCAGATTTCTTGTTCTTCAGGAAAGAAGCAAAGAAGTGAGAAGGAAGTGGGGGGATTCAGATGCTGTGCAGATGGAGCATGCATGTCCACTACTTGGCTGCAAAGTGATATGTGCAGGTTTTATGGGAGCCAGGTCATGACATCAGAGCTAAGGAACAGGGTGATGGCAGAGAGAAATTCTCAGCTTTAGATGCTCTGGGGTAACTACTGTGAACCTTTTTTTCCAAAAAACACATTATTGACAAACAGATCTTTGTAGAAACTAACACCTGTTGCTGTAATATGTCTCTAGTCAATAATGTGTTAAAGGGCTTCCCTTGTGGCTCAGTGGTAAACAGTGCAGGAGACATGGGTTCGATCCCTGGTCCGGGAAGATCCCATATGCCAAAGGGCAACTGAGCCTGTGCCCTGCAGCCTGGGAACCGCAACCATTGAGCCCACACACCCTAGAGCCCATGTACTGCAATGAGGAGTAGCCCCCACTCCTTGCATCCAGAGAAAAGCCCACACAGCAGTGAAGACCCAGCATGGCCCCCCAAAATACAATATTTAAAAGGCCTTGCATCACTGGAAGGTGGGTTTTCGACTGTTGGTATTTATCACTGTTAAGGTCATCCTTTCCTTAGCGACAGGCATTTGAATGAGAAAGTCCTCAGGGGCTGAGGAAGAGAGAAGAGCTCCCTAGAGAGCCAATTCCTGGGAGAAACTACGACGTGAGGACTAAGTTATAAAGACAGGACTCCTGGGCTCTGCAGGGGGACAGGAAGGTGAAAAGTGAAAGTCACTCAGTCGTGTCCGACTCTTTGCAACCCCATGGATTGTAAAGTCCATGGAATTCTCCAGGCCAGAATACTGGAGTGGGTAGCCTTTCCCTTCTCCAAGGGATCTTCTCAACCCAGGGATCGAACCCAGGTCTCCCGCATTGCAGGCGGATTCTTTATCTATCAGCTGAGCCACAAGGGAAGCCCAGGAATACTGGAGTGGGTAGCCTATCCCTTCTCCAGCAGATCTTCCTGGTCCAGGAATTGAACCGGGGTCTCCTATATTGCAGGCGGATTCTTTACCAACTATCAGGGAAGCCTACCCAATCCGTCAATGAGAGCAAAACTAAGAGGCCACCTGACACAGCTAGCCCTGCCCCCAGAGGATATAGGCCACAGAGTATGCAAGGAGAGGGCCTCCACAGTCATGACCTCACCCGCTGGGCTTCCATTTGGCCAAAGGCATGCGCCTGGCAAAGGCTCGGGATGTGGGTCGGACCACCCCTGTGCTTCTCGTCATGATGCTAGGATCCGTTCCCCACCCCGCCACCCCGGCCTCCCCAGAACAGCTCCCCCAGGAGCAGCAGATGGCAGGCAGGGGCCAACCCACCTTGTCCACGTTGGCCCGTGTCTTGGCCGAGGTCTCCACGTACTGCACGCCCCACTCCTCGGCCTTGGCCCTGGCCTCCTCCACTAGCACCTGCCTCCGCTCCTCCAGGTCAGACTTGTTCCCCACGACGAGCAGTGGGATTTTATCTTCTTCAGCTTTAACACGGAGGATCTGTTCCCTGTGGTGGTTGATCAAGACGAAAGCAGCTAAGACGGCTGGATGAGGAGCCCAGTTCTGCCAACCCGTGCAAGACAGTGGGCATGGCTGAGGGAGCTGCCACTTACAGCCCATCCTGAGGAAGCACCCCCTCCACCCTGGGGTTAACTGGAGGTCCTCAAGTCTGGTTTCAGTTTGCTGCACTAGAGTTACTTGGGGTGCTCATTACAAATGCAGGTTCCTGGGCCCATAAGTAAATGTCTGGGTAGGAGCTCAGGATTTTACACTTCAACAGCATCCCCAATTTATGCTTCTGCAAAAACAAAACCAAAAAAGGGAAAACTTGGGACCCTCTGGGATAAAAATCAGATAAATATCTTCATATACAAAATGCTTAATAATTACGTTGGGAGAAAAAAAGTAATTTCTTTGTAAGAATATAGAAAGTTCAAGTGGTAACTTGTAAAGAGTCATGTCTGACTCTCTGTGATCCCATGGACTGTTGCTCTCCAGACTCCTCTGTCCGTGGGATTCTCCAATCAAGAATACTGGAGTTGGTAGCCATTTCCTTCTCCAGGGGATCTTCCCAACCCAGTTGGAATTCCCTTAATTCCAACCCAGGGATCGAACCCAGGTCTCCTGCATTGCAGGTGGATTCTTTACTGTCTGAGCCACAGGAATATAGAAGGGAACAGTCTTAGCAGACCATGAAATCAGTGTAACAAGTTACAACTGGTAATTCTTTTTACCTCAGTGAAATAGAATATTACAGAAAAGCAAAGAAACACCAGTAGTAACAGTGTATGGTTTGTAAAACTCTTGCTTCGACTCTAATCTGCATGTGTGGCCCCTGCCCTTCCCCTAGTTCTGTGAGGCAGGAACCCTACTTCAGTGTGCGCAATTTTTCTACTACAAAGTGGTGGGAGAAAATGACATACTCCAAGGCCTATAGAAAAGTACTTCAAAAACATCTTCTCTAAAAGAACTGTTCCCTGTAGCACATCAGACTTGACCTCTACTAAAAATAATCAGCTTTCTAAAATTATTTTAAAAAAAAACACATATTTAAAAAAAGTAAATATTCCACTTATTTTGATCCAGGGGGAACATGTCTACTTCTATAAAAGACCCCTTCAAAAACATTTTGTGGAGGTCTATATTGATTTTTATATAATATAGGGTGATATCTCATAATAATAAAAATACTTAAATTTTTTTCCATACAGTCTATTTAAGTACCAGATATCAAATTTTTTTGTTGAAGCACAGTTGATTTACAATGTTGTGTTACTTTTAGTTGTATGACCAAGTGATTCAGCTGTATATATATTCCTTTTCATATTCTTCTCCCTTACAGGTTATTACAAAATATTAAATACAGTTCCCTGTGCTATACAGTAGGTCCTTGTTGTTTAATTTACATACAGCAGTGTGGATTCCAAGCTCCTAATATAAATATCCTCCCTTTACGAAAAATGAAAAAGAAAAAAAGATAAGTAGATGCTTGAAACTTGCATCCTGTGCACCGTGGGAACCCAGGCAGCTCTAGGGCTTTTCTTTAACTGCCCAGAGTTCAAGCCGCAAGCACCAACTTATCCTTTCCCTTCTTTCCAAACAAAGCCTTTCTCCCAGGAGGAGGTGTCCGTGGTGACCCGGGGACAGGAGATGGTGGCCCTGTTACTCCTGGAGGTGACTTCTACTGTCAGCATATCCTTTCTTGGGGAGTCTTGGGGCCGACGGGAAAGCAAAGACTCAGGATGGGGCGAGAGACAAGGTGGTGTGTGCGCTGTCCCATTCTGCCTCAAGAAGGCATCACAACAGGACTGTGCGGATGCAGGCCTAGTTGTGACCATGGGGGCTACTTAGGGAAACCTCTGGCTATGTCAGAAAGAGCTCCAAATTAACAGGATTTCTCCCAGGGAATCCTAGCCATTTAGCTGCTCACAACACACACCCTAGTTGCCGAGAACTGTTGATATTCACCCTCGGGAGATTTGAGACCGTGAAGATGACAAGTGAGGCTCTGCCTGCCTCCCTTCCCCTTGCTCTGCCAGGGTCCCCAAGGCCCCCCTCCCAACTCAGTGATGCTCCTTCCACACCGTGAGGGGATTTTTGGCTTCCTCAGTTTCATCTTTGACTGATGGCCTTCATTTCTGACCAGAACTTGCTAAAGAGTGGGGAAAAAAAAAAATCACTATTTTCTTTTTCCCCTCTAGATTTGGTTCTTAGAATAAAAAGTCATCTGAGAATCCCCTGGCCATCCAGTGGTTAGGACTCGGTACTCTCATTGCCAAGGGACTGTGGGTTCAGTCCCTGGCCAGGGAACTAAGATATCCTGCAAGCCATGCCTGGCAACCAAAAAAAACGAAAGTCACCTGGATAGGTCTGCTTCCAAGGAGGGGGGATGAAAAACCACAGGTGTGTAAGAGATGGCAAGGGGATGGGGCAGAGATCTAACCTGCTAGAATCCCTGGAGCACTGAGCCCACACACTCACTATTTCCTTATAATGATGAATTTCACGATTTCAAATAAGTGATAGCAGTGAACACTCACCACGTGCCCATATGGTGAGAAGATGCGGGCCGCCACACAATGATGGTTCTACTTGGGAAATTTAGCCTAACACAGCGTTTCATTTCATCAGTAAGAGATTTTCAGGACAAGAAACAGAACGCTAAGTACACTTGCCCTGGGTCACAAGATTGACAGGGCAGGGACTCAGACCTGGCTCTGTGTGACCTAAAGCCGGTGCTTCCCACTACATGGGTTACAGGTCCCCATGGGAGCAGCACGCAGTCACTCTGACCCTGGAGTCCATCTCCTGATATCAGAGGTCTCAGAAACCTCAAAGTAGAGCAGAACTGTTCACTTTTTAGCAAAATTATGAAAAGAGGTAAAGATCATAACTCTTACCAGCCCCTGCCTCTCAGGATTTACATGAAAACAAAAATAACAGGTTCCTGACTGTGTGACTTTGTCCTCTTTAGGGACAATAGATCCTTCATTAAGATCATTTATATTTGGAAATTATAAACCAAGGAAGCCCAAAGAGAGTATAACAAACGGTGAGCTATAATGTGCCAAGATCCATAAATCCCCAGAAAGTCCTTTAGACAGATTTCTTCCTGGTAAGAAGGCTCAACCTTGGAGGTGTGTGCTTAACCCCAAACTCCTTCCAAGGCTGAGACAGCACCGAAGGCACAGGGCCTGCTGGAGGCTATTTCTCATCAGACGCACCTGAATTCGGCAGTTGCTGTGAATGACTCGTGCTCGGTGATGGAGAACACGAGTAGGAAGCCCTCCCCACTCCGGAAGTAGTTGTCACGGATGGCCGCATAGTCCTCCTGTCCCGCCGTGTCCAGGATGTCTATCTGCACTTCTTCCCCATCGAGGACCACTTTCTTCCTGTAGCTGTCAGCCTTGGTAGGTTCGTAGTCCTCCACGAACTGAGCAAACAGACAACACGATCAGTAATTAACAAAGTTCTGAGAGAGAAGAAAAGCTGCCAAAAAAAATAAATTTTAATATATGGGCACTTTGCTTATTATCAACTGAGCACTGAGTGTGGATATTATCACACCATGCGTAAGGCACTATCAAATAAAGATAATCCCTTATGCAGTATTTCTGTTCTTTGCTCCTTTCAATTCTACCATTTAAAAATTCTTTTTAAAAACAGTAAGAGCAGGTATTCCCATTTTACAGTTGAGGACACCAAGCAGAGAGCAGAATGCTTGGCAATATTCTTGTCAGTATACAATTATAATTAAACACTGGTGAGGGTAAGAAATGGGAGCTCTTATTCATAATCAACAGAATCATAAAACTCATCTGAAAAGTAATTGGTCAAGAGGCTTAAATAACTGTACAACAAGATAAACTCCAAATGGGTCAAGATTAAATGTTAACAACAAAACACTCAAGAACTAGAAGAAAACATGGGTGAAATCCCTTTATTACCTTGAAGTGGGGAAGGCCTTTTTAACTATGACTCAAAATCCAGAAGCCATGTAAGAAAAAATTGATAAATTAGACTACATAAAAAAATTTTAAACTTCTGTATGGCACAACACACTATAAACAAAGACAAATGACAAACAGGGGAAAAGTATTTAAAGCCATATCACAAAGAGCTATACATTAACTAGAAACAGGGAGAGACAAAAGACCAAGCTGATGGGGAAAAGTGGCAACAGACAAATAATACACAAAAATAAATATATATGATGCTAATAAACACAGGAAAAGATGTTCATACCCGCTAATAAAATAAAAATGGTAACTACACAGAGATACCATTTTTCACCTACCAGGCCGGCAAAAAATCCCAAAGTCTGACAACATACTCTGGGGAAAAGGCCCTCTTGCACATTGCTAGTGGGAGGAGACAACAATATAGTCTGTATGGAGACAAATGTGGCAACACCTAATCAAGCTAGAGAAGGTTCGTCCTCCTAGGAATCTAATTTACAGACACATATGCACAGGAACACATAAGGTTATTCACTGTGGTAATATACATAACAACAAAAGGTTAAAAACCACCCCACTGCCCAGGCCCGGGATCTGCATAATGGATTAGGATGCAGCTACTAAAAACAGACAGAGAAGAAACACCCTGGGAGGACAAAGCGAAATAAAAGCTGTTAAACAGGAAAACTGAAACAAATGAATGTCAATGAATGTTAAATTGGTAATGTAGCCCAGCAGAGAAAGAAATTAATTCAAGAGACTTTAAAACAGAATATCTGGATAGAATACATCCCACTAAAAGAGATTAAAGACAAAATAAATTCGAAGAAATGTTAAACTTCCCTCAGTGGTTATATCATTTAGTAATAATGATACAGAGCTATTTTCTTTATATTGCATCATTCATAAAATAAGTATTTTAATGTTATAAGTCAGGATGTTCAGGGGATAATTTTAATGACAGCAATGTACTATTAAAATTTACTTCATGCTGGTATAACTAGATATCCACACGTGAAAAAATGAACTTGGACCCTTATTTCACATCACATACGAAAATTAACTCAAAATGGAGCAAAGACTTAAATACAAGAGCTGAAACTATAAACTCTTAGAAGAAAACATAAGGTAGAAATCTTCATAACCTTGAATTTAGCAATGCCTTCTTAGATATGACGGGGCTTCCCTGCTGGCTCAGATGGTAAAGCGTCTGTCTGCAATGCAGGAGACCTGGGTTCGATCCCTGGGTCAGAAAGATCCCCTAGAGAAGGAAATGGCAGCCCACTCCAGTACTCTTGCCTGGAGAATCCCACAGACGGAGGAGCCTGGTAGGCTACAGTCCATGGGGTGGCAGAGTGTCGGACACGACTGAGCAACATCACTTAGATATGACACCAAAAGTACAAGCAGCAAAAGGGAAAATAGATAAACTGGACTTTATCAAAATTTAAAAATTTTGCGCTTTGAAAGACACCACCAAAGTCAAAATACAACCCACAGAATGGCAGAAAATATCTGTAAAGACTGTATCTAATATGGAGCTAATATCCAGAATATATAAATAACTCTTAAAACTCAATAAGAAAACAATTTTAAAGTTAAATACCGATTTTAAAATGTGCAAAGGAAGAAAAAACCAACTGAAATGAAAAAAACTATAGACAAAGGATCTGAACAGACGTTATCCAAAGATATACAAATGGCCAAAAAGCACATGGAAAGATGCTCAGCCTGACTAATCATTAGGAAAATGCAAATCAAAACCATGAGCTACTACTTCATACCCATTAAGATGTTGTAATAAAAAAGATGGACAATAACAAGCAGTGGTGAGAACATGGAGAAATTATAACCCTCATAAATTGTAAAATGGTGTGGCTGCTGTAGAGAACAGTTTTGCAGTTCCTAAAAAATTAAACAGAGTTACCATATAATCCAGCAAATTTCACACCGAAGTATACACCCGAGAGAATGTGAGGTGTCTACACAAAAACCTGTAGGTTAATGTTCACAGCAGCATTACCCACAATAGCCAAAGGTAGAAATAACCAAATATCAACTGACAAATGAATATACAAAATATGGCATATCCAGTCAATGGGATATTATTCAGTTGTAAAAAGTAAGGAAATAGATTCATGCTACAACCTGGATGAACCCTGACAAATTTTGGTAGGTAAAAGAAGCCAGACACAAAAGATCATATATGAGTCTATTTACATGAAAAGTGTATAACAGACAAGTCTGTGGAAACAGAAAGCAGATTCATGGTGGCCAGGGCTGCGGGAGGGGGTGGAGAGTGACTGCCAGTGGGTATGAGGTTTCTTTTGGGGGGAATGGGAACTTTCTGGAATTACATAAGTGGTAATGGTTGCACAGTTTTGTAAATATACTAAAAGAAAACCACTGAACTGTACACTTCAAAGGGTCAATTTTATGGTATGTGAATTATACTGAATTTTTTTTAAAGCAATGAAGCACTGATACAACTGTAACACTGGATGAACTTTCGAAACGTGATGCTCAGTGACAGAAACCAGACGTAAAGGTCACGTACTAATTCCACGTATACAGAATGTCCTGAACAGCACCTCCACAGAAACAGAAAGTAGCTGCCGGGCTTGGGGTGGGGGGTGATAATGAGGAATGGCTGCTACTGTGCAGGGGGCGCTTTTTGAGGTGAAAAATATGTTCCACAATTACATCATGGTGATGGCTGCACACCCGTGTGAATACCCTAAAAATCACTCAATGGTTCAGTTTAAAAGGGTAAGTTTCATGGTACATGAATTCTTCATAAAGCTATACATTTTTAAAAATTTAAAAATCGAATTGAGGGACTTCCCTGGTGGTCCAGCGGTTAAAAACCCTCCTGCCGACGCAGAGGACATGGTTTCGATCCCCAGTCCAGGAAGACCCTACATGCCGCAGAGCAACTAGGCTTGTGTGCCACAACTACTGAGCCCAAGCTCTAGAGCCCACATGCCACAACTTAGACCTGAAGCAGCTGAATTAACTAAAAAATGAAATTGAAAATATCAACGTGAACTTATGGACTGCTTTGCAAAACACTGAAAAAGAGCCTTGTGTTATCAATCAACAGCTATTAATTCAAATGATTTTTATTCTAAAAGTAAAGATACTAAAAGTTTCTATATTAATTTCTCTTACACTCATATAACAATCTTAAAATAGAGAAAATATGAAAATTTGCCCACGCTTCATAGCAGTATCCTCCTGTTAATGTCTTTCCAAAGAGACAAATATATGACTCCCCCCAAAAAACCACCCTAACACCCAGTGTGAACTCAACAGCACTGTAAAGCACCTCAGTTGCTTATTTCTGAACTTCCAAGGATAAATGCAGCAGGAGTGCCACTGAGTCCTCTGACACTGGAGTCCACATGTCCCCATGTGGCTGCATGGAGGTGCCTCAGTGCCAGGGAACAGCGCTCATTATGAGAATATGAGCTCAGAGCCTTGATGTTGACATTTCTGTTAACAGAAGCCACCCGGCTAGTTTTGCTGGGCTGCTGGGGTTCTGTCTCAGATGCCGAGACACCAAGCCTACAGCCAGCCTCACACAGACCCTTCGTCCTGAGCCACTGCCAGAAGTTTCAAAGCAGTTGCCACCAAAATCTCCCCATTGCCAACCTCACTTTATCAGCAAAGCAAATAGCTATAAGTCTTCACGTACATTAGGGCGAGGATTAAACAGGTGGCTCAGGTGTAAAGAACTCGGCGTCCAGGGCCCCTCAGTCACCCATGTGATAAAGGAACCTCCCCACACTGAGCTGTCTCTGGCCAGGCCTCCTGACAGCAGCATGACTGACCATTTAGGCTGGGTGATTCCCCGTGTGGGGTCTCCTGCGCGTGCGTGGCAGCAGTCCCGCCCTCTACCCAGTGGGTGCAAACAGCTCCAGACACCGCCCATTATTCGGGGTAGGAGGGGGCACAGAATCCCCTCCTTCATCTCTATTAATAGCTGCTCCTCTCACCCTTTCTCCTTAAGGAATCTTAATTCCTCTCTTCACCATCTCTTCTTCCCTAGCATCTGTTACACGAGAAAAATAAGGAGTCTTTAGGAAGCAAATTACATTTTTAAGCAAAAACAAAGACTTCCATAGCAGATCCAGAGATTTGCCTCTCTCATGCAAAAATGTGGGTAAATTAAAGAGATTCTGCTGGATTTCCCCACTTTGGCCTCTGGTATATAATAAATAAAAGCAAGTGTCAGAAACAAAAGTATACAAATGCTGAAGAGGGTGTGGAGAAGAGAGAACCCTCCTACACTGTTGGTGGGGAATGTAAATTGGAGCAACCACTATGGGGAACACTATGGAGGTTTTTCTGGAAACTAAAAACAGAACTACCATATGATCAGGCAGTCCCCCTCCTGGGCATGTATCCAGACAAGGTGACACTTCAAAAAGATATATGCACCTCTTTGTTCACAGCAGCACTGTTTGCAATAGCCAAGACATGGAAGCAACCTAAATGTCCATCAACTGATGAATGGATAAAGAAGATGTGATACATATACAGAGTGGAATACTACTCAGCCATAGAAAAGGATGAAATAATGCCATCTGCAGCAACATGGATGGACTTAGACATTATCACACTGAGTGAAGTCAGAAAGAGAAAGCTGAAAACCATATGATATTGCTCTTACATGGAATCTAAAATATGACACAAATGAACTCATTTATGAGACAGAAACAGACTCACAGAAATAGAATAGACCTGTGGTTTTCATGGGGGAGGCAGGCTTGGGGAGTGATAGACTGGGAGTTTGGGATTAGCAGATGCAAACTATTATATATAGGATGGATAAAAAACAAGGTCCTCCTGTATAGCAGCACAGGGAACTATATTCAATATCCTGTGATAAACTATAATGAAAAAGAATATATGTATACCTGAATCACTCTGCTGTACAGCAGAAATCAATTATAAATTCAAACTATACTTCAATTAAAAAAAAAGAAATTGGTCATACAAAAACATACAAACAAAAAGTTTCTCATGATAAGGTACAGGGGAGTATGACTCAGGAGGTGATGGAGGTTTTGGTCCGAAGCTTATTCACTGAAGGACACTCTTTAAAGAAACACATATAAAATCACACATAGAATATTAAATACAAAAATGATTATCTCAAAGGAGAAAAGAAATCACAATTCATTATACATTTTATTAAACGTAAAAATACTCTGGTGAACCCACCCTTGGGAGTCCTTTGTGTGACATTCTCCCCTTGACTGTAGGGGACCCTGAGACGGGCTTAAAACCAATAGAATATGGCAGCTGTGATGAAATGACCTCATGACTACATTTCTATGTAGGAGGATCTGTCTAAACTACCAGAGATTTGCCTGCTGGCTGGTGAAGAGTTATCTGTGGAACGGACCACACAACAGAGAACTAGAGGCAACTTCCAGGAGCCAAGGGTGCCATCCTGTATCTGCCAGCAGCCAGAGAGCTGGCAGGAAGCTGGATACCCTCCCTGCAGCCTGAGACCCTAGGTAGTGCCCTCAGCTCAGCCAGGCTACACCCCTGACCCCTGGAAACTGGAAGTGACGGCTGTGTGTAGTTTGAAGCTGCCGAACGTACGGTAATTTATTACACAGCAACACTACAAATACCGTTGACTCCCCAAATCCAGCACAGTAACAATCTTGTTAATTAACTGCCTGGCACACCTCTAGAATACTGTCCTATGTTGTATACACTTGCTGTATATGCTTGAACTATCTTGTCATATGCCAGTGATCCTGAAATACTTCCTATAGAGCATTAAAAACTCATGTAGTCTTTCTTCTAGCATAGTTGATCTAAGTTTCTCTTTGATGATGGTTTGCAACTTCACAACTACATGACACTGCTAGTAATGAAGGTTTGAGGACTCTTGGCAAATTTCGGCAACCTCTATTCATCTTCCCTGTAAAAGGCTGTAAGATCTGGAAGAATCTTCCAGACCAGTTTCTGACTCCATGTTTCGAGCCCACCCCTCCTCTGCTTCCCACACACTTTCCATGCCTGGTGCCTTGCACACACCCGTGCCAGGACACACCCCTCGCCCTGCACCTCCCATCATGTTGCCAGGTTGAGTCAGGTGGGTGGTAGGAATAATCCTGGTGGGCAGCAGACACTGGGACAGCTGGTGATAACCCAACCACATGCCCAGTGATTCCAAACCACACAGATGTGCATCACTGGTCCCCTGCTAGGTGTATCCTTAATCCCACTTCCCTCGGCCATATCCCGAAATGTCATGGCCATCCAATCCCACACTATATAGAAGGCAGCTGGACAGGGGGTCAAAGTCTAGTGAAAAGAGAGGATGATCTTAACCGACTGTGGTGACAGTATCCTCTCTCACAGACTCTGGAAAGCACGTGTCATGCGAACACACTGCCGGCAAGAGGCCCCGAGGTTCAAACTCTGGTCTGAGGGCTCTGCCGCGGGACCAGCAAGTGGCCGCCAAGCAGGGACACTTGCTGCCACAGGAATCAAGCCTATGTTGTCACACTGGACTTGCGCCAGCACCGCTACACTCAGAAAGTGATGGAAACTTGGAACTTTACCCTGACCAATGGGACAACTAGAGCGCACATGATGTCTGTCACTTGAGAAAAGATGAATTTCTTACAACTCCTCTCTCGCTGTCAGTATGTCCTCCAGATCGACGGTCACAAAGCTAAGCACCTGGCTCACTCTTCAGATACACCTGTGCAAAGGTGCCCCCTATGCTCCTGTCATAATTCAATCATGGGAATAATGGAAGCAGGGACCCCAAACACCCTGTGCCAGAGCTGAGATGATCACCTAACACCAGCAGTGCAGAGCTTACCCTGGTTAGAACCTGCTGGAAAGCTGTTCAGAAGCCACTGTAACATAATTTACCCCATGACTCTAATGCGCACAGGGGAACAGGCACACGAGGGACGAGGCAACAGCAGACCCGACGGGGAGGCAGCGTGTGCTGGCATGTCTTACCTCATCGTACATGAACTGCAGAGTCAGGGCCGACTTGCCAACCCCTCCACTGCCAACCATGATCACCTTGTGAAGGGCCAGGGAGCTCTGGCTCTTACTCTTGTTTGCAGCCATCCTGCTGGTTTTCGGCGAGATGCGGCTGGAGAACCCAGTGGAAGAGCTGCCAAGGAAAGAAACAGAGACTCAGAGGCGGTTTGGCTTCCACCCGAAGGAAATCTAATGAAAACGCTATGCTCCGTAAAAGCCTAACCCAGATGTTCCAACAGAGAAGTCATTCATCCAGGTTGCAGGCAGAGATAAAGCCCCAAGCACTCCGGAGTCATGGACCACGAGCAGAGTGAAGGCGAGACGCACAGAAGAAACAAGTGGGCACATCTGACGCCCCATCACCAGAGAGGCAGGGGGGAGAGCCACCATCAAACCCGTGGAGGGACCAGACAGTGACCCCGCATCATCTGTGCCCTGGGAACTGCTCAGGGGCCTCAGTGTTGTTCTCTGTGTCCTCATGCCCCCGGCCCCACCTCCAACACACACATGCACACAGCCCGCCCCGGGGACCAGGAGGGGCTCTGAAAAGGGTGAGCAAACCTGCTTTTAATAATCAGCATCCCTTCACGATACAGGACAGCAAAAAGGAGGAAAACTCAATTTTTTACTCCACATTGATTTACGCTGATGAACTAAAGTGAGTTAAACTTTTCTAAAACAACTGTCTATTACTCAAAATCAGTTTAGCCTCATCAGAAGTGAGATGAAGTATGTAGAAAAGAACAACCTTGGTGGTGTGGGAAGAGAAAGTATTCTGAATATGAATAAGTACATTTAACACATACCTGAAACTTGGGATCTAGTTAAACTTAAAAGCTTCTGCACAGCAAAGGAAAATCATAAACAAAACAAACAAAAAAAAACCCTACAGAATAAGTTGAAAATAGGAGAAAATATTTGCAAATGATGCAATCAACAAGGAATTAATTTCCAAAATATAGAAACAGCTCACACAACTCAAAATCAAAAAACAACCCAACTGTTCTTCCCTGGTGGTCCAGTGGTTCAGAATCTGCCTGCCAAGGCAGGGGACACAGGTTCAATCCCTGGTCTGGGAAGATCCCACATGTTGTGGGACAACTGAGCCCATGTGCCACAACTGCTGAAACCCAAGAGCCTAGAGCCCATGCTCCACAACCAGACAAGACACCACAATGAGAAGCCGGCGCACGACAACTAGAGAAGAGACCCTGCTCGCCACAACTGGCCCGAGAGAAAGCCTGCATCCAACAACAAAGACCCAGCGCAGCCAAAAATAAATAAATCTTAAAAAAAAAACCCAACCAAAAAATGGGCAGAAGACCTAAACAGACATTTCTTCAAAGAGGACATACAGTCAACAGACAAAGGAAAAAAATGCTCAATATCACTAATTATTATAGAACTGCAAATCAAAACTACAAGGAGATACCATCTCACACTAGTCAGAATGGCCATCATCAAAAAAATCTACAACCAATAAAAGCTGGAGAGGATGTGGTGAAAAGGTGCAGCCACTATGGAAAACAGAATGTAGGCTCCTTTAAAAACTAAAAATAGAGTTGCCATAAAATATACATAAACCAAGTGCCAATTTTTATTTTGAAAGATCTGTATGGAAAATCTCTTTCACATCTGCCAAGGCATCAGCAAAAAGGGTGTGGGCTTGGGCATGTCATGGGCCCAAGTCTGGTTCTTTCATCTGTGAGATGTGGACCCAGATACTTGTTACTCACTTTCTCCAAGCCAGTTTTCTTATCTGCAAACACAAGTAAACCATCACCCACCCTACAGTATTTTTCTGAGTGCTAAATGAGATAACACATGTGAAAGACCAAAGCACTGAGCCTCGCATGTAAGAGGAACTTAACAGCTGGCTTCCTTCCTATCTCATTGTAAGAGAGTTTTTTTTTCTAATTAGACATCATGGAAACCTACTGCTGACAAAGTAATTTGAAGACACCCCCAATAAAATATGTCTAAACACACATATCATTGGGTAACATAAAACATCATGTTAAATCGGTCGTCCCTATCCTCAGTGGCAAAAGGGAATCCCTGGGGAGCCTTACAAACATCCCCAGAGATTCTGATTTTGGTCTGGGCTACCTGGGAACATCTAAACTCTTCCCAGGCAATGACAGTAGATGCCAAGGTTGAGGACTTCCATTAAATGCACAGGTAAGCTCAGTAGAAAGTAAGAAATCCCAAAGTAGAGGAGAAAAAAATCAGAGCAGTAAAAGCTGATATTTCCACAGTTCTGGATGGCTGCTGCTCTTGTGTGTATACTCAAAGCTATGGTTTTTCCAGTAGTCATGCATGGATGTGAGAGTCTGGACCAAAAAGGAAGCTGAGCCCTGAAGAATTGATGCTTTTGAACTGTGGTGCTGGAGAAGATTCTTGAGAGCCCCCTGGACAGCAAGGGGATCAAATCAGTCAATGCTAATGGAAATTAACCCTGAATATTCATTGGAAGGACTGATGCTGAAGTTTCAATACTTTGGCCACCTGATGGGAAGAGCTGATTCACTGGAAAAGACCCTGATGCTGGGAAAGATTGAAGGCAGGAGAAGGGGGCAAGAGAGGACGAGATGGTTGGATATCAACCATCAACTCAATGGACCATGAATGTGCGCAAACTCTGGGAGGTGGTGAAGGACGGGGGAGCCTGGCATGCTGCAGTCCACAGGGTCACAAAGAGTCAGACACAACTTAGTGACTGAACTACCACCACACAGGGCTTGGAGACCAGGTGCCCATGCCAGGTGGGAGTCAGAACTGAGACTCTTCTCAGCTGGGAATGGAGAAGCCAAGACCCTTGAAGGAATGGAAGAAGTTCCCTCTTCCCTTCTAGGTTCTTCTCACTGGTCTGAGAATTAACTCGATGTGAGACAGATTAACAGAGACAATCCAACAAAGTCTAGTAACACAGAGACCTAGGACAGACCCACACAGGCTGAATCACTTGTTCAAACGGCCAAGGAGGATGCTGAGGGTGGGGAGAGTCAGCTCAGGCGGTTACCAGGGAAGCCCAGGAAACAAGGGAAGGTTGTCATGCAGGTTGAAATCCTGCCTGCTTCACTGATAAGAGATTCTAGAGATTCCATCCTCCTCCTCTTCCTGGTACAGCGACGGAGACGCCCTTACAAATGGAGGTGCACCTGGTAAGTGTCAATGTTTCCTACAGAAGTTTAGCTCCTATATGGTTTTTGGAATTTTTTTCCATGTCTGTTGTTTCCTGGAAAATAACCATTAGTATGCCAGAGAGACATATCTGGGGGCAGTAAATTCTGCTCCCCTACAGCACCAAGAGGGGAGGATGACAAGTGTGTCTGCCTGAGCCCTGGCCGAGGAAAGTGTGCCCTGACACTCTATAACCACAGCACTCCTCCAATGCCAGAAAGTAAAAGAAAAAGTAACCCCAGGCTGGTCAGGGGGCTAAACACAACCCCTGAGGAGCAGGGACAGCATGCAGTGAAGACAGCTCAGGATTCCTACAACCAAAGGCCAGATAGGAGCCCACAGCTCCATCCTATGAGACGGTTAAGAAACTAGCCACCCAGGAAAGCTGACATTTGTGACAAGCAGGACTTTGCAGACAGCCATTATAAAGAGTGGTATTTGATCATTTTTCACAAAGACAAAACCAAAATGTGAGGACGGCTGCATTATCAAAAGGCCAAGAGTTGAAGAGAATCATTCTGAATGTCTACAGTATTTTTTAAAAGTATTTACCACAGAAAGTAATAAAAATGTAGTGGGGGAAAAACAAACCATCTTAGTTCACTGGCTGGGGCCCTGAAAATCAGACTGACGAAAGACAGATTAAGGAGGAAAAACCAGACAGGTGCATCTTGCACACACATGGCAGAGCTCAGTGGTGGTGACTCCAAGGGGACACTTAGAACTTGGGCTCACAGAGCATCTGAACCTAAAAACAATGAGTATTGCAGGGAAGTGACAAGACAAGCATCAGGGGCCTTGCACTTCTAGGAGTGGGAAACTGGGGGAAGGCAAATACACGGGGGAGTAATGCATGGTGTCAGCTCTAAGTGCTGCCACCTCTGGGTGATTAAGAATCACCCTACCCTTTCTGGTACAGAGGGGAAGGTAGAGAATTTTTTTTTTGTTTCTGTCACTTTTCAATTGCCTTCAGCTCAAATAAGCATGTCAAAGTGGCATCTCTGTGGGAGGCATACCCTGACCCCCTTCCATGCTCAGTAGAAAGTTTAGAAAATACACAAAACTATCTTTAAAAAAGAAAAACATCCTGTCATCCAGAGATATTCAAAAAGAAAAACATCCTGTCATCCAGAGATATTCGCTATTATCAGTATTATTTCCTGCTTGTATTTTAATCAATATATTCTTATACTTTAATCCATATATTCCTATATTTAAAATCTTTGTAAGATCATATATATGTAGGTTTTCATTTTATTTTTCATGTATCATATCTACCTGTCTTCTTAAACAGAGAAGACTGAACATAATCATACCTTTTTCTGGATGATTTAAGGATCACCATCTCTATGGAAACCAGCTGTGTGACCAACCTTGGGCTGCTCCAGGTGGGATCACATGTCTGCTTGCTCCCCTCAGGCTGGATCCTCATTCCACTCCTCCTTTTCTTTTTAAAAAAATATTATTTATCTGGCTGCTCCAGGTCGTCTTGTGGCATATGGGAATCGAGTTCCCTGGACCAGGGATCGAACCTGGGCCCCCAATGTTGGGAGCATGGAGTCTTAGCCACTGGACTGCCAGGGAAGTCCCAAATCCCCCTTTTCCAATTATGTGCTTTTTAATAAGTGTTCTAAGCAATTAACTAGATAATTAAGCACATTTAAATTGTGACTAAAATAGGGTAAGTGGGATGAGGAGCAGGCCTCCCCAAAGGCTCAGGAGGTGAAACTGCTTTTGACTGAATTTCTGGGCCACGACCATCGCTCACTACAGGGCTGAGGCCAGTGCCTGAGGCTGGAAACGCCAGAACACCAGCCTGCCACATGATTTCTCTGAAGGAATCTTGCTTCCATGAATTATTATAGTTGTATGAAAATAGAGAAATCCTTTTCCAGGTTAGAGGCAGGGGTGCTTTCAAACACATGTAGACATCTAATTCTGAGCTGTTATTTTCAAAACGCAAAGTCAGTTTTTCTAGAAGAAACCATAATAAATGGACTGAGGACTGGTTTGACAAATCCACAGATATTGCCAAAGTGTCTGTGCTCAGAGCTCAAGAACTGAAATAACCGTGGTGGCTATACAGTCTGTATGACCCGTGAGCACCTGACATGACGAGGAAGCGGGCGGGAGAATCAGCTGTGTGCCCGGCCCTGGACCCGACCTGGAAATGGCAAATGCCAACCCTCCAGACTCCTGTCCCTGGAGATGAGAAACCCCTATTTGTTTAGGTCATTCTGAGTCTCTTTATTGTTACTTGCACCGAAAGCATTTCAGAAGCACTCTTTGCACTCAAGAAACTCAAAGTCTAGTGATTAGTTACGGAAGCTGAGTGAATGATTCTAGTGTGGGCTGACAGATTCTATGGCAGAAGTACTTCCAAACCAGAGCAGAAGGTCAAGGGACATGACCCTCAGTCCTGCAGGAGAACTGAGCCCTGAAGGAAGTGGCTACAAAGGAGGAGAAACACCAGGAAGAAAACATGGCAGTGAGGCTCAGGAAGGTCAACATTGATGATTTCATGTTTATAACAGATAAGCTTCACCAATAAATGTGTTCTTAAAAAATAACACAGCTGTCCTTTCCCCCAACATTTTATTATGAAAAGTTCCAAGTTTTCAGAAAAATAGAAAGAGCTGCATGGGGAACCCATATTCTTATCACCTGGATTCTATAGTTAACGTGTTGCTACTTTTGCTTTATCACAGACCTAGTCCCCGGGCATCCCTCTCCCCACCCATCAATCCACTTGGCTTTCTCACGTGCTTCCATGGAAGCTGCAGACATCAGTACCTGCCATCCCTAACCAGCAGACATCTGTTTTTACAAATTATACCTCCCCTGGAACTCTTAATTTCTTTTCATGAACTGTTTTGAGTTCGTCGCCAATACATAAAAGTCATAACACAGACTTTCCTTCAGGGCCCATGACACCAAGTCCTAGCAAGTTCACACCTTAGAGTAGGAGGGCTTTTACTGGGGACTTGAGAAACACACCAGCAGACACCCTTTACTATGTCTCTACCCACCAACAGCAAAGCTCTAAAGTAGGCTTCATTTTTTCTCCAAAAAACATGTAAACACGACTCTGTGCTAAGCTGTGCATCTCTGCCCTTAGAAAACTCCATCTAAGGGAAGGTATAGAAACAGCATGGAAACAGAACTGCCCACATGCTGTGATAAAGACGGGCCAAGGTCTGATGGAAAGTGTAATGAACTCTGGAAAAAGAAGATAGGGAAATGTTCAGCATTGAGTCCAAATTCATTCAGCAGTGGGCGTGAGAGAGGGATGCTTTCCACTCAGAACAGAGGGCATGTGCCAAGCAGTGGAGGCAGGAAGTGTCTTGGCAGGTCCTGATGTCATGTGACAGTGAAGCACAGGTATGAGGCAGGAAAGTGCCAGGTGTTGTGTCTCAAAAGATAGACTGTTCACCTACGTGCGTGTCTGCCGTCGCTTCAGTCGTGTCCAACTCTTTGTGACCCTATGGACTGTAGCCTGTCAGGCTCCTCTGTCCTTGGGATTCTCCAGGCAAGAATACTGGAGTGGAGTTGCCATGCCCTCCTCCAGGGCATCTTCCCAACCCAGGGACCGAAGCTGCAACTCTTTCGTCTCCTACATTGGCAGGCAGATTCTTTACCACTAGTGCCACCTGCGAAGCCGTTTTCATCTACAAATGAACCTGAAACAGTCTTTAGAAACACATCCTACAGAAACAGGAGCCACTGCAGGGTGGGTCCCCCAACCCAACCTCACTGTAAGGCTTTGGGTCAGTAAGAATGAACATGTACCCTCCCATACAGAAAATCAAGACACCTTCATTTAGATGGTTTGGCAGGGAAGCAGAGAGCTGGGCAATGCTTTTCCTATGTAATGTTCTATAAGATTCACTAGTATTAGATGGGCTCCCTATCACTCAGTGTTGATTCAAATACAAGAACACATATTTATCTGAGAAGTAAAATTCTGAAAGTAAATCATGATATACAAACATAAATCATGCAAATGTGTGTTATGAGGAGGAGCTGGTTTCCATTGCACCCCAGTCCCCTGGGCTAACATGGTCATGAGTCTTTCTTAGGCTGGAAGAAAACAAATTGGTAGGTAGAGTCAAATGAAAAATATAGTACCTTGTCTGAAAATCAAATGAGAATTTGAAAATTCAGGAACAAATTTACTCCTCAGTCCTCATAAAAATTCAAGTGTCCTGGGTAACACGGTGCACAAACGTGCACAGGGAGTGACCCAACACTTTACACGTGCCAAGAACTGCATTTAGCACTTTTTCTCCAGATAGTAACCTGGATATTACTAATAGGCCATCAGCATAATAGTTCAGTCTCTCAGAATATTATTCATGTTTTTAATCCTTGAGATAATCAAAATGGGAGAGAATCCTAAACCTGGGACACTTTAAGCACCAAAATAATTATGGGCAGTAAGGAAAGCAGACACTAAAAAATGAGGAATTCACGAATCCATCACTATAATAAGTATTAAACAAGGGAGACCGGAGGGCTCCTCCTTAGAAGGAATGCCAACAGCACTCAAATAAACATAGGGGTGGGGAAGTGAAAAAAAACAAAAATCAACAATTTGCAGCTATCAGAGTAAAGACTGATTCAGGCAAGAATTGTTAGTAGATGGTAAATCTAAAGGGGAGATTGAGATGAGGAACAGGCTATTTGCACGGTCTTAAAGTGTCTCCACAGATTACTTATGAATCAGACTCTGCACTTCAGTAAGCAGCACTATTCTAAGTGTCAAGACAACTCCCAACTGCTCATACCACTTGCTGTTACAATCCACACTAGGAACAACCCGATGTAAATTAGGTCATGAAGGACCCTCCCCCGAAAACAGCACTCTCAGATATGAAGGAGCACAGGAAACAGATGGATTGCAGGGACAGTAAATGCTGAATATGGAAAAAGAAGAGCACAGTGATGCCATCGATGCAAGCAACATCATTTCCATTAACACTGAAAACCCTATTTCTCAGCATCTAACACCTATTATTACATCTAACACAAATTATTACATCATTGTGACAAAATGACCGTATATGTGGGTGTGCGTGAGAATAGAAATTGACAGCACTGAGTCCCTTCATCACTGTCTTTTTAATATGACACAAACTTCTGGTAATCTGTAAACAGTCTCACACACATTCCCTGGACAGAGAGGTAGGTAGCATCTTGTTCATGTGTGTGTCTCCAGGGCCTACAGAGAATCAGAGACCTAAAGATGCCCAGAGAATGAATAAAGAATGAATGAACGATGAGAGAAGAGTTCTAAAAAATAAAAACGAGGACACATTTTAAACGAAAAAGTACATTTCTCATCTACCTGTCAGGGAAACATTGGTTCAAATGTTACATTGTGAACACTGATTCTAGAAGGTAAGCAATTAAAGCAGCAGCCCTCCCCAGAGGTTTTTATTATAGTTTAGCAATAAATGCTGTTAGCTACAAAAATCATAATTTTTAAATGCACACACGTGCACATGTACACATACATGCTCAGCAGCCAATCTGAAGAGACGAGTCAAAGATGAATAATTATAGATCAGAAAGATAATAACTGCAATAGATTGAAACATATCAAGTTTGTTCACAATGATATTATACCAAAAAGCACCTTATTTATCACCTTTGGAGGACTAATAAACAAGTCATTATTTTAAAAACTCGTAACGGAAAAGAATTAAAAATGTATATTGCTTTTGTCATACCAACTATACCAAACAATAGATAAAGCAAAGATTCCCTTGACAAAATATTGTAACTAATCAAGAACAATAAAATTTGGGATATCACCACTCTGCAACTCCTCATGAGTTAAGAAATCAAGGTATCGGGGAATTCCCTGATGGTCCAGTGGTTAGGACTCTGTGCTTTCACTGACAAGAGTGCAGGTTTGATCCCTGAAAAGGGAATTAAAATCTCACAGGCTGTGTGATGCCGCCAAAAAATAGGAAAAGAAGTTGAGTATCAGTGGCTGCTAACATTACATAAAAGACACAACTTGACATCTTGAGAAAGACACATAACCATGAAAGATGTATTCTTTCAAAAAAAAATCAAAAACTTCTAAATCTAACGACTGAATTACTGGAGGACTTGCTGCAGGACACAGAGGAATATAAGGAATGTGCCACAGACACACCATCAGCAACACAGACGCTGCAGCAGCTCTGTGCAATGAGCCACCCAGTTTTGTCAACGAAGTGCAAGAAAAAAAGACGAAGAGGGAACCTGTAAATTATGAGACCTAAGAGTCGTATCAACCGATTAAAATACATGGGCCTTATTTGGATCCCAAGTTGAACACACAAACACACACATAAGAAGACTAGAGAATTCTGAACAATTGGCTGGATTGGATAATACTAAGGAATTTTTTTTTTTTAATTTCAAGTGACTACATTTAACTTCATTACAAATGAAGCTAAATGGAATATGGAATTTGTTTCAAAGTTATCAATGGGAAGAGAGTGAGTAGGGATGTAGAGGAAATAAGATTAGCCATAAATTGGTCAGAAACTGTTGAAGCTGATTGATAAACACAAGGTTCAGTTCAGTTCAGTCGCTCAGTCGTGTCTGACTCTCCGCGACCCCATGAATCACAGCACACCAGGCCTCCCTGTCCATCACCAACTCCCGGAGTTCACTCAAACTCATGTCCACAGAGTCGGTGATGCCATCCAGCCATCTCATTCTCTGTCGTCCCCTTCTCCTCCCACCCCCAATCCTTCCCAGCATCAGAGTCTTTTCCAGTGAGTCAACTCGTCACATGAGGTGGCCAAAGTATTGGAGTTTCAGCTTCAGCATCAGTCCTTCCAATGAACACCCAGGATTGATCTCCTTTAGAACGGACTGGTTGGATCTCCTTGCAGTCCAAGGGACTCTCAAGAGTCTTCTCCAGCACCACAGTTCAAAAGCACTAATTCTTCGGCGATCAGCCTTCTTCACAGTCCAACTCTCACATCCATACATGACCATGGGAAAAACCATAGCCTTGACTAGACGGACCTTGGTTGGCAAAGTAATGTCTCTGCTTTTTAATATACTATCAAGGTTGGTCATAACTTTCCTTCCAAGGAGCAAGCGTCTTTTAATTTCATGGCTGCAATCAGCATCTGCAGTGATTTTGGAGCCCAAAAAAATAAAGTCTGACACTGTTTGCACTGTTTCCCCATCTATTTCCCATGAAGTGATGGGACCAGATGCCATGATCTTTGTTTTCTGAATGTTGAGCTTCAAGCCAACCTTTTCACTCTCCTCTTTCACTTTCATCAAGAGGCTCTTTAGTTCTTCTTCACTTTCTGCCATAAGGGTGGTGTCATTTGCATATCTGAGGTTATTGATATTTCTCCTGGCAATCTTGATTCCATCTTGTGCTTCTTCCAGCCCAGCGTTCCTCATGATATACTCTGCATATAAGTTAAATAAGCAAGGTGACAATATACAACCTTGACGTACTCCTTTTTCTATTTGGAACCAGTCTGTTGTTCCATGTCCAGTTCTAACTGTTGCTTCCTGACCTGCATACAGGTTTCTCAAGAGGCAGGTCAGGTGGTCTGGTATTCCCATCTCTTTAGCTCATTATATTAGTCTTTGCCTTTTTGTTTATATTTGAAAATTTCCACACTAAACAGCTTTTTAAAATAATGAGGACAAAAATGTAGGTGCCTGGGGCCCACTCCCCTAGAGATTCCAAATTAGGCACCCGGAAACCTAGGTTGTGTCCAGGTGATTCCAATTCACACGTAGATTGAAAACCATCCCATTAGGCTGAGTTCTTTGACAACAGAGTCTGTAGTTTGTTTACTGCAATGTCACCCATTACCTATCACAGAAAGCATATGAACTAAGATTGCAGCAAATCTGCCACCTTAAATTCTACAACAACTAGAATACTCATCTGGGTGGAACCAATCTGGAATTCCTACTTTCTAATAACTGTTAGCTGACAATCTCACAGTTAACAGCATGCTACCACCTTTGTTTTTCAAGGGCCACGGTTCATTGCTATCTTAAGAAAATTGATTCACTTTTCACAAACTGATTCAGATTATTTTCCTGATTTTTCTAGTATCCTGGTGGAGATGAGAAATACCATCACTCAGCTCTTTGATGTCATCCTTAGAGATGATCTCTTTATTTTTCATTCAGCCCATCAAATGGATTCTTTTCCTCTTCATATTCACCACCTAACCAGAGAATCTTATTCACCATAGACTTTCCTGTTGAACTTCTGTTCTTCAAATTCAACTACTATAATCATCTCCATATATTCACTCTGCAGTTGTAAAGCCTACAGAAATAGAGGATCCCTGAGTAAATAAGAAAGCAAGTTTTTAAAAGACTGTCTTGGGAAAGTGTAGAATTTTACCAAGGATAGGGCAAAATCATGAAGGTTTAGAACAAATGCTCACTTCCAAATAATGAAATAAATTTAAAGAAACAAAGTGATTATGATTTGAAAATTCATTCTTGAATTTTTCACAATTAGAATAGAGTAGAAGAGACTTCCCTGGTGGTCCGGTGGTTGAGAATCCGCCTTCTAATGCAGGGTACATGGGTTCAATCCCTGGTTGGGGAACTTAAGATCTCACATGCGGTGAGTCAACTAAGCGCACACACTGCAACTAGACAGTCCACATGCCATAAAAGAGAAGCCCCTGAAGACCCAGCAGAGCCGAAAAAAGAAAGAACAGATACAAACTCTATAAACCAGGAAACATGTCTTTTAATGCTTTATCAAATTCTATCAATACCTAAATTTTAATTTTTACTAAATCAGGTTTGGAACGTTATTAGTGTATTTATAGCAACATTTTGGAATCCTACCTTAAATCATTCAAAAAAACAAATGGATAAGCCATGTTACCTCATAAATTCCAATTTATGTTTCAATTTTTGATGGATACACTCCCAGGACTAAATTATTTAGTTTCTTAATGATGGTCTGCTTATCAATCTTTATATTGAAGGGAAAAAAAGTACAAATTGCTTCATCTTCTCTCAACAAAACCTAGAAATTCAATTCAGGGCAGTATTTTAAAGATTTGCTTATACACTCAAATCTTCCATATGACGTGTGTGGTGGGAGAACATGTCTACAGCAAGACTGCATGTCTCCAGATGCAGTGTTGTCAAACCACACATTTAATCACCCAGTAAAACAATGGGTGTGTACTTTCATATGCTATTTTATTTCTTGCCATAAATCACTAAACTTCTGCAAAGCTCTCCCAACTCTCCTCCAAAATAAAAAAGCAGAGGGCTGCTTACAGTAATAACACATTTAGAATAACAGGCCCTTTGTGTAATCTCCAAAATATTCTTACAGCTCATACAACAACAACCAACCCGATCAAAAAATGCGCAAAAGATCTTAATAGACATTTCTGCAAAGAAGACATACAGAAGGCACATGAAAAGATGCTCAGTGTCAGTAATCATTAGAAAAATACAAATCAAAACTACAGTGAGCTACCACCTTACACAGGTCAAAACAACCATCATCAAAAACTCTGAACAATAAATGCTAGAGGATGTACAGAAAAGGGAAGTCTCCTATACTGTTAGTGTTAGTCGCTCAGTCGAGCCCGACTCTTTGCGACCCCATGGACTGCAGCCCACCAGGCTCCTGTGTCCTTAAGGTTTTCTAGGCAAGGATACTGGAGTCGGTTAGCCATTTCCTTCTCCAGGGGATCTTCCCAACCCAGGGATCGAACCCGGGTCTCCTGTATTGTTGGTAGGGATGCAAATAGATGCAGCTAGTATAGAGGTTCCTTAAAAATCTACAAACAGAACTACCATATGATCTAGCAATTCCAGTCCTGGACACATATCCCAACAAAACTTTAATTTGAAACAGTACATGCACCCCCTATGTTCATAGCAGCACTGTTCATGATAGCCAAAACATGGAAGCAACCTAAATGTCCATTAGCAGATGAATGGACAAAGAAGATGGTACATATATACAATGGGATACTGCTGCTGCTGCTGCTGAGTCACTTCAGTCGTGTCCGACTCTGTGTGACCCCTTAGACGGAAGCCCACCAGGCTCCCCCGTCCCTGGGATTCTCCAGGCAAGAAGACTGGAGTGGGTTGCCATTTCCTTCTCTACTCAGCCATAAAAAAAAAAACAAACAGAATAATGCCATTTGCAGCAACATGGATGCAAGTAGAGATTATCATACTAAATGAAAAAGACAAATACCATATAATATCACTTATACATGGAATCTAAAATATGGCATAAATGAACCTAACTACAAAAGAGAACAGACTCACAGGCATAGAAAACAGACTTGTGGTTGCCATGGTGGGGAGAGGGATAAAGATGGACTGGAAGTTTGGGGTTGCCAGATGCAAACTATTACATAGGAAATGGATAAACAATGAAGTCCTACTATATAGCACAAAGAACTACATCCCATCTCCTGAGATAAAGAATAATGGAAAAGAATAAAAGGAATGTGTATGTGTATATATATACACATATGTGTACATATGTGTGTGTGTATATATATATACAGGGCAAAAGTACATGTGGTAAAATGAATTTTAAAAAGATTTTCACTACATAACACACAGCATACACAATTAAAGTACTGTCTGCTAGCATCCTTTTCCACCAGACCATGGCTATTACAGGAGGAGGACAGGGCTGAGTGAGATGAGATATCCATGTTAGTAGCTGGCCCCATCCCAGGGGAGATGCTGATTCCAAGGAGGGCACCTGACCCAAGTTTGGGTGGGAGGTTGAGAGGGCTGGGTCCATGGTGGCTGCAGCTGGGAGAGGAGCCCTGAGGCAGAGCTGAGAGAGAAGCAGGAACCACTGGGGCCCTTCAAACCGTGCACTGCTCCTTCCAAAAGGAGGGCAGTCTCCCGGCTGGGATTTGGGAATGTCAGTCATCTGATTTTTCATGAGGCACCAGAAATCTGGGTTTTTATATGCAATCTCTCTTTTTTCAACGTTAGTAACTCAAATCTATTTTTAAAAGCACTGTGAGCAAACAAAGCATGTCTGCAGGCCACTCAGTTTCACAAACTGACAGCTGTCCTTTTTGCCAAGTAGAAGAAGCTGATCTATAGCAAGAAAGAGGGACAGAGCCGCCCATGGTGAGAAACTCTGGCCAGTCCCAGCAACATCCGGGGTGGTGGTTCCAGCCATGCCTGAGCCCTGCACACCCTCTGCTCCTTCCTGTGGCTTCATTTTCTCTGAGTCATAAGTTAGGAGTTTGGGGTTAACATATATACTCCACTATTGGGCTTCCCTGGTGGCTCAGAGGTTAAAGCGTCTGCCTCCAATGCGGGAGACCCGGGTTCGATCCCTGGGTCGGGAAGATCCCCTGGAGAAGGAAACGGTAACCCACTCCAGTATTCTTGCCTGGAGAATCCCATGGACGGAGAAGCCTGGTAGGCTACAGTCCACGGGGTCGCAGAGTCGGACACGACTGAGCGACGGCACTAAACTGAACTGATATATAAAACAGATAACGAACAAGGACCTACTGTTCCAGCACAGGGAACTCTACTGAACAAGTTTCCAGCACAGAGAACTCTACTCAATATCCTGCAATAATCTATAATGGAAAAGAATCTTCACACACACACACACACCTGAATCACTGTTGTACACCTGAAACTAACATGACAATGTAAATCCCATTATACCTCAATTAGAAGAAAAAAAGCCTCTGTGGCGTGATGCTGCTTACCTGACATCTCTGTCCCTTCCTGCCCAAGGCTCCAGGTGACAGCCCACAGAGCTTGGAAGTGTACAAACAACTCGAGTCAGAAACTGAGATCCAGGCAGGGTCAGGGGAAAATACACAAGAACACTTCCTCCTGCAGGAACAAAGCAGGAACTCCAGCATCAACTCCGCTGAAAGAGCTTCCAGGGAATCCCAACACTCTGCCCCTGTATGTCAGGACTCCTGTCCACGATGACAGATGCCCCCAGGTGAGAGCAGCTTAAGCAAAAAAGTCCTGGATTGGCTCACACAGCTGATGTTCAGGAACAGAGCTCGCTCCAGGGACCCAGACAGCAACTCTGGGACCCACACTTTCTCTGTTGCTGGTCCCCCCAACCATCGCCCCTGCCCCCACCCCCAGATCCCTCGCCATCAATGCTCAGGCCTGACGCCTCCTCCTGTGGTCTTCCACAGACATCTCATGTGCTCAGAGGGGCCTCCCGGACCTCACACCCCCACCTCTGCTCTTTACACCTTTCTCTGCCCTGACTGCAGCCTGTAGTTCCTTTTTTTTTTCCCACTTCCTTGTTTTTTGCTGTTTATCCCACTACAGGTGAAGCTCTACGAGGCTGGCCCCAGGGCTGTGTTTTCCCTCTCAGATCCTGCCACTGTAGTTTTATTTCCCTTTATCATCAAATAAAGCATGCTGCAACCTAAGTAACATGAATTTTACCCAAACTACGGTCATCATGGGAGAAGGAAATGGCAACCCACTCCAGTATTCTTGCCTGGAGAATCACCGTGGACAGAGAAGCCTGGTGGGTTACAGTCCATGGCATTGCAAAGAGTTGAACATGACTGAGTGACTCACGCTACATAATTATGGTCATCATGAAATCTAGCACATGACATATATATCACATTTGGGGATTCATCCATATCTTATTTCTGGTACTTATAGTCAAAAGCCTAAAACTGTAAGCCACTACTTCCTTATTTTAAAAACAAAGGTTGACAAATGAATAACATTAATATATTGTCCCAGGTTTGAGAAGTTGCCACAAAATTTTTTAATCTCTTAAGGTTGTTATTTCAGTCTTCTTTGAACTTATTCTGAGGCTGTTGTTATTAGTGATGAGATACCCACAAAACAGATTACCAGCACCAGGTAAAGTAAGTTTATTTATTTGACAAGTCTACATGTAAACAAAAAACTGTAGCCTCAGTGGTTGGGTGTTTCAATCCAATATGCAAACTCCCTACAATTATACCAGAGATACTCTAAAAATTAGAGCACCTAGGAATCTCATCATTTTACCCACTGCTTTAAATGAGGACTTATGGTCACTTGATTGCTATCTGACTGGCAGTGACCTTTCTGACTGACCATCTCTTATGTGACTTTGCCTCTTAAAAGGGAGCCAGGGCCCCTCCAGGGGACAAATGAACCTGGATGGTCAGGTGACAGGAACAGCAGGACAGTGGCTCTGAGCTCCAGGGGCTGCTGGTCACCCAGCCAAGGGTCTCTACAACCACAGATTCACGAGGGCCACTGCTCAGCCTCCCGTAAATCTTTCTAGTAAGTGAAGATGCTCAGACTGGACCTCTCTGGTTGGTAAGTTTGTACTGTCTTATTGCTTTTCATGACACAGGGATTCCAGGAGTGATGATCCTGGCAGGAAACAACTGAAGCCTGAGTCCTTCTGTAGTCTCAGCCTTTCCCGCATGGACTGACTCAGAGAAGGAAACTCGAGTGTCCCCTCCCTGTGTGTGGCTGCTACAGCCATCAGCACCAGGGAATAGAATATTTTTATCTCCTCATACAGATAGACTCAGTTTCCATTTCTATGAAAATAAGGAAGTTGAATTAAATGATCTAAGTTCCTTTCCAATTTTGTGCAGTTTTTTTTTTTCCTGAAATTAGGTCTGCAAAACAAATTAGTGCTCCCCTGTGCCTAAGGAAATTTCTTCTAGGTGTTTCTGTTGCCTAAAGCATATCTCTAATCTGTTCTGCCTAAGGTGGCGGGGGGGGGGGGGGGGGGGTGGCAAACAAACAAAACTAAATAAAAACAAACTCAATTGACTAAAACAAAACCACCGAATGCTCTGCGTTGCTCCTTGTAAGCCTCTGGTCTATACCTCTGGGCACAGGTTATTCCTTCCTCTTGATGAAAGGTCCACCTGAATATCTCCTCCACCACCTCCCTGGACCCACGCCCCAGTGTAGCTGACCCTCCCAGTCCACGTGGGCTCCCATACCCACCAGCACCACCCACAGCTGCACGGAGGTGAACAGTGTTTTCCTCCTGGATGAGGTCTGTCCCTCCCACTCCACTGAGAGCTGCTGTGTGCCTCACACTTAGGAGACGCTCAGACCTTGGTGGATTAAAAAAAAGCAAGTTCTCCATCTGGGTTGAGAGTCCTCAAAAGGACAAGTCATAACTAGTAAGATCTGAAAAGTTAATTCGCTTAAAGGGTGACGTTCGTGAACTACAAGCAAAGCAAGGAACAAAGGGAGGTAATTTTCAAGCTCTGATTTTTTTTAAAGAATGTGTAATTACTTCTGAAATAAAGACTTCTCCTATGAGACCCAGCAGAATCTGGGGATCTCACAGGTCTTGATGAAGGCCACCTATTTAGATAGACTTAAATTTCTTCTACCTGCAAAGGAGTCACGAAAGTTACTTCACTTCCTGATGGCTGAATGTCAAGTCTGGAACTAGCATACATGGCCCTGTCCTGAATGATGTATCCAAGTAAGACCCTGTTTAGAGGTGTGCTACCACCGTTTCCATTTCTGCATCATCTGCTAGAACATCACATGCACACAAGCAAAGCTGTGTGACCCGGAAGGTCACTTAACTGGTCAATGCAGGGCTGGGAACAGCTGCCCACTGTCCTGCCTCAGGGTTCCCACTCTGAGCCCGACACTGTGTGGCTCCATTAGTGGACTGGGGTGGGGCAAGAGAGACCTGCAAATGTGGTGTGAAATCATGGAACTGATGGATCAGAAAGCTCAATGAGCGGCAGAAATGCACAGGCAACTAGAGTACAAGTTCTGAAACAAACACCTGGGAGGAAATGTACAGTCCCTGAGACAGTCAGATTCATAGAAATAAACAGTAGTCTAGTGGGGGCCAGACTGGGGGCCAGGGAGGATAGGGTAAGTGTTTAATGGGCAACAAGGCTATGGTTTTTCCCGTGGTCATGTATGGATGTGAGAGTTGGACTATAAAGAAAGCTGAGCACTGAAGAATTGATGCTTTGGAACTGTGGTGTAGGAGAAGACTCTTGAAAGTCCCTTGGACTGCAAGGAGATCCAACCAGTCAATCCTAAAGGAGATAAGTCCTGAGTGTTCACTGGAAGGACTGATGTTGAAGCTGAAACTCCAATACTTTGGCCACCTGATGCGAAGAACCAACTCATTGGAAAAGACCCTCATGCTGGGAAAGATTGAAGGTGGGAGGAGAAGGGGACGACAGAGGATGAGATGGTTGGATGGCATCACCAATTCAATAGACATGAGTTTGGGTAAACTTCGGGAGTTGGTGATGGACAGGGAGGCCTGGCGTGCTGCAGTCCATGGGGTTGCAAAGAGTCAGACACAACTGAGCAACTGAACTGAATTGTCTGAAAGGGATGACAGAAATGTTTAGGAGACAGAACACTGTTGATGACTGTACAACAATATGAATTTACTTAATGCCACTGAACTATACACGTAAAAATTATTGAAATGGTAAATTTTATGTATATTCTACCACAATTGTCTTTTTGTTGTTTGTTGTAGCTATATACCAACTGCAGTGTGGATCAGGAGGAAAAAACTGCTCAGCTTGAAGTCTGAAGCCTGCCCCAAGGGAGTTAATGACCTTGGTTAAGTTGCCTTTCTCAGCCTCAGTCTGATGCAGAAAATACATAGGAGATCTGTATCCTCAGGGTCATTATGAAAAAATGAGAAAACACCTATCATGATACCTGGCTCTCAGTAAGCACTTTGCTTTCTGAATATCCCTCTGATATTCTAGAAAAATCTTGAGAGAGAAATTAGCCAAGGAGCCAAAGCTACCCCATGGCCGGCATCTCCATCATCAGTGTCCTCTCCTCTAACCATCCAGCCCCAGCCTCTACCGACTAGCTCACCGGCTCATGTGCCCACCCGCTGCCACCTCCACCTCTGAACTTGGGCGCGCTGGACTCCTGCACCTTCCCCAGGTGCCTCACCCCGCCGGCCATTTCTCCTCTTTCCCCAGCTTAAGGCCCCAAGTCCCTCCTGCAAACACCGTCTCCTCCTTCCCCCGCCTCACGACCCCTTCCAGCACCTGCGCCTGGTGTGCAAATGCTGCTGGAGCGGGAAAGTCAGGCAGCCAGCCCCAGGAAGCGTCACCTTCAGTGTGCTTATGATCACACACCAGGAGCCAGCGTTCACTCGACACTCCCAGAAATCTCCCTGCAAGGCTCCCCAGGCCCTGTCCATGCTAGCTCTCCACCAGTGACCTTATTTCCCCAGACAGAGGCCATGGAGCACACCTGCCTCACTGCCCACCCGCAAATCTACAAGCACCAGCATCTATGCCCACCCCCGCCTCATCTCCTGCTCTCAGCAGAGGCCAGCCTTGTGCACAGATTTTGGACACCATGCTGCCTCCACCCCCACGCCCAAGAACGTCATTCTGCCGTCATCCTCTTTCTTCTGCATCATTAATCAGCCTTTACTCCCTATGGGGTCCTCTCCAGCAGCACACAGACACACTCTATTTAACCTGCATCCTAAACACACCCCCCTGGTCCCCATCTGTTCCTCTAGCTGTGACACAAGTTCTCTGTAGGCCTGGTTATCTGGACTGGTACCTCTCAGGCAAATTGTCAGGGAATCTTGTTCAAAGGCCCATCAGATGCAGCAGGTCCGGAATGGAGCCCAGGCTTCTATACTGCTGGACCCCCCAGATGCTGCTCCCGTCACAGACCCCACTCTGAACAGCAGAGCCCAGTGTTTCGTCCCTCACACCTTCATGTATGAAATCCCTTCTAATCAGCCCCAGCACAGCTTCAAGGTGACCCATCCTATCAAGGTCACCAATAAACTCTATGTTGCAAACTCCAATCAAAGCATTCCTTCCTCCTCTCCAGTTCTTTTCAAATGAGCTGTAGCAACTGGAATGAAACCGTGCCCAGAAAGGGAAGACCCCTGGTGGACCACCCGCAGACCCCTCTCCTCTCCCTCCGGCCTCTGCACCCTGCACCTCCCACGGCACCTGCTGTTCCTCTGGCAGCAGTGTCACCGGCCGAGGCTCCTACCAGGTGTTCCTTCCCTACCTGGCTGCCAGTGTTCGTTGCTCCCAGAGCTCAGGCTCCCCCTCACCTCTCTAGACTCTCCCCTCAGGGACCCTATTTGTCTCAGCAGCTTCATCGGCAGCCCCAAACTCTCAGAACATGGGCCAGAGTGCTCTCCTGACCAGACTCACTCACTCCCCTCTGCCTTGTGCTGCCTCTCCCAGGGAGGGTGCCTCACAACAATCTCAAACTTAATGTTCCCAAAGTACAACTCTTGAGCCCCTGCCACATTAAAACCTACTCCTCCTCCATGGTTCCCCATATCTAATCATATCCAGGTCTCATCACTAAAGCCAAATACATGAGAGTCACCTTTGATTCCCCTTGCTCCTTCCCCAATTCATGACCAGTTCTACTGACTCCACCTCCAAAGCCACCTGCTTCCTCCACCTCCTCTGCCACAGCCCGGCCCACCCACCAACCACTGACCAGTCACAACCTCCCAGTTGACCTCTCATCGCCACTTCAGCCCTCTGCAACATCTTCTCCACACAGTCCCTGCTGTAAACCAAAGCCCCACAAGTGAATGTGTGTCTACGGTCCTTTAATGGCTCAGTGTAAATGAAATCCAAATTCTCCACCCACCAGGCCCCCAAGACCCAGAGGCACCTTCCAGCCTGTGTGCCTTCTTCCAGTTTGCAGCATCTGCCAAGTGCTGCCCTGCAGGATCCCTCTCATACACTCTCCCCTTCTCATCCTGCTTTTAGGAGGACTGGAAGCAAGAAGAAACACAGTACTGTCAGGAAACTGCCCTTCGGGCTGCCTGGAGCAGAAAGGAAGAGGCAGAACCTGGCATGAGATGAAGCTGGAGAGGAATGTGGGACCAGGGGCTCAGCAGTTTAGAGATGTTAGACCTTCTGCTGAGAGCACAGAAAAGCCTTCCAAGTGTTACAAGCAAATTGGTGACCAATTAGACTTGCCTGTTGAGGTCCTTGTAGCTATAGTGTAGAAAAGCAGAGGGGCCCAGAGTTGATGAGGATGGGCAGGGTGGAGCCAGCAGGCCTGGCCTGAGGGAATGACAGTGGACACAGGCAAGGTGACCAGACTTTAGAACTACTCAGGAGGTTATGATATTGTGAGTTATAAAGGATATATATTTGGTCATACAGATGACCTAATTAAAGTACTCATGTGTGAAAATGTTAGTCACTCAGTCGTGTCCGACTCTTTGCGACCCCATGAATCACAGCACTCCAGGCCTCCCTGCCCATCACCAACTCCCAGAGTTCACTCAAACTCATGTCCATCGAGTCAGTGATGCCATCCAGCCATCTCATTCTCTGTCGACCCCGTCTCCTCCCACCCCCAATCCCTCCTACCATCAGACTCTTTTCCAGTGAGTCAACTCGTCGCATGAGGTGGCCAAAGTATTGGAGTTTCAGCTTTAGCATCAGTCCTTCCAATGAACACCCAGGATTGATCTCCTTTAGAATGGACTGGTTGGATCTCCTTGCAGTCCAAGGGACTCTCAAGAGTCTTCTCCAGCACCACAGTTCAAAAGCATCAATTCTTTGGTGATCAGCTTTCTTCACAGTCCAACTCTCACATCCATACATGACCACGGGAAAAACCATAGCCTTGACTAGACAGAACTTGGTTGACAAAGTAATGTCTCTGCTTTTTAACATGCTATCTAGGTTGGTCATAACTTTCCTTCCAAGGAGTAAGCATCTTTTAATTTCCTGGCTGCAATCAGCATCTGCAGTGATTTTGGAGCCCAAAAAATAAAGTCTGACACTGTTTGCACTGTTTCCCCATCTATTTCCCATGAAGTGATGGGACCAGATGCCATGATCTTCATTTTCTGAATGTTGAGCTTCAAGCCAACCTTTTCACTCTCCTCTTTCACTTTCATCAAGAGGCCTTTGAGTTCCTCTTCACTTTCTGCCATAAGGGTGGTGTCATCTGCATATCTGAGGTTATTGATATTTCTCGCGGCAATCTTGATTCCAGCTTGTGCTTCTTCCAGCCCAGCGTTCCTCATGATGTACTCTGCATATAAGTTAAATAAACAGGGTGACAATATACAACCTTGACGTACACCTTTTCCTATTTGGAACCAGTCTGTTGTTCCATGTCCAGTTCTAACTGTTGCTTCCTGACTTGCATACAGGTTTCTCAAGAGGCAGGTCAGGTGGTCTGGGATTCCCATCCCTTTCAGAAGTTTCCACAGTTTATTGTGATCCACACAGTCAAAGGCTTTGGCATAGTCAATGAAGCAGAAATAGATGTTTTTCTGGAACTCTCTTGCTTTTTCCATGATCCAGTGGACGTTGGCAATTTGATCTCTGGTGCCTCTGCCTTTTCTAAAACCTGCTTGAACATCTGGAAGTTCACGGTTCACATATTGCTGAAGCCTGGCTTGGAGAATTTTGAGCATGACTTTACTAGCGTGTGAGATGAGTGCAATTGTGCAGTAGTTTGAGCATTCTTTGGCATTCCCTTTCTTTGGGATTGGAATGAAGACCGACCTTTTCCAATCCTGTGGCCACTGCTGAGTTTTCCAAATTTGCTGGCATATTGAGTGCAGCACTTTCACAGCATCATCTTTCGGGATTTGAAATAGCTCAACTGGAATTCCATCACCTCCTATTAGCTCACTAGGCGCAGAATTTTTCTAGGGAAGAATACTGGAGTGGGTTGCCATTCCCTTCTCCAGGGGATCTCCCTGACCCAGGATCGAACCTAGGTCTCCTGCACTGCAGGCAGATTCTTTACCAACAAGCTACCAGGGAAACCCATGCTCACGTGTAGCTGGTCTTTGTCCAGTTTCTGGCTCACCGCTCCAACTCTTGGAATTTCCTGAGTGACGAGAGCAGGGGGAGCACCTGTCGTTATGTCTGGTCCTGAAACCAACTCAGAAGTATAAAGGTGAAATGGTCATCTCGTTGCTCACAACAAGTCCCTTATGACCACAACTGGGGCAACCTACAAGCTGATTTTGGGGCTCCATCTCAGGACACCAGGGGAACTGACCTTGCAAAGCTGGTTGGAACCTTCAACCCCGCCCCCTGATTTCTGGGGAGGGGGTACTGGAGGCTGAATCCACCACCAGCAGCTGATGATGTGATGAGCCATGCTTATGGAACAGGACCTCCATAAAAACCCAAAGGTGAGGTCAGGAGAATTTGCAGGTGGCGGAGCAAGTGACCATGGGAGCCTCCAAACTCCACGAGGACCCTGTCCTGTGAAACTCTTCACTTGGCTACTGATTCATACTTGCTAACATCCTCTGGGATAAAGTGGTAATTTAGTGATTAAACGGGTCTGCAGAGCTCTGTGGGCCACTTCAGCAAATTAACCAAACCCAAGCAGAGGGTTTGAGACCCTGGAGTCAGCCAGTGGGTCAGGTGTACAGATGATGACTGGGCTTGTGACTGGCATGTGAAATCCAGTCAGGGTGTTGTGGGTACCTCCAAGTTGTAGGCGGCTGGGCAGATACACAGCCTGTACCTGTGACTAGTGTCTGAAATGGGGCCAGTGCTGTGGGACCGAGTCCTTGACTGGTGGTGTCTGATGCTGCCTCTGGGTAGCGAGTGTCACGGGTGAGTTGATCTGGAGGACACCCCACTTGGGATTAGAGAATTCTTCAGTGATGTCACCCCTCACACAACCCACATTGGAATTGGGTGTAGAATCCTTTTAGGAGTTAAAAAATGGCACAGTTAATGAACGGATATATACAAGTTGAGATTTTAAAAAGGCTTAATATGCGAGGGTGAGCAGAGGTACCCCTCTAGCTCAAATCCATCCCTACGATGGGATCAACTCATGCACAGTGAATGACTGGCCACAGATCTTTTCCTGTTTTTACTAGCGGAAGGGGGTGGAAGGAAGGAAGGGGATGATGGGAGAGGCAGGATAAGAGGAGACGAAGATTCTAGCTCATAAATTAGGGCAGCGGATGGGAAAGGGTCCAAAAACAGGAAGAAAGGAAAGGCAAATTGTGCTGACTTCTCCAGTCTGCCTCCTGGTGACTCTTAACAGCCTTGAACTGGGCTGGAATGAACAAAAGCAACCCTCAGAGGACTTCATTTTCTGAAATTACAATTTAACATGATTTATGAAGCTTCTTGTTATAAATATGCTTAAGTCAAAGGATATTTGTCACATGAAAGTATTAGAATCATAGAATTTTTAGAGACAGGAAAAATCTGCTGATCATTGACTCAGGCTTCTGGCTCAGGGTCCCTAAATCCTTGTCTCCACATACAGACACTCCAGAAAGATTTCACTGAGAAACTGAAAGAATGAGGCCCTTCTCTCCAGGTGGATAATTAAAATGTGTTAGGCTTCCCAAATGGCTCAGTAGGTAAAGAATCCGCCTGTGAATGCAGGAATCAAAGGAGACACGAGTTCAATCCCTGGGTCGGGAAAAATTCCCTAGAGGAGGAAATGGCAACCCGCTCCAGTATTCTTGCCTGGAAAATTCCATGAGCAGAAGAACCTAGCTGGCTACACAGTCCCTGGGGTCACAAAGAGCTGAACATGATTGAGCAGAGCAACCACAGGGTTTCAAAGAGAAATGAAGAATTGCTAGGCAAATATTGTCCAAAGATTTAAGGTAATTGGAAGAGTGGCTTTTTTTTTCCCCCTGGAATGCCATAGTTTATTTATTGGTCTTAGTGTCAGGGCTCTATAAGCACTTTTTCTTGTGATTATGCCTCTTCCCTCCCCCTTTAAAAAAACTTTTTATTGTGGAAAGTTTCACACATACGTAGGGGTAGGAAGAAGTGTTTAATAAACAGCCTTGTACCCATCACCTAGGTTCTCTGAGACTTTTTCAGCTATTTTGCCAGTGAATTTCATGCTTAAAAAATACACAGATGATTAATGACTAATTTTATGCTGTTCATCAAGGAGATCATTTTGGCAATAATTTTTAACCAATTTGTTTTAGGGTTTAAAAAAAAACCTCAGCTGTTCCATTTGGTTTAGGAACTAGCAAGATTTTAATTTCTAATTTCCAAAGCTACTGAATATTTGGCTAATTAATCCGAGAGTCCGACAATGAAGGACCAGAAGAAAGAACATAAGGTTTCAAGTATAACATTAAAAGTTCTAGAATAGTAATCCAGCTGCATTTTAATCTCCTGCGGTACAGACTTCAGGAAGCACATGAAACAAAACCTTGAAAAAGAAACTGTTGCAGCTAGTGTCCAAGAATGCTAATGGTCCTTAAGCTTCCCCTGGGCAGTCCACTCCCACAATGCACCAGGCTAGTCCATGTGCTGGCAGAAGCAATGGTATACCTCCAGATTAGGTACCAGGATACCACACTTTCCAGTCTGATCATCCTCCCTTTCCCTCTCAGATCACCTGCTCTCAGGAGAAAGTGAGCTCCCATGTTGTGAAGAGTCCTGTGGGGTGGCCACGTGGTAAGGACTGAGGCCTCCACCCAACAGCCATGTGAGTGCCCCACCCTGGGGCAGTGACCACAACCTCGGCAGAGACTCTGAACAAAAGCACCCAGCCAGGCTGTTCCCAGATTTCAGAAACTGTATAATTATGAATGTCTGTTGTTTCAAGTTGCTAAGTTTGGGGCAATTTATTAGACAGCAGTAGAAAATTCATTTAAAAGATAAACTTTAGAGGTAGGCAGTCACACAGGGCCAAACTACTCTATTTCCTTCAACTCATATACCAAGCAAAATTACAAGCTTGGAGTATCAATATTTTAATTTGGATCAGATCAAATTTAATATTCTGTATGTCAATTCCCAATCAGTGGGCCTAAAACATACTATATAAAAATTGCTCACAAGACACTGACAAAAGCAACAAAGAACAACAACGTACTAGCAATTACCTATTTTTTAAGTTTTTTTTTTAATGTGGACCATTTTAAAGTCTTTATTGAATTTATCACAATATTGCTTCTACTTTATGTTTTGGCTTTTTGACCACGCAGCATGTGAGATCTTAGCTCCCCAACCAGGGGAGCGGCATTGGAAGTATAAGTCTTAACCACTGGACCACCAAGGAAGTCCCTAGCAATGATCAATTAATAGCACCTGCTTCTGCATTTAGGTTTCAATTTTTCTAATGGCAAAAACTCCTCCAAGATTTGTCTATAGCAGTAACAGAGAACACCCAGGAAATTGACAAGCACTTGCTTTTTTTTTTTTTTTTAAGGGTAACGTAAACATGAAAAAGACTCTGATGTTGGGAAAGGTTGGGGGCGGGAGGAGAAGGGGACAACAGAGAATGAGATGGCTGGATGGCATCACCGACTCTGTGGACATGAGTTTGAGTGAACTTCGGGAGTTGGTGATAGACAGGGAGGCCTGGCGTGCTGTGATTCATGGGGTCGCGGAAAGTCCGACACGACTGAGCGACTGAACTGAAACATGAAATTGAGACCCGGCTTGCATTCTGTAGTTGCTATGGTAACCACAAGCACCTGCCCTCTTTGACAAGCAGCATTCACATGCTCTTCCACTTTCTTCCTACTCTCACCCACCAAAAAGCTCCCACGTCCTCTTGCCTTCTTTGCCCCTCTAATTTGGAATATCCAAGAATACGTACATACACACCCTTATTTGCATTCATGCTGCTGCTGCTGCTAAGTCACTTCAGTCGTGTCCCGACTCTGTGAGACCCCATAGACGGCAGCCCACCAGGCTCCCCCGTCCCTGGGATTCTCCAGGCAAGAACACCGGAGTGGGTTGCCGTTTCCTTCTCCAATGCATGAAAGTGAAAGTGAAGTCGCTCAGTCATGTCCAACTCCTAGCGACCCCAGGCACTGTAGCCTACCAGGCCCCTCCATCCATGGGATTTTCCAGGCAAGAGTACTGGAGTGGGCTGCCATATTCACAGGAACCAAAAAATGAGGAGCAAAAGGAGACAGCTCAGGGTCAAGTGTCCAAGACCAGATACTCAGCTGCTGTTAGTCAAATCAAGGGGTCTGTGTGAGCAGACATCTAATGCTCAATGAATACCAGTTTCCTTCCTCCTCTTCACCTCCCTCCAGCCTCCCCAGTATGGTGAGAACAGCTTCATTTTCTCCGGTACTTGCTCAGTTCTCCTTCATTTGGACTCCTCAGCAACTTGCATTCACTTTAGAAAAACATCCAAGGGGCTGTTTGTTGAGAGGTATAGGCAGCCCCCAACTTAGGAGGTAACCTATGATTTCTCAAATTTATGATAGTATAAAAGCAATACATGTTCAATAGAAACCATACTTCAAATTTTGAATTTTGATCTTTTTCTGGGCTAGCAATATACAGTAAGATACTCTCTTGTGTGCAGACAACCTATATAGACATATCTCCCCAAAAGATATACAGATGGCCAACCAGCACATGAAAAGATGCTCAACATTGCTAATTAGAGAAATGCAAACAAAGCTACAATCATCTCACACCAGTCAGAATGGCCATCATTTAAAAGTCTACAGATAATAAAATGACGGAGAGGGTGTGGAGAAAAGGGAACCCTCTTACACTGTTGGTGGGAATATACATACATTGGTGCAGTCACTATGGAAAACAGTATGGAGGTTCCTTAAGAAACTAAAAATAGAACTACCATATGATCCAGCAATCCCACTCCTGGGCATATATCCAGAGAAAACTAATTCAAAAAGATACAGACACCCCTATGTTCACAGCAGCGCTATTAACAATAGCCAAGACACGGAAACAACCTAAATGTCCATGGGAAAATGAATGGATAAAGCAGATGTGTTACATATATACAGGGGACGACTACTCTGCCATAAAAAGAATGAAAGAACGTCATTTACAGCAACATGGATGAACCTAGAGATTATCATACTAAGTGAAGTCAGACAGAAAAAGACAAATACCACATGATATCAGTTATAGGTGGGATCTTAAAGAACAATACAAATGAACTTATATACAAAACAGAAATAGACTCACAGACATAGAAAACAAGCTTATGGTTAACAAAAGGGAGGGTGAGGTGGGGGAGAGAGGGGGAAGGGGAGACAAATTAGGAGGTTGGACTAACATATATACACGACCATATATAAAGCAGATAAACAAGGTCCTACTGTATAGCACAGGGTACTTACATATCCAATATCTTGCAATAACTTTTAATGGAAAAAATCTGAAGATGTATATATATATATGTATGTATATGTGTGTGTTAGTCGCTCAGTTGTGTCCAACTCTTGCAACCCCACAGACTGTAGCCTACCAGGCTCCTCTGTCCGCAGAATTCTTAGGCAAGAATACTAGAGTGGGTAGCCATTCCCTTCTCCATATATGCATGTATATATGTGTATATATTTTTATGTGTGTGTGTATATATATGTATGTATCACTGTGCTGTACACCTGAAACCAACACAACATTGTAAACCAACTATACTGCAATTAAAAAAAAAGACCCTCTCCTGTGATGATGGGCCACAGCCCCATTCAACATGGGACCATGAGGGCCAACAACTGACAAAGGAACAGTCCACACCCTCCAAACCCACAGAGCCAGTCTGCCTTCCACTCTGAATACAGAATTCAACAGGTTACACGAGATATTCAACACTACAAGACAGGGTTAGGGTTAGGTTATTCTTTTCCAAATGGAGGCTGAGGAGTGCTCTGAGCAGGTCTCAGGTGGACCAGAATAAATGATAAGGTTCAGAAGTGTATTAAATGTATCTTTGACTTATGATATCTGTAACCTCTGATGCGTTTACTGGGACATACCTCACCCTAAGTCAAGGAAGATCTGTAATTGGAGCCAGTGCAAAGTGGGCCTCTTGCTATCACCCTGAGACAAGTTTCAGCTCCCGGGACTCTCAGTACTGTCCTTCTAGGTCGTTACACTGTCTCTACATTGAGCTTTCAGAAAAGAGCTCCAATTATGTTTCTAACATGCACAAATCCACTAAGGGGTAAGAATTTAGTAACTGAGTGCAAAGAAGTATTGTGTGATGGGGTGATGTAGCACAAAGAATTATCTCAACTGGGTGATTTAAAAGTTTCCAGCATCTTAAGCCAGTCTTGGGCCAAGGCAAGAACCTTGAAGAATTAAGGCAAGAAATCAGAACTTTTACGCTTCTTCCACCTTCTACCAAGACTCACTGAAACCCCATTTACAGCTCTAATTCTCTTTTCCTATCTTTAGATGTCCAGTCCTATATTCCCCACCCCCCACACTAAGTATCTAATTAACTTATCCCTCCACTTTTTTTCACAGGAAATCTTGGGAAAGGTTCTATTCCTTTGGCATAGTTGGGAAATCTTGCTAATATCTCAGATCAGAATACCCACTGTTTCCAGGGGAAAATAACATGAATAGAAAGGAAGGAAAGACCCAGATGAGATCAGAAGACAGACTTAGCTGTCTCAACTGAAACCACACAGAAAAGAGATGTGTCCTTGGCCTTTTTCCCACCCCAGCAACCATCTACCCCCACTACCACAAACAGCACCTCAAACATTCTTAACTTTGTTCAATACTAACAAGTAGGTCAGCTATTATCACCTTTTCACAGCTGTGGGCTCTGCAGCACAGAGAGGGGCAAAGCCCTGTTCAAGATCACACAGTGAATCAAGTTTCAGAATCTGGACCCTCCTGTTCTTCCCAATATTCAATGCTACCTTTCATGCTCACCCCATATCTGATATTCCAATGATACTGCTCCAGGTTGAAGGACCATTGCCTTAAATTGTTTGAATTCTTACATCCGAGAATCTTACTGCCGTGCTTATAACATGGGTCATTCACCTTCTGAAAAGATATCCTTTCCCCTCCGATCATTAGTACCCACTATTCATCCTCAAAACCTAATCCTCCCCCACCACCCTCAAATGAGGTTAGGAGACTAGGAGGGTTGAAACCAAGTCACAGATAACTCCAATGAGAGCAATCAGCCAAGTCTCCCTCACCGGCAATTCTAAATGAGTCCGCCGAACAGGAGAGCGTCTCTCCACAAGAATCACCTGAAAGCAATGAAGTTCATCGTTTCCAGATTCACCTGAAAACGAACACGGATACGCGCCTGGGCGCAGCTGTTGCTGCCACTAGCCGTCTGAATCCACCACGGATGACCTCCTAGACCTACCGGGAGCGAGAAGAGAAGCCCGGGCAGATTCAGGTGCGCCCGAGGAGAAGCCGCCCAACGCCGGCCCCTCTTGGGAAGGAGCCAGGGGTAGGGGGCAAACTCAAGCTCGTCTCCAACACAGGACCAAACTAAGTCCGCAAAGAGACCACACGACTTCCGAAGAGCCGCCCCGGGTCGGTCCACAGCTAAGTTCCTAAGGCACTAACAAGTTTTTGCAACATTCAGACTCGCCCAGACCACAGAGGCGACTAAGGGCCTGAGGAAGTGGACCATCCTAAGCAGAAGGCCCGAAGGGCAGGAAGTGGAAGCAGAGGCCACTTACGGGAAAAGGGAAGAAGTGGCAGACTCGGAGTGGGGGGGAGGGCGGAAAGGCGGGGCGCAGCCCCTTTTTCCTCGGCCCCAAGGGGGTCTGGGAGGACACCCACCCCAATTCCCGCCAGAGTGGGGCCGCCGCCGCCAGGTCGCCCTTCGGTCACAGACCTGTGCGGAACTGGGGATAGAGGCCACTGGCCCGGGACGCGCACCCGCTCCCCGCGCGCGCCCCACTTCGCCTGAGGGGGGGCCCCCTGGAGCGCGGACACCCTTACCTGGGACCCGTCCCGCGCCGCCTGGCCGTCCGCACCCGCCCCTGTCCTTAAACCGACTCCGCCCACTTCTTCGCCTACTCCGGGGGCCGGACCCCAGCCGCGCCCCGCCGATTTGTCATTGAGCAGCCTGCCGGCTTCCCCACCCCTGAGCGCGCGCCCGGCGTCGCCTAGGCAACCCCGCCCCTCCAGAGCGCGCCCTGCCTTCCGCTCCTGCCCGCCCCCCCGGAGGCCGCGCCCACCGGGAGCGTAGTAGCCAATCTGAAGCGGGACTTCCAAGCCTAGGGCGGGGACGGCGGGCTCGGCAACCTGGCCCCGCCCACCTCCGCTTCTGCCTGTCCGCGGCGGACGCGCTGCACGTGACCGCTGCTGCAGTGAAGGAATCCCAGCCGGCCTGGGGACGCTGGGTGTGGTGGCCAGGGTGTTCCCGCCGTGGGTTTAGGTCAGGGCGAGGCCAGAGCCCTGGAAAGCAAAAGGGAAGGTCAGGCCTGATATAGAGAAACCAAAGTAAACCACGATGCGGTGGCGCGGGACCGGGGCCTCCCGAGACGGGACCTCCGCCTGCCGCCGGGACTCGCCAGGCTGATAACACCCCATTAGCAGTAATGCGGCTGTCGATGCCAGCAATAACTTGGTCCAGGTCACGTACAGAGGCTGGAATCCTCACCCCAGCTGTAGCCTTGATGCAGCAAGTTCAGTGGGCCGACAGGTTTTCCACCCCCAGTATGTCGGTCCTCCAAAGCCGGGGAACTTGTTCTTTCGATCCAAATAGGGTTTGGGTTGATTTTCCTAACCACCCGTTCCTAGGGCTGAGTCCTACCCTCACTCCACTTGCCTCCGTAGGATTTATGGCCCCACTGATCCCACACAAACCTCACGGCATGTTCATCATACACCCTATGGCAATTAATTGTTTAAATGACCGCCTCCATAATCTCTAGGGATGGAAACTATCTCTTGTTCAATTTGATATCCACAGTAGCTAGCATCGGTATAATTAATTCTTTCCTTGCTGATAATTATACATCAGGGTGATGTGGGTATTATGAGAGGCTTTGTGCTGTGATTAAATTGCTATATATAAGCAACAAACACATTCAGGCACTCTACCAAGAGCTGAAGCAAAAAGCACAGAAGCTTTTACTTAGTCTTTAAGTAATGGGCTTAACCACAACAAAATGTCACCAGAATATCCTAGTGTTACCCTACTGTCTTCAGCAGTCTGTTTTGTCCTTCTGATACACATTAGTCTTATATGTTTGCGTGCGTGTGTGTGTTAGGTGCTCAGTCGTGTCCGACTCTTTGTGACCCCCAGGGACTGTAGCCCACCAGGCTCCTCTGTCCATGGAATTCTCCAGGCAAGAATACTGAAGTGGGTTGCCATTTCCTTCTCCATAACGTCTTATATTGCCTGCTCATTATTTGACAGAAATTCTGGTGGATGCTATGAGGGATAAGGTAGAAGACTTCTCAAAAAGGATAAAGATGGTAATACTAAGTGAAGTAAGTCAAAGACAAATGCCCTATGATATCACTTATATATGTGGAATCTAAATTTGTGACACAATTGAACTAATCTACTAAACAGAAACAGACTCAGACATAGAGAACAGACTTGTGGTTGCCAAGGGGATGGAGTGGGAGTTTGGGGTTAGCAGATGCAAAGAATTATATACAGAATGGATAAACAGCATAGGTCCTGCTGTATAGCACAGGGAACTATAGTCAATATCATGAGATAAACCATAATGGAAAAGAATACAAAAAAAATGTATATACCTGCATAACTGAGTCAGTTTGCTGTACAGTAGAAATTAAAACAACATTGTAAATCAACTATCCTTCAATACATTTTAAAATAAATTTTTTTAAATGAACAGAAGCTGTCTAGTATTTATAACCTAGAAGGGGAATCAGATGCAAACTTTTTCCTATGACGTAAAGACTAAGTGCATAAGTTTAGAATCAGGAAGCATAGATGCAGAGAAAAGCTCTATCACAGAACTGCTGCTGCTGCTGCTGCTAAGTTGCTTCAGTCATGTCCGACTCTGTGCGACCCCATAGACGGCAGCCCATAAGGCTCCCTGTCCCTGGGATTCTCCAGGCAAGAATGCTGGAGTGGGTTGCCATTTCCTTCTCCAATGCATGAAAGGAAAAGTGAAAGAGAAGTCACTCAGTCGTGTCTGCCTCTTAGCGACCCCATGGACTGCAGCCCACCAGACTCCTCTGTCCATGGGATTTTCCAGGCAAGAGTACTGGAGTGGGGTGCAGTTAGCCTCTGCTACCCTCCTAGGAGCAGCACCTGCACCCTGCAGATGTGAAGGATTACTTGTATAGCTCTCAGTACAGTGCCAGGAACTTGATGAGTGCTTAACAAACATTAGCTTCAATCATGATGGCCACCAGAGGCCGAGATGTACACTCAAGGCTATTACAGGAGCCTTTAGGAAGAGCTGTCTCACAGAGGACATAGCCGGGGAACACATCCCACCGGGGATGAGCTCTGGGAGGTAACCTGCCTTGGAAGCTCTGAGACCGCTCCTGCCGGGTATCAGGGGATTCCCTTGTCTGCTGAGCTTCTCCTGAGGGAACTGACACCCCACACGCCAGGGGCCTGAACAGCAGAGATACAAGATCCCCAGCAGGACCCTAAAGGTCACTCTCAGCTGCAGAAAGGATATTCTAGATGCTCTCCCATCCCCCGCACCTCCCCCACCCAAAAGCATCAGTTGAGTGTTGTGTGTCTTGAGCACCATCTGATGTATATTTCCACTTCTCCTTCCTGGGTGCAGGGAAGGCTTGACCTTCTAACTCCCTGTGCTTGAGTGAGGCTACGTTCCAAGTTCTCCCCAGTGATTTGGAAGTGGAAGTGACAGTACATACCAAGTTCTCCGCAGTGATTTGGAAGTGGAAGTGACACACAGATCATTTTGGGTTGGAGAATTTCTCAGTGAGAGACCCATCTCTATGACCATTGGGAATATCTGGGAGTGTGGCTGCTCCTTCAGCCCAGGCCCCAGCAATGAGAGCAGCCCCTGCCCCACCCCCTGACCCCCCCACCCCAACCTGCGATGAACATTTAGCGTGGCTGAGAAATAAACCTTTGTGGTTTGAAGGTGCTGAGAGTTGGTGGTTGTTTGTTCTGGCTGCAAAGCTTAGCCTCCTCTGACTGATGCCAGGCCTTGATGTGTACCAAGCTGGGGGTGTACTGGTGAACGACTCAGATGAGAGAACCAGTAAACAGACAAGTGACTGGAGAATTCCAGATAATTCTAATTTAAATTAGATAACTAAATAATTAAATTATTAACTAAATAATAAACTATATAATTAAATAACTCTAATTTAGAGTGAGTGATCAAGAAAAGTTCCTCTCAGGAGGTGACATTTTAGCTAGGACCTGAAGGATGCAAAGGAATCAGTCCCAGGAAACGTTGGGAGTGAGGGGAAGGAGAAACTGTTTTGAGAGGAATAATAAGCTACACAAACTCCTAAGGCAGAAAAAAGTGTGGTCCTTTTGACAACAGACGGTGGGGGGGAGTGGGGAGAGAAAGCCATGGGCCAGGAGGGAAGTGAGACCGCATGAGAGGGCAGAGGGAGGCAGGGGTGTCTAGCTTACACAGAGACTGAATTTATTCCAACTGTGACATGAAGCCACTGAGGAGTTTCAAGCCCAGAGGGTGACGTGCTTTGATTTAGATTTTGGAAAGACCACTCTCACTACAGTGTAGAGGATGGGCTATAAGGAGCGGATGTGGGCATGGGGGTCAGAAGGCTGTTCCAGGGGTCCAAACAAAGTGAGGTCCACAGGGCCAGAGATGGGAAGAGAAATCTGCCCTCAGGAGATTTGGGGAGACTGAAGGAGGAGGGGAGCAAAAGCACTGAAGACTAAAAAGAAGATCCTCCTGCCAACTCCCAGAAAAAGCAGAGGCAAGGCTGGAAGTTGGGACCCCCAGAGATGTCTTGACCCCAGGGAGACGGGTGCTCAAAAGCCAGGCAGGAGGGAGGCTGTGGATCGAGCAGCTGGCCGACTTCCTAGAACATCAGCCAGTGAAAGAGACTTACTCCCATGAGCTGCTGTATTACATAAATAGATGGAATTATTAGAAAGAGTCTGACAGCATCCCGGTGGGCCCTTGATACTTGGTGACCACTTCCACTAGAAAAAAGAGGGGAACCGCTGATCTGTAGAAGGTAATGAGCCATTCTCACCTATTGAAGGTTACGGGAAGAATCTACTGTAAAAGCAAAAAAACCAGGGGTTCATCTCCAGCATTTGATCATCTTTCCTCTGTTTCCTCAGCTCTCAATGCCCTGCGCTTCCTGCTACCTTATCCTCTTCTCAGGAACAGGTCTCACAGGCTCATTTGCATGCAGGAATAAATGACAAAAGACAGCTCCGTGGGTACCCACTGCTTCCTGGGGGTTTAGACTTTCATCTAAAACCAAAAGCTGAAGTCTTAGGCCAGGGGAAGTTGTTTTTTTTTTTTTTTTTGGTAATTAATTTATTTTTTATTGGAGGCAAATTATTTTACAATATTATATTGGTTGGTTTTGCCATACATTGAAATGAATTCGCCCCGGGTTTACATAAGTTCCCCCTCCTGAACCCCCCTCCCACCTCCCGAGAGGAAGTTTTTAGGGGAGGACCAGAGATCTTTAGTTTACACAACTAGGATGGAGTGACTTATCCCTCCCTGGGAAAAGATTTAAGCTCCTGGGATCTCATTCAAGGTGCCAGTAATGCATTCTTGGGATCCTTTTCCAAAGCCTGGGGAGTAGTCCCAAGCCTTCTTGCCCTTGTTGCCTTCTGCTGGCAGCTACCAACAAAAGTCCCTGGTGCTTGCTTGTTCCCAAATGTATTCAAAATCTTTGGTGTACAATTTAGTTCCTGTCATTGAAAAAGACTTCCCAGGTGTGATCTCGAGCACTTTTGCCAAGTATTTTATCTAGAACTTCTCTTTCCCCATTACCACTTTCCTATGTGGTCTCTACAGTTCCAGCCCAGTTTCAGGAACTAACCAAGTGTCCCAGGAATTGCTCTGCAGGGAATTAGCTAGGGGAGATATTTTCCTCTTCCAAGAGAAATTAATCCACATGGGAAACACGTTAGAAAAAACTGATTCCTTACTATTTTGAAAAGTTGAATCAGTTGCACTTTTCTTTCTGCCATCACAGCTTACCATGAGCTAGCTCCCTAGAAATGAGGACAAGTTTGTCTTGTCATTAAGTAATGTCTTCATCATTATGGCTAAACCCCACCACATGCCAGCTCATGCTCTCCGCTTCCAACTTTGTGGACACATGCTCTGTGCTTCTGAAACTCTGAACAGAAAACCACTGCTAAGATCCAGTACTGACCTCCAGGTAACCAGAGAAAAACCCCTGGAGAGCGAGTGCTGCTAAGGCCCACAAGGGTGAAAGAAAATGAGATCCAAGTGCCTGCATCCTGTGCTGAGCTCGATCCGCCAGTCTCCCAGGAAGCCAGCCCCCTCTCACAGGATGAACCATGCCCTGCCTCTCTCCCAGCCCAGACATTCTCCTGATCTGCATGAGCCCCGTGCAGCTAGCCAGCTCTGGGCAGCTAGGCAGGCAGACAAGAAGGACACGAGAACACCAAAACCTGAGTTAAGAAGAGGGATGAGGAAATAAGTGATGTCAGCTGTGTAGGGGAGCAAACTTTTGCTAACCCAAAATGTTTCTCTTTGGCTTGAAGATTATTTTGAGCTAAAAAGGCCCCAAAGACTCTGACCCTCCCCCTAACTGCTTAAAAGAACTTAAGATAGGGCTTCCCTGGTGGTTCAGTGGTTAAGAATCTGCCTTGCAATTCAGGGGACAGTGGTTCAATCCCTGGTCCAGGAAGATCCCACATGCTGCTGGGCAACTAAGCCCGTGCACCACAATTACCAAGCCTGCGCTCTGGAGCCCGTGAACCGCAACTACGGAGCCCATGCACTGCAACTACTGAAGCCCACGTGCCCTGGAGCCCGTGCAACAACAGAAGCCACCAGAGCGAGACGCCCGTGCACGGCGACTAGAGAACAGCCTCCAGGCTCCACAACTAAAGCAAGCCCACCCGCAGCAATGAAGACTCAGCTCGGCCAAAGAGAAAGAAATTAAAAACAAAAAGAACTCAGAGGGAGGACCTGTTGCAGGGTGACCCATCGCTATAGAAAAGCACAACAGAACAGAGGACCTCTGCAGCTCTATGTCACTGCACAGCCCAGCAGACATTGTTTACCAAACATCTGCTCATTTCATCTTCCTACAAACTACCTTCCTCCTCTCTGAAGTCCCCACCCTACCCCTCCTCCTCTAGGACGGCTAACCCTCAACTACCTAACTTGTTCTGAGGCTCCACATGCTTCGAGAGGCCCTGTATGTACGTAATTAAATTTCATTTCTCTTGCTAATCTCTCCCATGTCTAGTTAACTCTTAGAGCAACCAGAACCTGGAAGGGCCAAGGAAAGTCCTTCCTCCCCAGCAGCTCAATGCCTTCCAGGGGCCTGCGCTGCAGAGCCTGTCTGTTGCTCTCTCATGCCCTTTGCCATGGCCTATGGGGCTGCTATTCCTCACTCTATAGATGAGGACCTTGGGCCTCAGGGGCCCACAGGACCAAGGGGAAGTGCAATCACAGCAATCCTGGCGAGTGGCCCCCCTCCTCCCTACCCCACCCCTCAACCGCTGCCCCAGTGAGGTCCGGGGAACCCCAGGCCTTTTCTTCACCGTCTGCCTGCTCCTGGGAGAGGGGCGGAACTGCATTTCAGCCCCTGCCCCAGCAGCTGGGGAGGGGCCCCACAGTCAACCTGCTCTCGCAGCCCCTGTCACTCTGCCCCTCCCACCTAAAAATGCCAATCCCCCACCCCTCCCCCCCGCCATGACTTTTTCATGGAACAAGACTTTTTAAATGTGCTTTTCTTTTTTTTGGATAGCCCCATCTCTTCCCTGAAGCTGCTCCAGAAAGCAGGACAAGGCTACCAGGTCAGAGGTCTGAGGGATGTGGGGTGACTGGCAGGGGATAAGGGACCCCTGAGCCGGGAGACCCTTGCTTTCGAAAGAAAGCAAACTATCATCAGCAGATTCACCCCCAGCCCCAAGTCTCTCCTCCAGAAGCAAGACCATCAAAATATTACAGTGTCTGCTGCAGGGAACCTGGGTTCGAGCCCTGGTCTCAGCATGGCCAAAAAAAAGAACATCTCTGGGCTGGGGCTTGGGGAACAAGTCCCTTTTCTAGCATCCATTTTTCTGGGGAGTTTTAATTCTTTACAATGGCCAAGAAGAAACTGGGTAGATAGGAACAAAATGAAAGCGGCAATGAGGTGAGTATGGCCCCAGGGCTGTAAAGATGCAGGCTCCCAGGGAGGCTGGGCCCCCACTGGGATGGCTAGAGAAGGAGTGGCAAGAGTCACACTCCCAGGACCTCCTTCCAAAACCCACGCAGGAGGCAAATCCAGCCACAATGGGTGACACTCAGGCTGGAATCCGCAGGAAGAAACCTAGGGGGCTGTGCAGACCCCCTGCACACAGGAAAGGCCAAGCGGCCCTAGACCAGATTCCTGCCCTCTGCCCCTTTGGCCGCTGCCCTCACCTCAGACAGGCAGGAGATGAGGCCCAGAGCTCAGGAAGCCACAGGGGTGGGTTTGAGGCCATGGGGAGCCTCTCAACTGAGATTGGGGCCTGCCCTGCCCTTCAGCCCTTCAGGCGAGCACATCACCAGGTCCTGGGCTGAGCGGTTCACAACACCCTTTGGCATCTTTCATACAGCACACTCCAAGAGGGAGGTGAGATTTCCTATTCACAGGTAGGCCAGTGAGGTTGAGAGTTCAAACCAGCTGTGCCTGACAAGTCCACACACTCTTTATCCCAGTCCCATGGCAGCAAGGCTGTGTGACCTTGGACAAGTCACCTCCCCTCTCTGGATCTCGGTTTCCTTTGTCTGGTGACAGTCTCAAGTCTGCTGAGCATCTGCTATGGGCCAGAGCTCTGCCAGACACCAGCCGTCAGGGAACAGGGTCTCTCACATCCCATGCGCTCACCCCTCCTGGGGGTGTCCAGACAAGGTGGACACCACACCTTTGGCAGAGCCAGCTTGGCTCCCTGCTGCTGAGGCCTCCCAAGACTCCTGGCCCCACAGTGTTCTGCTCCCACCTCATCACAGCCTGAAGTCTTCTCTAGGAGCTTTGTTGGAGGAGTGACTGTCATCTAAATGCAAGGCTACAGAATCTCTCCCCAGATGACCTGGTGCTGAAACGTGGGAGATCAGGTCCTTTGATTCACTGGAGGTCTGATGGCTGTTGTCAGCCACTCACATTTAAATATTAATTCCTTTAGTCCCTCCTACAGCTGAGATGTTAAACATCAAAGTTCCTGCTACAATGAAATGCTCATTAACTAATGGATGGATGGATAGGCAGATGGATGGATGTGTGGGTGGGTGGATGGATGGGAGGATGGGTGGGTGGATGGAGGGATGGGTAGATGAGTGGATAAGTAGATGGATGGATGAGTGGATGAATGGGTGGATGGGTAGATGGATGGATGAACAGACAGTTGATTGAGTGGATGGACAGGTGGGCAGATGGCTGGGTGTGTGGATGGATGGGAGGATGGGTGGATGAACAGGTGGATGGGTAGATGGATAAATGGGCGGGTAGATGAGTAGATGGATGGACGGGAGGATGGAGGGTTGGGTAGATAAGTGGGTGGGCAGATGGATGGGTGAGTGGACGGATGGGAGGATGGATGGATGAAAGGGTGGCTGGGTGGTTGGATAGGTGGGTAGGTGGGTGGAAGGATGGATGGATGAGTGGATGGATGGGTAGATGGATGGATGAACAGATAATTGATTGGGTGGATGGACAGGTGAGCAGACGGCTGGGTGTGTGGATGAGGGAATGGAGGAATTGGAGGAATACGATTAGGAGGCTCCACGATGAGAGAGTGCCATTCCTGAAGAGATAGGTGTGAGGTGGTGGACACAAGAGAAGGGCAGCCAGAGGGTTGTCTGGAGGTGTTGAGAATACAGGCAGGAGACAGAGAAGACACATGACAGAGAAGGCACATGCAGCGACCAGCGTGCCAGATCGGGAACACAGACCCCCGTGTCAACAGTGCCAGTCTTCCACTGCAGGCCCTGCGTAGCACATGGAGCAGCATGGCCTATGGCCCATCTTACTCATACCGAGTGATTAGGGCCCCTGCTCTCAGCCTTGTCAACTCACATGGGGTGGTGGCTTGACCCAAGGCCACCACTTATGTCTCAGCAGAGCTGTGACAGGCTGGGCCCAGGCTTTGATGACCAACGCCAGCAGGCCCCTGATCTGGAACACCTAGAGCATCCGTTCACTTGCCCTTCCCTCAGTGGACCAAGTCCCAAGACGACTAAGGCTGCCATATCAACTAGAGATGCAACATTGGGGGCATATCTATACAACAAATTATTCATTGGAGAAATTCAAAATCAGCTAGGCATCTTGTATTTTTACTTGCAAAATGTGACAACGCTACCCAAGCCCAGGGGTCTCTGGGTGGGCAAATCTCAATGGTCCACATACACCAATGTTGTCAAAGCCCTGGCTGCATGGTTTGCTGAGAAGGGATGCTAGAGTGGCAGGACTGGACAGAGTGACTCCCCCCAGGGCATGCAAGAATCCCCCCCAGCAAGGACAGCAGGGCTCAGTGAGATGGTGTGTGGCAGCCCTACCCCTCGGGAAGGTGGGTGCAGGGAGGCACCCTCCAGGTCTTATCCAATTCCAGCCCCTCCTCTAAGACTAACTCTCCCAGATTCAGGTCTCTCTGATCTGTGCACACATTTTCACCACCAATTGCATGGCTCCTTGTACTCTTCTGCTGTCCTGTGGGTTGGAGAAGCCCCAGGTGAAATCATTAGACCCCAGCAGATTGAGTGCCTGATGCTACAGCCCAGTGTGATGTGCTTGAGCCAGCTCTCAGCAGAAACATAGGGAAAGTGAAAATGAAGTCACTCAGTTGTGTCCGACTCTTTGCGACTCCATGGACTGCAGCCCACCAGGCTCCTCCCTCCATGGGATTCTCCAGGCAAGAGTACTGGAGTGGGTTGCCACTTCCTTCTCCAGGGGATCTTCCTGACCCAGGGATTGAACCCAGGTCTCCCGCTTTCCAGGCAGACGCTTTAACCTCTGAGCCACCAGGGAAGCCCTCAGTCAGAAGGTAAGGCTGACTTAAATCCTGGCCTGCTGCAGCCTAGCCGAGGGACCTCAAGCAAGATGTGTCAGCTCTGAGTCTGTTTTCCTGTCTGCAGGAGAGTCAGCTAACACAAGTAACACAAGATATGGGGTGGAGGGGAGAGTTAAATAACACAGTGCAGAGAGCAAGCTGCCAATCTGGCCTGTAGGAGACCTTGGTTCACATCCGTTTCCTACATTTCGTTTTGAATTAATTTATTATTTTTAAACTGTGGTAAAATACACATTATTGGGGACTTCCCTAGTGGTCCAGTGGTTAAGTCTCCGCCTTCCAATGCAGCGGGTACGGGTTTGATCTCTGGTTGGGGAACTAAGATCTCACATGCCACACAGCCAAAAAAAAAGACAAAACATACCAAAAAAAGACAAAACATAAAAAAACAAAATACACACTATAAAATTCACCATCTCAACCGTTTTTAAGTACACAGTTCAGTGGCACTAAGCACATTTACATTCTTGTACAGCCATCACCACCATCCATCTCCAGAACTCTTTCCATCCTGCATGACCCAAACTCTTCCCGTTAAACAGTAACTCCCAGGACCCTCCTCCCCACCAGCCTCTGGCTCCCACCCCTCTAAGGGCTTAGCTCCGGGGCGAGCTATGCTTCTATGGATCTGACTCCTATAAGGGGTCTTGTGTAAATGGAATCATACAGTGTCAGTCTTTTGTAACTGGCTTGTTTCACTTCCCTTAACATCCTCAAGGTTGATCCATGCGTCAGAATTTCCTAAGATTTAGTATTCTATTACATACATATAATAAACATATACATATATATGTATACAGTTATTTCATTCATTCAACAGTGGACTTGGGGGTGCTTCTGCCTTTTGGTTATTATGGATGCTGCTGCTGTGGACACAGTGTTCAAATATCTCTTTGAGACCCTGCTTTGAAATCTTTAGGTTTCATACCCAGAAGTGGAATTGCAATCACACAGTACTTTTTAACTTCTTGAGGGACCCCATGCTCTTTTCCACAGTGGCTGCACCATTTCACATTCCCGCAAACAGTGTGGGAGGGTTCCACTCTCTCCACAGCCTCGCCCATACTTACTTTCTGCTTTTTCAGAGCAGTTGGCCTAGGGGCTTGAGGGGAGCCAGTCCCCCTATTTCTGGACCTGCTCCCAGCAGGAAGTTGTGGCTGTTAGTCCTGTGCATCTGTCCTGAGCTTCCTCCCCTGGTCCTCTGGGTCCCTGGGAGGCAAACAGGCTTTTTCTCTCCCTGGGAGGACCACTGACTTTGCTCCTAGTTCCTCAGAGGGGTCTTCTCACTCCCGCTGGAGCTAAGCCCTCACTGTCCCACTCAAAAGCAGTCGGAGTAGCAGCTGGAAGTCCTACCACAAGGACACCATTTCCCCAAGTCTCCAGCACTCACACTCAATGCCTGGGGGCCAACCCCTCACTAACCCAGCAGCACACAGGGCAGAAGGCACGACCATGGCTGGCATGTGGTCAAGGTAAACACTAATGGAGGGAAGGCCTGGAATGATCCAGAACAAGACTGGAAAGGGGGCCTGTGTGTATCCTGCTGCTCTCTACATTAAGGGGGATGCTTCAGCAGGACTTTGGCACCACGGAGACCTGGGTTCAAATCCCAGCCCTATCAATACCTGCTGTGTGACAACACACAAGTCCCTTCATCTCTCTGGGCTTCTCCCTGGGAGAAGGCCAACACCTAAACCCCAGGGGCACCATGCAGCCTGGCACTCGCTGGACCCACCCGCCTGCCTCTGTTTCACACAGAAACTGCCCTCTGCTCACTCTGATCCCTAGCTGCCGAAATCCCCCTCCACATTCAGACCATCAGAAGGAACAAAGCGCTAGATGAAAAGGATAACACCCTCCTTCTGACTCGGGCTGGCCGGTTCTGAAGGGAAAAAACAAGCCCTCTGCAGCCCCACCTCCACTTCATCCTTTCTTTGTGTTAGGGCTTCTAAGGAAACAAAGGGTCCCACGGTGGTTTCCTTCCAGGGTCCCTCCTCCCTCCCAAAATTCCCCAAAGGCTGCCAAATTCAGTGAGAAGAAAAGTGACCATTTCCTGGAAGAGGCCAGCACATTTCAAACATGGAACAGAGACATGGCTGCTCCTGTGGTCACCCCCTCACCCCCTCCACCTTTAGACACATGTCACCTGGGCCACACACCCATTAGCACGTGGCCTCCTGGAATGTGCTGAGATGCCCAAAGATAACCTGATGGGAGTGGAGACAGTCACCTCCTCCAGGCTGGTCACTCCTGCCCCCACCAAATCCTGGACCCCAAACATATGAGGGGCAGGGGTAGAGAGACATGATCGGGCACTCACTGAACACCCGGAGATTCCAGCATCCAATAAGCAGTCATTTCATGATGCTATGCCGACCACATGCCAGTGGCTGGGCACTGTGCTGGGAATTCAGGCCCCTGGGGCAGGGGGAGCCCAGGGACAGGGACCCAGGGAAGGCGCTGCCTGCTTTGCCCCCTCCCCGTTCCCCACGTGACTGATGCTCAAAGCTCTGCCCACTCGAAGCTGAGAGAGCAGGGAAACCAGAGGGAAAGCAGGCAGAAAAGCGAAGTCCAGAAAGCAGCCAGCGCCCAGTAGACAGAGAGACAGGGTGCTGGAGGAGGACTGGAGTTCAACCCAAGGAAGTGGGCGGGCACAGGGGAAAGGAAGCTGGGGTCCTGAGGAAAGACCTTCCATCTTCCTTCCCCAGTCCGAGTGCAACACATCTCTGGAGAGGACTCCAAATGCTCCCCTTTTCATCCCAGGATGGGTGACGGGGACAGGGAGGAGTGGACCAGAGTCTCTCCCAAAGCCTCCCCCGTCTCTTCCCCTTTCCCCTCCTTCCACTCCCTCCCGCCTCTCCACAATCACGGCCTGGCCTTGCCCCCGCAACAACTTCCATGGCATCCTTGTCTCCCAGGAAAGTCCCAGCTCCCAGCCTCCTCCTGCCGCTCCCTGATAGCACCCAGCACCCGCAGGGGCACCCCTGTCATTCACTCCCTCCGCCTCCCCTCCCTCCCCTGGAGCTCCCCACTGTCTACCCCTCAGTCCCCTCCTCCAGTGTCTTCCACCTGAGTGGCCTCACACCTGGTGTAGAGCAGGAAAAGACTGATGGCTTTATTTAGCACCTTTTGTGTGCTGGCGCTTCCATGAAGGTCATGACAAACAATCTTCATACTTGATCCCCGACATGATACTGTCCCATCTTACAGAGCAGGAAACCAAGGCCTTGAATGAGGAGAGGGTTTCAGAGAACTTCAGGGCAAAGTGGAAGCGCAGCAGAATGAAGCAGGTGGCCAGGTGTGTCCCATGACAGGTGGAGCTTTGCGGAACCAGGCTAGAAAAAGCAAAGAGGATCCTGCCAAACACAAGGGTGAGAGAGTAGGAGGAGGGCACTGGAGGCTGGCGTGCTGAGAGCAACAAAGGCTGGAGGTGGGGAAGCCCAGGAAGGGGTGGGCAAGGCTGAACAGGGCTGTCTCAGAGGAACTAGAGTGGCTTCAGCAAGTCCAGCAGGGCAAGGACGGCGTGCTGCGGACACGGGGCAATCTCAGGGCAGTGGGAGGTGGTGTTTCAGAGTGGGGAGCCCCTGCTGACAACCCCGCATGGAAAGCCCTGCCCAGGGGGCTGCGGGGCCAGCAGGGGGAACCTGAACATCCCAGCCTCCAGAGATGGCTCTGGAAGGCAAAGCCACTACCACCACCCTTCCACAGCCCATCTCTGCCTCCCCCAGGAGTCCTCCCACGCTCAGTAACCTCTGACTCAGCCTCTCATCTTCAGCTCTGGTCTCTGTGACTGCGGTCAGAGCTCCTACGAGGGGTGTATGTGGGGGCGGGGGGGTGGACCTATCTGTACACAGGCATGAGCCAGGGTGGGCCTGGTGGACTCTTTCTCTGAGGCCCACCCACCATCTGTACCCAGCTCCAGCTTCAACAAGCTCAGCCCCCTGACTGGTTGCAGCAGAGGCCCCTGCATCCCCACCTCTCTGCCAGGGAGTAGATGCCCCCACTGCATGTGGACAGTGACCATCAGACCAGGGACCAAGGAAGGACATCTGTCTTGAAATGGTTGCCAAACCCACCCAAAGGAAATGATCATAGACAGAGGAGGCCTGTTACAATTTGGGGGGCATCCCAAGTCATGCTCCCTGCATTTGTCCCAGAGCCATCAGAGGGTAGCCCCAGACACTGAGTCTGCACGGAGGCCAGGCAACCAGCACACCACTGCCTCTGCCCGCAAGGCTCCCTGGGGCACCTGGCTCTAACCTTAGCTGATACCTCAGCCCTCACCTTGACCACACGATACAGCAGCCCTGAACTGCCTGGGCTGACGCCCCTGTTGCTTGGGACACAAGAAATGTGGGCCTGAGGGAACGTACAGAGAAGGCACAGCTGCCTGGAGAGCTCCTCACCCGGATTCAGCCCTGCTGCTCTGGGTGAGGGGAGGGCATGGCTGACGGGGGGGAAGGCATCTCAGGGGTGGGGGGCCCGGCCCACTTGGCAGCAGCCGATCCCAAACAATAGCCACAGCATACACCCTGCCCCTTCCATCTCACAAGAGTGCGAAAGTCTGGCCATACTGCTGGAAGACAACTTCCCCTCGAGCCCCACATCAATTGGGCTTTGGATTCCACAACCCAGCTGCTGAGTCAGCACTCCTGGGTGTCCTATGAGGGCTTAGATGGGGAGGCCGTGACCCCGGGGCTGAAACTGTCAGACACCTGTGCCCACCTGTGCGATGCACCTGGGCTGGCACAGGCCATGTAAGTGTCCAAATGAGGGATTCAGTTCAGTTCAGTTCAGTTCAGTTGCTCAGTCATGTCCGACTCTTTGCGACCCCATGAATCACAGCACGCCAGGCCTCCCTGTCCATCACCAACTCCCGGAGTTCACTCAAACTCATGTCCATCAAGTCGGTGATGCCATCCAGCCATCGATTAGTGCAAACTAAAAGCTTGAGAATCCTACTCAGCCATAGAAAAGGATAAAATAATGCCACTTGCAGCAGAATGGATGGACACAGAGACTGTCCTATCGAGTAAAGTGAGTCAGAGAAAGACAGGTATCATATGATATCGCTCGTATGTGAAATGTAAAGTATAACACAAATGAACTTATCTATAAGACATACACAGAATCACAGAGATAGAGAACAGACTTCTGGCTGCCCAGGGAGAGGGGGGTGGGGAGGGATGGACTGGGACTTTCGGGTGAGCAGATGCAAACTATTATATACAGAATGGACAAACAACAAGGTCTGACCATATAGTTGTATACTGTATAGCTCCTACAGGGAACTATATTCAATATCCTGTGATAAACCATACTGGAAAAGAATATGAAAAAGAAGGTATATACATGTATAACTGAGTCACTTTGCCATACAGTAGAAATTAACATGACATTGTAAATCAACTATACTTCAATAAAATAATTAAAAAAAAAAAAAAAGACTGAATCCAGCCCAAGGTGTGGGGACATTCGTACCATGGGTCTCCACCCTCTCCTTTGCCACCTACAGACAGGCCCTGGCTCTGAGGAGCAGCAGACAATTTTCTGTGTGAGCCCTGCCACCTCCCTCATGGACTGACTGCTACAGCAAGCCCCCCCGTCATACGTGGTCATCAGGTTCTTATCACAGATCCAAAAAATAAAATTCCCTGGAGGAGGAAATGGCAACCCACTCCAGTATTCCTGCCTGGAAAATTCCATGGACAGAGAAGCCTGGCGGGCTACAGCCCTTGGGGCAGCAATGAGTTGAACACAACTGAGTACACACACACAAATAGTAATTGTCCCACCAAAGCAGCAATAAAATCCTCCTCCCTTCTCCAAAGCTGCAAACAGGAGAGAAGAGGCCAGGCTGGTGAGGAAACACTGCAGCCGGCAGCCGGCCTGCCCAGGCTCTGTTGAAGGGACTCACTGCGTGAAGATAAAAGGAAGCAAGACTGCTTTCTACACAGGAGGGTGGCTAACAGCCCCGGATGGCTTCCCCACACGTCAGGACTGGTCCGGGGCTCCCCAAGCCTGCCTTCAGCCACTCCCACGGTGCCTGAATCACCTCGTCTTACAGTAAACAGAGGCAGCATGACTGAGCTGCGTGTCCAGCAAGCAGCCACGGTGGGATCGGACCAGGGCTGCCCCAGAGGAAACTCAGCCTTGAGCCCACAGCGCTACCACCAACCGGAGAGAGAAGCTGCCCAGGGGCACAGGGCCAGGAAGCAGCTTGGTTAGGAGACAGGGGAGGATAAGTCGATGGGCCACAAGACAGTGGACCAAGCAGCTGGAAGAAGCAGGGCCCCAGACCATGCCCCTCACCGGCTCTGCTGAACAGCCTGATGTCAATGCCTGCTGTGTGTGCTGAGAAGCCAAACCCAGCCTGGGTCTGAGCCCTGCTCCCCCACCCACATCTCCCCTGGTCCCTGTGTTCAGGTGGAAATGCAGGAGTGATCCATGAAAGTGATCCTCTCCACTGAAAGGTGAGGACAACCCCGAGGTCAGAGCCTCACTCACGGGAAGCAGGCAGTCTGACGGTTGGACCTGCGCTCCCTGGGATAGAAACAGGAATGTCAACTCACAAGAAAAGGAGAAAAACCAGCTCGTCAGGAGTGTCACCCTCCCCCCTCCCTGGCGGCTGTGCCCAAGATGGGTGAGCAGGACTCCCAGCAACTTGGACCTTGCAGGAGGGACAAAGACCCTTCCCAGCATCTTCTCAAAATCCCACCCAGAGCATCGCCTGTGTTATTATGTCAGAAAAGGGGTCCTTATCCACTCTTCTCTGTTCACCCAAGGTCAATACACACTTTTTTTTCTTCATGCTGAGACATGGTCATTCAGGAAATGATTCTTTAAAAACAACTTCTCACCAGCTGTTTGGCAGAATCCCTCCAGGACTTTTCCTAGGAGTACATCGACTTAGCACAAGCCAGAATGATGTTCTATCTCCTCCCTGCACTTTGTGCAGATAAGGCAGAACTGTGCAGTGACCCCAGGGTGCATAAGCCGGCTGTGGCCTTGGTCAGGCACTTGGTCTCTCTGAGCATCCGTGTCTCCTTGGAATGCGGTCAAACCTCCCCCTCTCCCATGCAAATAAAGCAAGTTCTTCTGTTATCACTGCCATGGTCACCGTCATTGTATGTGACAGTGAAAACTGTTTTCTGGCCTCTTGCTTCCAGAGACCCTCTCAGCCCCAAACGTTTGCTGCTGCTGCTGCTAAGTCACTTCAGTCATGTCTGACTCTGTGTGACCCCACAGACGGAAGCCCACCAGGCTCCCCCGTCCCTGGGATTCTCCAGGCAAGAACACTGGAGTGGACTGCCATTTCCTTCTCCAATGTGTGAAAGTGAAAAGTGAAAGTGAAGTCGCTCAGTCGTGTCCGACCCTTAGCGACCCCACGGACTGCAGCCTACCAGGCTCCTCCATCCATGGGATTTTCTAGGCAATAGTACTGGAGTGGCTTGCCATTGCCTTCTCCGAAACGTTTGCTATTTACTTCTAAATGTGTATCTGTTTTCTCATTAAAAAAAAATCCTAGGTCTTCTTCATACCTCTGTCCCGCACACCCCCATGTACTTGATGATGGCAGCTCCCAACCATATACTTGACGATGTTCCCTTTCGCTGATACATCTGTTGTGATGGGCCTGATAGCCAGTTAAACCATTTCACTGAGTTTTAAAAATCACCCACTTAGAAACTGTAAAGTAAAACCTCTTTTCTCCAACCTCTGCTCTGTAAAAGCACTTGGGGTTCAAGAAATTATCTATCTTCATGGGAGAAATCTGCAAGTGCTGATCTGCAATAGGAATTCATCATGTGAGCAGTAACTCACCGCCCTGAGGGCTCCCTGGATAACACTGGAAAGTTTATAGCTGTTTCCGGCAATTCAGAAAGAACCTCAATGATGGTAAATAATTTATATGTTCTTAAAGACAAAAAGCCAAAACCAACAGGAACTCTGCAGAATTTCATCTTCTTTGCTATAAAAGGAGGGATTGCTTGGTCTTGGTTTTCATCCTATAATGCAGGGATCCCCAACCCCAGTACCAGTCCATGGCCTGTTAGGACCTGAGCCTCACAGCAGGTGAATGGTGGTTGAGCGAATCAAGCTTCCTCTGTATTTACAGCCACTCCCCACGGCTGTGTGAGAATTATCCTGCAACCATCTTGCCCTACCCGCTAGCCATCCATGGAAAAACTGTATTCCGCGAAACCAGTCCCTTGCGCCAAAAAGTTTGGGGTACTGCTACTGTAAAGTATCTCCAGACTCAAAAACACATTTTCCATTTACATTCAGCTGATTCATGGTGAGAAAGCAGCCCAGGTCTGAAGTTTGCTGTTTTCCTCTCCTCAAAGACGACTGCCAGGGCAGGGCACTGGGCGGCGGCTAGAGACTTAGTTCTAGACTTAGTCCCCCCGCCTTGTTGTTTCATCACCTGGGTCAGACCAGGGGACCCGCCCCATCTCTGATGACAGCAGGTGAGTTCTGGACCAGGTGCTCCCATGGCAGCACAGGGCATTTGATGGGGACAGAAACACAGACTCTAAGGAGCAACCCCTGGTGGCTCAGTTGGTAAAGAATCTGCCTGCAATGCAGGAGACCCAGGTTCAACCCCTAGGAGGGGAAGATCCCCTGGAGAAGGAAATAGCAACCCACTCCAGTATTCTTGCCTGGAGAATTCCATGGACAGAGGAGCCTGGTGGGCTACAGCCCACAGGGTCACAAAGAGTCGGACACAACTTAGCACTAAACCTACCACCAAGGACTAAGATAACCTGTCAGAGGTCAGCTGGCTGGGGGTTCTGATGGCTTGCCGCACACTGGAATCATCCAGGGAGCTTTAAAAAACTTTGGATTCTGAACCCAACCTGCAAGGACTCTGATTCGGGGTGCTGGGGTTGAGTTGAGGGATCTGCCTGTTTAGCCAGCAGCACTGCATTGGGAGACCCCCGCCCTGTCCTGGTCCCTTTAATGATAAAACAGACCTGGGTCCAGGTGGAAAAATGAATTAGGTAGTCACCTGGGCTTATTTATGCTACAGAACCGAAGTTCCCCTTTAGTTGTTACCTGTGCCTCCCAAGCGTGACCCCTCCCCAAGTGTGACTCTGTCTTCACTTCCTGTGAAGACACCCTTCTCTGAGCCTCAGCACAGGTGAGAGAGGGCGAGCAGCAGGTACGCACACATGGTAGTTGTTGCCCAAATGTGCCAGCCCTGCATCTCTATCAGCCCGCATTTATCCTATGAGGGGCAAAGTCATCATCCCCATTTCACAGACGCTGGGTCGTCTGGTCAAGGACACATATCTGCATAAATGACAGAGCTGAGCTTTGAATCCAGGTGGTCCCTTCTGTGGTTCATGCTTAAATCCACTGGGGGCCTCCGGCATCCTTCTAGTTTAGGGTTCTGTTCCAGCCTCCTCCCCCATCACCCAGCCAGCCCAATCTTCACCTGACAGCTTATTCCCAACGCTTCTCTTTCTCTCATTTTCAGCTGATGTTTAATTAGCTTCAGCCCAGGGTCCTCTGGTCCACTCTGGCTCTTCCAGGGTTGCTCCGTGTGTCATGTCTGTGCTGTGTGACTCTATGGCTGAGCAAGCAGTCCTTGGGGTCAAGGCCACAGGGCCCAGCACACAACCGTCCTGGGAGTGCCCACGGCAGTGATGGTGGATGGCCTGAAGCCCGAGTGCGGAGTCAGGCAGTGTCCCAGCTGCCCCCGGAGGGGTATGCGCAGACACACAAACCCATGATGTCCCTGAGGCAGCCATGGGGCAGGCAGTCAAATGAGGCCAGAGAGATGGGAGGAGGGAGGCTGGTCAACCAGGCCTCAAAGGGCATAGGAAGGCACTTGGCTTCAGTCCTGAGAAATGAGAAGCTGCCAAAGCTCTGTGGCAGGGAGACTCCACCCTGTGACCCACTGTCTCCATGTACTGGGCAGGTCAGATGGTCCCCTAAAGGCAAGAACCTCATACAGTTCCTGGGGTCACTGAGTGATAGGCAGAGGCATTTCTTGTACTTGTTGGTTTGCTTATTATCATTTGCTACTTTGCACCAGTTAGTAGAAGAATGAGAGGTACTCCAGAGTGAAATCGTGATTTAAAGCTGACAAATGTCTTGCTTCTGCCCCAGTAAACACATCATCCACAACGCATACTCCCTCAATTTATGACAAAGCCAGGTGAGAAGAGTGAGGATTAACTCTATGCCATAGAAGGCTTTGGGGGAGTAAATTAACAGTGTGCATGAGACTGGGAGAAGAAGACTGAGATTTCACACGGGAACTGTTGAAAATATCCTGGTAGTGCCGATTTAAGTACAAACAATGGTTTTTGAGTGGCCTACCATTTTTTTGAACAATATCCCATCGTTCAGGAAGCTTCTTGCCCACAACTACAAAAAAAGGTTTGAATTAATGAAGTTTAACTATATTTGGATGCCTCAAAATAAATTAGAATTTGGAAAAGACCCTGATGCTGGAAAGATTTAGGGCAGGAGGAGAAGGCAGTGACAGAGAAGGAAATGGTTGGATGGCATCACCAACTCAATGGACATGAGTTTGAGCAAACTCTGGGAGACGGTGATGGACAGGGAAGCCCGGCGTGCTACAGTCCATGGGGTTGCAAAGAGTCAGACATGACTTAGCAGCTAAACAATAACAACATAAAATTAGATAATCCAAGGGACTGAACTGAACTGAATATTTGGAGGTTACTGTGATTGACCCCAAATAAACCACTGACCCCACACACACGTCAAAACCATCCTGGTTTTTAGTTGATTTTCAATTTTATGCAGCCCGACACCTGAGTCTCCATTTGACCGGGGCCTTTTTACCCTGTTAACGCTATCTGTCGCCTTTGTGGAGTTTCAGAGACGGAAAGCGCTCGACCAGCTGCTCTCAGAAGTGGCAGATTCGTATTGATTCTGTTTCTGCAAAGACAACCGGAAGAAAGAAAGACTCAAGCTCTAAAAACACTGGACTTTCTATGTCAAGAGCCTGAGGAACAGTCATTCCTTCAATCCAGCAATTCGATTTTAGGGAATTACCCGTAAGAAACTGAGTGCAGAAGCAGCTACGTGGAGTGAGAAAGACACCAGTGCCTCTGATCTTAGAAAAGAACAGGAAGAACCCCAGGATGCAACAAGGGAACAGGCGAGGAAAGCTAGGGACAACCCTGTGGGGCCACTGAAAAGACGCTCACGATGAACGGACGTGGACCCGAGATGGCTCTCTTCATGCTATTTCATTACCTTGGAGACACCACTGATTATAAGACACGCCACTGTTTCATGTGTCACGAAAGAAAAAGAATCTCAGGCTGGGGCAGCTAGTAAGAGGCATCGAAGTAAAACTGGGATCCCCACCCCCAACTAAGGGATATTCCCTGCATGGAAGGGGAATGATAAACAGCCCCCTCAGAGAGAAATGGCATTCGACTTTGACCCCAGATGTAGGGAGGGAACAAAATTAGCCCTGAGAACCTGAACAAGCCAGGACTCAGGCAGGCTGGAGTCTGAGTTTGCACTAACACCACGGCCTAAAAACACCACGAGTTGCAACTGAACGTACATAAAATTTATTGCAAAATGCTCTCAAGTTGACAGTGCTCCCCAGGCGACTTCAGAAGCCAACAGAACCCCCTTTGGAAGAGCTGGATTTCAAAACAGGCTGACAGTGCTTGTAAGACACTGTCAATTGGGCAGTCAATTCATGACTCAGAGATGTGAAAATAAAGTGAGTTGCAGGATTAATGTTAAGCAACAAAGCAGACTAAAATGGTACACGGATAATGACATGTCTTTTGCAGAGGCGACCATGTAGAACGAACTACAGTAAAATGTTAATAGTGATTTTGTGTAGGTAATAAGATGAGAGCTTTCTCCCCCTCTCTCTAAACAACAACTCATTTTCCAGATTTTCCTAAAGCAAGCATGTATTTAGTGACCACAGAGGAAACGAGAGAAATAGAACAGGGTGATGTACACAGGGAGGGAGTGATCAGGGAGGGCTTCTTGGAGGTGATTGCTGAACAGGGAAGGGGGGCAGCAAGGGAGTAGTCAGAGCTGTGCACAGCTGCATCCCACATCAGGATGGGGCCCAGGTTATGGGGCAGATGCTGCATACGTATTTGTTAAATGAATACACAAGTTGAGGAAAATCTGCTAAAACATGAGCCTAAGTCTCCAGGGGACTCAATCACAGTCTGGCTCTTCAGTGGGCCCATTCTCACTAGACTGAACTGCTGCACAAGGCCAGGCTACCAGGTGGGCCAACAGCAGGACTCAGGAAAAAGTCTGCAGCTGAAAGTTCGGCAGAAAACTATAGCTGTGCCTAGTTTCCCCAACTGTGAAATGAGGGTCATGCCTCTGCCACCGCACGAACTGCAGATGATACAGAGCTTTGAAATACTGAGTCCAGCGCACCTGAAGTGCGGGGGTGCTCCAGGGTATACTCCTGGGAGCCCAGACTCCTCCCTGTAAATGCAGCATCTCTGAGCTTTAGACAAGCTGCTCTGCTCTGTTGCTCAGCACGTGGGAAAGCTGCCACATCAGCTGCATCCTTCTTGCCTGCCTGTGCTTTCCTGGACACGTCTACTGCATACAGGCCTGAGCTAGCAACTACGGACACAGAGATGAAAGAGGGGCCCTGCCCTCGGGGAGCCAGGAACAGCCAGGCAAGCAAGGATAGGGCCCCAGTGCCTGGTGGTGTGAGCCCCAGGACTGACTGCACGGCAGGGAGGACAGGCTTCTCGAAGGAGGGACGCCTCCTCTAATGGCCAAAACAGAGACCAAGGCCACCAACGGGACAGAATAAGTGAGTGTGTACTGAGTTTTTATACATTGTTTCATTTTACACTTACAATTCTATGAGTTCATATGCATCTCACTGATGGGACTGGAGGTGGGAATACTTGCCAAGGTCACAGAGCCTGGGGACAACAGTGCCAGGGTTCACAAGTTGGCCTGGGAGATGGAGGGGACCACAGAGCACCGGGGCGCCAAGGGTGACACAAAGGGCCATGTGGGCTGCGGCTTCCTCGTGAAGAAGCTGAGGTGAGCAAACCCAATAGGCTCTGAAAGGGAAAATGTCCCTGGGCCTTCTGTACAGATCATTCTCTGGCCCAAGTCACTACTAGGAGAACATTCAGAGGGGCACCCTGTCTCCTGGGGCCAGACTCCTGCCCTGGGCCCAGCTGCTCAGGGGAACTGACTGTCCAGCAGGGCCCAATAAGATCACGAGTCCTTAAAAACAGAAAAGGCAGCAGAGATGCAGCAGGAGAATGAGCCACAGCAATTCAAAGAGGAAGAATGACTCAACCCAATGCTGGTGGCCGTGAAGGGGGCCACTGACCAGGAATGGGTGGCCAAGAGCCATCCCTGGCTGACAGCTGGCAAGGAAAGGGGAGCCTCAGCCCACAGCTCCAGGGAACTGAATGAAGAGAAGCTAAACAAACCCAGAAGTTGATTCTCATCAGGGCCTTTCAGAAGGGAACGAGGCCCTCGATTCTGGCCTGTGAGACTTGAACAGAAAACCCGCTGAGCACCCCGTGCCCAGGCTCCTGACCACTGTTGTGAGCTGCTATGGTTATGCCAAGTTGGAAAGAAGGGATGGGGGAGGGGTAAGGGACAGTACAGGGCCCATGATGCTGGCCTGGGGACTGCGCCTGGCTGCAAACCCCAAACGCTCAGAGAGAAGGGGCAGGGAAGCACCATCCTGAGCAGGTGTGCTGCTGCTAAGTCACTTCAGTCGTGTCCGACTCTGGACTAATCCACTCAACCGACTTCCCTCAAGCACGAGCTGCAACATAAGCGCTGCCCGGGGGGTCCAACCTCCAATCTCATGGAGAAAAAGATGGCCAAACAGACTCAACCCAGGGAAAGAAGTCCCCCAGGAACAAAGCCCCTGAAGTGAAGGGGGGTCAGAGAAGGGACATCAATCTACCAGGAGTCGAGAATGTTTTCCTGGGACTGAAGCCTTGTCTTGAGTCTTAGTAGTTAGGAGGGAGGGAGGCTGGGATGTTGGGCCGGCCCTGAACAGAAAATGCAGAGATCAGCACGGCAAGTTCTGAGGGAGGGCGGCAGACTGGCTGTGGACCACAAGTGGGCCAGGGCAAGCTCGGGGGGCCTCCCAGGCCATTTGAGGATGCTGAGCAGGGGTGAGATCATGCGACATAGACACATTGCAGGCTGCTGCCCAGAAATCAGCATGACAGGCCTGCACTGGAGGACCAGGGCACTTATGCTCTGGAGTGTATGCCAGCATCAAGGTGGCTGGGTGGTCAGTACCAGGCACAGAACAAACAACCTTTGTTAGCTTGAAAGGTCAATGTAAAGACAGGGGTAGGTCCTTGAGACCCTAACCACATCAGGGAAAGTAGCAAAGGAGAGGAGTCTTGTACAGAACTGAGGATCCAGGCCTAGGGGCACAGGAAAGCCAGCTGCGGGGGCAGCAGACAGTAGCCTCCCTGTGGCTCCACCTCAAACCCATAAGCAGCTCTGTCTCCCTCAGGAGGATGAAGCAAGGACTCACTGGATGGTGACCAGCCATCGTATGATCCCCCTTCCTGGAGGGAGAGAACCAGGTCCCTGTCCTGAGGAGCTGCAGAGATGGGACAACACACTAAAAACTTCAACCTCTGCCACAAAGACAGTAAAGTATGGGACAACATACTCCAAACTCCAACCTCTGCCACAAAGATAGTAAAGACAGATGACCCTGAGGTCATCTAGCTACAGGATTTCTGCCCATTCCAACAGGGCCCAGAAGACCTGGCCTGGCCACCGCCTCCCTGGGGGGCTGCCAGTCAGTCCCACCCCTAAAGGATTTACTTGCCCCAGTGTGGTAAATATTAGTGGCTCACATTTCTCTAAATGCAAAGTGTTTTCCATGTATGGATTCATCTCAACCTCAAAATGGTCCTAAGTGCTATTACTAGCCCATTTTGTAGTTGGACTGGCAGAGGGATTTTGAATTTTAAATTTTGTTTTAGCTGACAAATCCCTCCTTGAAAGGAAACAGTAAAAGAAAAACCAGGATGCAAAACAGATGGGCTGGAGCCTGGGAGGAAGGGGTGGAGGGTGAACCTGGTGTCCCATATAGTCAACAGTCTCCCCACAGTGACTCCCAAGGGGTCCTAACAAACAAGGGGCCCTGAAGACTGGAGTCTGAGATAAAGGTTCACTCAGCTGGAGTCCCTTTCCTGAGGACCACCCAACTGGCCTGGCTGAGGGGAGGGCGGTGAAGCTGTGGGAGAGCTTTGAGAAATGGGACTGTCCACCCTTCACCAGGCTTCACCAACTTAGAGGTGGACTGGGGAAGGCTGGCTTCTGAGTCTGGACCATGGCCCCCACTTTTCTTTCCAGAACCCCTTCCCTGGGAGACCCCACACCAGCCGAGCCCCGTTGACGGGCTCAGAGCCCAGCACTTAAGTGTGGCAGATTCTATGGGAGCTGGAGGGCAGGAAGGGCGAGCAGCCAGGGCTCTGAAGAGAAAGCCTGGAGAAGGCAGGGAGGGGCCTCCAGCGTCTGCACAGCTGGCAAGAGGGGCTACTGGATACCACCACGGCCGACCCCCAACTTACAGCCCAGGATCCCTGAGGCCAAGAGAGCACACATCCTGCCCAGGTTTCTCAGCAGTTGAGTGGCAGGACTTGAACTGGAAACCAGATTTCTTGACCTCTGGCTCCAGCTCCTGGTCCCAACAGTATCTGTGAGAATCAGACTAAGGCAGGACCAGACAAGTCAAACGAGGACGAGGGACTAAATCGGAATCTCCATTCTGCTCTAAGTTGCCGGATGACCAGCGGCAGGAAGCACCTGCTTGTCGCAACTTTGCCAACGGACCCTGAAGGGTCTAATGCCATTCTAGCGCCCACCCTCCACCTCGGAGTTGAGACACCCCGGCACTCTGCCTCGGCCACTTCACAGACGGCAGGAGAACGGCCGGCGGCCCGCTCGGTGGGGTCCAGCCCCGGAAGCCGCCCGTTCCAGGCACAACCCGGGCGCTGACCGCACACACGAGAGCCTCTCCGCACAGGCACAAGCCAGCCGCCTCCCGCGCGCGCACACACCCGCCCCGTGCATTCAGTCAGCAGCACCCACGCCCTCGCTCACAAACTCCCACACTCCCCCGGCCCCCGCCCAGCTCGCCCCCACGCCGCCGGCCATCCCCGCGGCGGACGCCCAAGCCTCACCGCCGGCGCCTGGGCCCCCTGATCGGTCGCGGGCGAAGGTGGGGCACCGCGGCAGGCCGCGCCTACCGCCCTTCGGTCCCGCCCCCTGGGCTGGGCCCCGCCCCCTACCCCTCCCCGGCCCCGCCCCTGGCCCGGCCGGAGGATGTGAGCTCACTCCCGACGCCGCCAGGAAGCTGCCGCTTGAGATCGCCGCCCGCTCGCCAGCAACGGACCGGCCAGGGAGCCACCAGCGCGCCAGGAACCCGGCCAGAATCCTCTGCCCCTACCCTTCCCGCGCCACACGCAGTAGCCGCTTTCCAAATGGGTACAGAGTGAAGGCGGGCGGCAGGGCTGGCGCGGCTCCCGCTCGCAGACGCCTCGCGCCGCCCGGCCTCTCGGGTCGCGGGGAGAGCGCCGGCGCGGACGCCCCGCCCACCGCACTTCCGGCCAGGCCACGTGACCGCGCGCGCACGTGTTTCGGCCTCTTGGTGCCGCGGGCCGGAAGCCGGTCCCGGCCGGCCCCCGGCCGCTGTCCACCAGGAGCGGGCCCGGGCTAGCCGGCGAGGCGGCGGGTCCGGGAACGGCGCAGAGGCGGCGCCCGCCGGAAGGCAGGCAGGGGCCTGGCCATGAACCCCAGGGGCCTGTTCCAGGACTTCAACCCTAGCAAGTTCCTCATCTACGCTTGCCTGCTGCTCTTCTCCGTGCTGCTGCCCCTCCGCCTGGACGGCGTCATCCAGTGGAGCTACTGGGCCGTGTTCGCCCCCATCTGGTTGTGGAAGCTTCTGGTCCTCGCGGGCGCCTCTGTCGGCGCGGGCGTTTGGGCGCGAAACCCGCGCTACCGCACCGAGGGAGAGGCCTGTGTGGAGTTCAAGGCCATGCTGATCGCCGTGGGCATCCACCTGCTGCTGCTCATGTTCGAGGTCCTGGTCTGCGATCGGGTGGAGCGGGGGACCCACTTCTGGCTGCTGGTCTTCATGCCGCTCTTCTTTGTGTCCCCCGTGTCCGTGGCCGCCTGCGTTTGGGGCTTCCGACACGACCGGTCCCTGGAGCTGGAGATCCTGTGCTCCGTCAACATCCTGCAGTTCATCTTCATCGCCCTGAGGCTGGACCGGATCATCCACTGGCCGTGGCTGGTGGTGTTTGTGCCACTGTGGATCCTCATGTCGTTCCTTTGCCTGGTGGTCCTCTATTACATCGTCTGGTCCCTCCTGTTCCTGCGCTCCCTGGATGTGGTTGCTGAGCAGCGACGAACCCACGTGACCATGGCCATCTGCTGGATAACGATCGTGGTGCCCCTGCTCATCTTCGAGGTTCTGCTGGTGCACAGGCTGGATGGGCACAACGTGTTCTCCTACATCTCCATATTCGTCCCCCTTTGGCTCTCATTAATCACATTAATGGCCACAACGTTTAGGCGAAAAGGGGGTAACCATTGGTGGTTTGGTATTCGCAGAGATTTCTGTCAGTTTCTGCTTGAAATTTTCCCATTTTTAAGAGAATATGGGAACATTTCATATGATCTACATCATGAAGATAGTGAAGATGCTGAAGAAACATCGGCTCCAGAAGCTCCTAAAATCGCTCCAATGTTTGGAAAGAAGGCCAGAGTGGTGATAACACAGAGCCCTGGGAAATATGTCCCCCCACCCCCCAAGTTAAATATTGACATGCCTGATTAAACCTCTCTTCTGGGGAGTGCCCACAAGTGGAAGAGAAGTCATACAAACACAAAATCCACCTTACTTTGGCCTCTCTGCCCATCCATGCCAAATCTGGAACTGAAAACAGGCTTCAAAACATCATTTCTTGCTTTGAAATTGCTGCCTATCAGTGACTCATCAGTATTCACCAGAGATGCAGGAGGTTCTTTTACTGTGTAGGTGTGTGGGTGCACACGTGCAGTGTGCCTCCATGTGTGAGGAACTTGTTTTCTAGGCTCATGCTTGCAGAGCTAGCTGAGAGCAGTAAATTGAGTTGTTCTGGTAGGTCCTCAAATGGAATAACTACCTGGGTTTTTTTAAAGTGGTACTATACCTATCGAAAGTATTTAGAAAAGTATTTTTATACACTGCTAACGTAAAATTGTATTTCAGATTGTGCCCGCTGTGACATAATAGCAAATGTAAAGAATTCTCTTTCCCACCACTTGCATATAAACCTCATAGTTGTTGTTTTCAGTGTTTCTGCTGTTAAAATGGTTTTTCTTTCAGCTTTACTGATACTGGTCTTTAATAGCCTAATAGGTGAATTTTTCTAATGCAGTGAGTCCACCCATATTTATATGACTATTTTAGCAATGTAATATATATTATGTTGAATTCTAGTTCTGTTCAGTGTATTATGTTAAAGTATTTTTTTTTAAGTTTGTGAAGATATATATGTCTACTGCAGATGTTAAAAATTGCTTAAAACATGAATATGTACCTGGTGTGGGGTCTTATCAGTTCTAGGCATGAATACAGGGATTGAAGATCCCGAGGATCTTACTAGTTAGGTGTTAGATGATTCTAACAGTTGGAAGGTCTCTCTTGGAAGGAACCACTGTCCTTTGGGAACAGGTGACATGCCCCAGTGTGGTATCAGACCCTAAAGTGACACCGTTATTTAGCATCTTGAATTCTTCCACACAGGCAAGAACATCTCTTCAGGAACAATCAAAAGAAACAGATGGTTTGTCTATTTCTAAGAATCTTAGAATCTTAGTTGGCCATGATACAGTGGTGTTTGTACTTGTCATTGGAAAGCCAGAGAAATTGACCTTAACCTGAAATGGCCAACAGATTCAAGTATTATTTTAAGGCCCAACCTTCTTGCTTGGGCAGTGACAGGGAAATAATAGCTCAGGTTATTTTTAAAATAAGTAGTTTTTCTAGGTACTGGCGGTACCAGGGAATCAGAAGGGCAAAAAGCATATCCCAGGAGAGTAATGTTCTTCTGACTAAGAACAAATAAATACTTTCAAAAGGAGGTTACCCTTTAAAAAAATAAAAGAGGTTAAAAGTAAAAGGAGTATCAATATTATTACCGGGCTCCATATGAACTTAAGTAAACAGTCTACCTGGTGAGAGGACAAGCTTGCAGCAAAAGCCAGCCCTTTGGAACCTGGGTCCCTGGTAGCCTAAGGGTGCCGTAGCTCAGTTTAGTCACCTAGAGGTGAACTGAGGTCAGAGCCACGTACAGTTGGCTCCTGTCAGCTATCAGGATGTAGGAGGTGGCCTGAGCAGCAGTGGGTGTAGTGTTTCCTAAGCAAGGATTCATTCATTTGCTTTCTCAACAAATATGTATTGAGGACCTACTCTGAGCCAGACATGTATGCACAGATCCATTGGAGAGCAGTTCAAAGGTGCCTCCAGCCTACTAATCACAGCAGCCTGCCTGTGGGAAAAGCTAGGCCATAGGAGGATGCCACTGGCTCAGGGTGAACTTCACTTGGAACCTCAGACCCATATTTCTTTCTGGAGCCCTGCCCTGAAGGCCCTTCCACTCCCAAATAATACCTCAAACAGCTTAGCTTACACTTTGGGAAGACCTGGGAGGAAAGGAGAAGGTTACCTGAGGAATCAAAGGGCAGGTTCAAGGGCAGCATTGGGATAACCCGTCCTTCCTGGTTACAGTTTGAGGCCAGGGACTTGACACCTGAAACAATCCCTTCTAGCCTGGGGGGGGGGGTTCACCCCCCACACTCACCCCACCCATCTCCTCACTATCCCAGGGTGGCCTGGAGTTGGAAAGCCAGTGCCTAGATGTGATGACATGCTTGCTCACCCAGTGGGTCTTCCCCTGTCAAGCCACTTTCCTGCCTCAAGACCATATTAAGTGAAAATAGTGGTAATGACAGTTGTAGAAAAGTTGTTTCAGCTGTAAAATTTAATACAGTCTCAGCTCTGCCTGGGGATTTACCTAATTGCCAATACGACTCTGACTACCCACAGTATGTGGCATGCGTTAAATTCTGTAACTAGTTTGTTCTGTAAGATGCTTGGTCAGTTTCTACTGTGAAACATCCTCAAAAATTTAGCACCCTACCAATTGCAAATTTTCAACCTGGGACCTGTGGCACTTACACTCCAGGCTGCGAGTATGGTCCAGGTCTCCCACGAAGCATCCCGCATCCCTGATTCTATTCCAGGTCCCGCAGCAGGATTAGCAGTCCCTGGGAGATGTCCTTTCTCATGGCAGAAGCGCAAGAGGCCAAGCCAATCCCACAAGCAGACCCGTAATCCCTATTCATACATGGTGTATGACATACTGTTCCGTGGGTCCAAGCATAAGGCCAAAGCCCAACCTCAGGGTGGCCAGTTCAAGCCAGAGGAACAGTGATACAGTCTGCACCACTGTTGTGAGATAGTTTTGAAGGCTGGAATCACAAAATTTGTGGCAGAGTTATTTCCCCCCTAATGTTTTACAAACATTCTGTCATGTTTTAAAGTTCACTGTTTACTGTTGTAATAATAGAAGGGCATCTTGGGAGGGAGGAGGGGATTTGAGGTGAGATGAGAAAGACCCTGCATTAAGACTCCTCTAGTGTGGAGGGTTCTAGGGGCTCCACACACAAGGGGTTTATAACAGTGCTAGACTCAAGAGGGTTTCCCTGGGGACCCTGCAGGGAGTTCTAGAAAGGTCCAGCCTGAGCACAGGGGGACCAGCCAGGTAGGAGGTGCTGGGAAACAAGAAGTGGAGTTTAGATGGGCTTCGGCAGCAGGTGAGGGTCAGAGTGGACCCTCCTGTCCAGGCCTCTTGACTGGTGGAGGAAGCCATCAGGAGTATCCAGGAAGCTCACACACTGGCAGGAAGATGGACCAAACTCAGCAGGCATGTGCAGATCAAGGGAAGTTGTGCTGCCAGAAACCCCAGCAAGTTTGTACCTCAGGAACCATCTGGTGAGGATGCTGCAGCTGGTGACCCCACCATCTGTCACAAGGTGCTGCCACCAGAATGACAAATGCCACCAGTGTGGCCTCTGCTGCTATGAGTACCTCAACCAGCTGCCAAAAGCTCAAGACTCAAGTACCGGAGGGCGGGTGTGATGGGCAATCCTCAGGTGTGCATTTGCCCTTCAGACTCTAGAACTGAGAGGGGAAGGGACCTGGTTCCTGTGGAGCTGGGAGGAGGAGGCTGGCTGGGCTCAGCCCAAACATGCGCAGTAGAGGATCTGCCCAGAAGAGAAGGGTGTTCAGATACTGGGTGACCAAAGCTAATGACCAGATCAGTCATGTGTCCTTCTTATGAGCTTATGCTTCAAAATCATGGCTCCTGTCTGGCAGGACACAAGTGGCCTCGAGACCAAGCAGGGATCAACCCTCCCCTAGGGAGAAGGGAGACGTCACAGAGCTGCTGCGTTGATTCCTTCATCCATCTCTTAATCCATGGCGTTTAGAGATGTCTTTTCCTTTCCTGTCATGTTTTCTGTATATTCTAGAATGTGTGGGTTAAAGTGACTACCAGAGCAGGCCTCCAAATGCAGTCCGAGGATCCCAGGGGCCTGCAAGCATCTCTCCTCCCCACAACACCTCTGGGGGCTGCAGATTCTCTTCATCCTTCAGCCGAGATGACATAGCACAGCAGGTGAGATGCAGACACGGACCTGAGACGCAGCGCCTTCTGCTAAGCCAGATGTAAAGGTTTGCAAAAATGCAAAACAATGCCGCTCCTCCACTCACCATATTTCTTGTTATTTTTCATTTAAAAAAAAGTTAACATGTTAACAGATTTTTTCTTTTTAAAAAATAGTATTTTTTAAAGTCATCCTTTTTCCTGTGTATCTGGTAAATGTTACTACTACTCACATAAAAGCACCTTGGGTCCTCAACAATGTGTAAAAGTATTAAAGGGGTCCCATGACCAAAAACTTTTGAGAACTGCTGCCCCGTATTCCTGAGGGCAGAAGAGAGGAAGGAAAATGAAAACTGGGTGAGACACATTGAAATCCATGTTCATGGCGGGGAAGGGACAGTAAAAGACACTGGTCTGCCCCACTACTTACAGGATGCTCCTCCTCTGCTACCCTGCACAGCCCCATTGGCCTCCGCCAGCACCTCAGGTGGCTGGGTTATGTAACCCAGTGGGATAACATATCTTCGTTCTGGGAGGCCTGAGCCCTTTGCTGGTCTTGTTGGGTTTTCATTTATTAATAATTTCACCTAAAACTACAAGGATCCTGAGGGAATGCCTGGAAACTGGCCATAATCCTCTTCCCTTTTTGTGGCAGCCACACTTATCCCCAGAGTCCCCCCGCCCTCTACACTGCAAGGGTGGCTGTGTTGTCTGGAGAAGGGTGACCCTGACCACCAGGAGGAAGCAGTGATGGACAGTCATCCCCCCTGGAGCTCATGGGCCACCTCTGTTCTCAGGATGTCCTGTTGGCTAAGTCGTTCACTGAAGGGCCTGAGAGGGGAAGTGGGTTTCAACACCTCCCTCTACCACGGAGTCTGTGGGCTCCCCAGGTCCCGTACTCCCCACACTGATGCCCTTCCCCTGTGTGTGTCACCTGCCACCACCCTGTATGCAGAGTGTGGTCCGCTTGGTCCATCCCATCTGTGTCCCCTGCCAACCCCTGCTGCTCCCAGTAGCCTGGCCACAGGGGCCATCCCTCCTGGGCAGGGGCCTCGCACCCCCACAGTGCCTCCTGCCCTCCATCCTCTGCTCCACAGCACAGCCCTCTCACAGCTTCTTGACCTGAGCAACTCTCTGGAGTGGAAATACGACCAGTCAGATGTGGCTGAAGCCCCAGCCCTTGCGGCCCACCCACCCCACTTCCCACTACCCAGCTTGTTTAATGACAGGACTCTGTCTGGGTGTGTGTTGGGGAGTGGGGGGCTGCTGTCCTGGTGATTAAATATTCTGAGCATTACTTATGGCCCCTTGTCTACTTAGGGCCTGACTTGCCCTTCTCCTTGGTCCCTGCCTGGCTCTTGTTCCCTTGGACAGGACACCTGGGCCTGGGCTTCCTGCTGACCCTGAGGACCAAGCCAGTCTCAGCCCTGGGCCAGGGGTGCATACTGTAACCACAGGACTGTGAAGCATCAAACACACCCCTAAGAGCTGGGAGACCAGGGCCACAGCACCTAGACCCAAGTCCTAGCCAAGGGAGGTTAACGGAGCCAGAACACCCAGGCAGGGCAGTCTCTGAATGGCCACCTTCCTTCCCAGAGGCTTTGGGTGGAAGTCACAGGTTGGGGGGGTGGGGCCCTACCTGGGATGTCCCCAGGACCCTGCCACCCATAGACCTGCTTGAGGACCCCTGGCAGATGAGAACAGGCCCAGCAGGCCTCCCAGCACTCCACTAGTACCTGGACCAGCCCTGGGGGTCTGTGGGAGGGGAAGACCCAGAAAAGAAGAAGGCACAGGCCCCTCCATCATGAGGACAGCGGCCCCTGCACACAAGGTCAAGCAACAGCCATGTGCCCAATATACAGTCTAAGCTCAGGCTACCATGAAAGAAGACTATAAACTGGGTGACGTACACAACACTAATTTCTCACAATTCTGGAGGCTGGACATCTGAGATCAGGTCCTGCTCTGTCAGATTCTGGTGAGGGCTTCTCCTGGCTGGCAGATGGCCCCCTTCCCACAGTGACCTCATGTGGACACGACAGAGGAAACAAGATCTCTGGTGTTTCTTCTTACAAGGGCACTAATACCATCATGTGGCCCCACCCTCATGACTTCATCTAAACTGAACCCTCTCCCAAAGGCCCCATTTCTGAATGTAATCACACTGGGAGGTAGGGCTTCAACTTATGAATTTGGGTCGGTGCGGGGTGAGGCTGGGAGTCACAGTTCAGTCCCAGGCACCCACTAAATACAACAGGCCCAAAGGCAGGTGGTCTGAGCACCTTACTGAGTACCTTCTGTGTACAAAGTGCAGTGATATGAGATCATCATATCACTCTGGTCTCTGTCCCCAGTCCCTGATACAGGGCTCCTGACTCTTGTAAATTCCTAAGCAGTAAAGAGTATTACTAAGTAAAGCAGTACTAAGAGCATCGTTGTTTGCTGGAGCATCTTTTGCTACTCTGGTTAGCTCCTGGGTGGAGCTAGTCACCAGAAAGACAAAACAATTACATGCTTGGAATTTTCAGGCCCACCCCCGTCCACTAGAGAGAGGCGGGGAGCTGGGTATGGAGTCAGTGAGGATCATACCTATATGAGGGAGCCTCCAACAAACTCCACTGGTATGCAGCTGGAGAGTTCCCAGGTAGAGGAACCAGGTGGGTGATGCTCCCAAATTCCTCAGGAACAGAAGTGCCTTCACCAGGGACCCACACAGACCTGGACCTTGCTCCCAAGTAAGGTCACAATTGCAGGTACCAGGGGTTAGGACTTGACCAGATCTTTCAAGAGGGCATGATTCCAACAGGAAGGTCACAGTGAGCAGTCCCACCTCCAGGAACCCATGAGTCTAAGCTGTAAGACGCAAGATCTCTGTCAGTTTGGGGAGATTTTCTCAACTACAAGATCCACCTTCTCCCTCACCTGTCGGGGAGCCTCCCTCTCTCTCTGGTCTGGGGGTGGGAGCCAGGTAAGGGGCAGAACTGCTCTGCTCACCCCACAGTGACAGGGCCCTGCCCTCCCTGTAAATCCAAGCAGTATCGGCTCACAGCCCCGGAGGAGGGGGAGGAATTCCCAGGCAGCTCCAAACAACAAGGGTCCCCTTCACAGAGAGGCCGTGACCTGAGGGCCCTGCAGGTGAGACTTGAGAAACATGGCTATGACGGGAATTTCAGACCCCAGGGTTGCCCTCCAGAGGATCTATTTTGGGTCAGCAGATCCTGCTTCAAATCCCACCCAGGTAAGTTCAGCCTGGTTACCAGGCTGGAGCCGTGGAAAGGCAGGGCTCACAGTGGGACCAGGGAAGGTGGGCAGGTGACATGTTGGCTTGTCTGCAGAAGCTCGGGGAGGTCCCAGAGGGAGCAGTGCAGCCCCCACACCACTGCTCCTCTCAGAGGGCCCGAAGGGTAGACCAAAGCACCTCATCCTTTGCTAAAGCTGGCAGCTTCTAGAATCTGGCCATGCCCTTGAGGCCCTGAAACCTAGAGGCCTCAGCAGGACACTCTGTTTTGGGTCTTGTTGTTGGTCCATAAGAATTTCCCTGGGAAAGAATCTGCCTGCCAAGCAGGAGACACAGGTTCGATCCCTGGGGTGGTAAGATCCCCTAGAGAAGTGGCAGCCTATTCTAGTACACTTGCTTGGAAGATCCTGATGCTGGGAAAGATTGAGGGCAAAAGGAGAAGGGGGCAGCAGAGGATATTATGGTTAGATAAGGACACGACTGAGCGACTGAACTGAACTGAACTGGACATCACTGACTCAATGGACTTGAATTTGAGCAAACTCCGGGAGATAGTGGAGGACAGAGGAGCCTGGTGTGCCACAGTCCACAGGGTCGCAAAGAGTCAGACACAACTTAGCAACTGAACAACAAACTGGTCTGCAGCTAATGGTAAAAGTCAGCACCAGTCAGCACCTCCTCCTCCAGGAAGCTCTCCTTGATTCCCCCTGCCCACTTGGGATGGATGAATATCTCTGGCTTCCCCGTTTCAAAGCGCTCCTCTTGCTGTATTAACAGGATCTGTTTCTACACCTGATCCCTTCAAGGGTGGGGGTTGGGCCTTCTTGAGGGCTGGCCAGTTGTCCCAGATTGCTGATGGGCCTGGCACACTCACTGCCAGTTGAAGGATAAGTGGATGAGTGAATCAGGGCCCTGGCGCCAGCTCCTGAGCCATCACCTCCTGGACTGTCCAGAGGGGATAAGTGAGAAGCAGAATCAGATAAGAGAGGTGGGAAGGGGGTGATCAAGGGTAGTGAGAAGCACCCAGCACCCCTTGCAGAGAAGTTGCTTGGCAGCTGCAGTGGGCAAAGCAAAGGTCCTAAGACCTCAGGAAGAGATGGATCAAGGCCGGCTGGAGCCATGACACATCCATGCGAGGCACAGCCCAGGAGCCTTACCTTGTGTTTAACCATGGTCACAGGGCAGCACTGACCTCATGCAGACATGCTTCCAGATCTTCGGGCCTCATCATCTCAACTCCCAAGAGACCAATCAGAGTCTGAAAGTCTTTTCGAGGCTTCAGCGGTGGAGCTAAGCCCTCTTGGCATGACCTGGACCTTCCATCTCCCTGGACAGAGCAGCCTCTGCTGGAGGGACACAGGGCCTCTCAGCCAAAGGGAGGTGTTGGAGGGGCAGGGTGGGGGGAGTGGGGGGGGGGCTGTGGTCTGACTGCAGTGTCAGCCTGCAGGAGGCCAGTGAGCTGGACCAGACACAGCAGCCACTCCCCCAGGGGGCCCATTCACTTGTTGGCCATGGCCGAGCCCTGTTGCTCCCCACCCCCTAGAGCAGCCCCAGTGGCACTCTCACAGGTTCACAGAGCACCAGCAGCAAGGCCAGGACCACAGAGCCTCAGTGCAGGGGTGCTGCATGGGTCCAGACCAGCCCCGGCGTCGTCCCGACCCTCATGGGGACCCACTGCACCTCTCTGGCTCAGGCACCATCCTGCTGTTTTGATGTGCCAGACAGGCTTAAGTCAAAGGCCCACACAGTGTGGGAAAGTTGGGGACCTCAAGGGGGATGAAGAGGCCGCACCACCAGGCAGACAAGCCCAGGGAAGTCCTGCAGAAGCAGTGAGCCGCTCTGGCTGCTGCTGGGACTCGGGGCTGGATGGGTCTCCCGTCACTCAGGAACCGGCTGCCCTGCCCTCCTCTCCAGCTGGGGAGCAGGTGAGCCCCTCCTGGGAGGTTTTCCTACAGACCTGAGAAACAAGACCATCCACAGGGCCTCTCGAACTGTGTCTGGATCTCCGTAATGAACTGATGAGCTGGCTGGAAGTGCAAGATGGCACGAAGTCCCGTCTCACCCCTCAGTTCTGAGCCTGCAGGGCCCCCCCAGCCTCCCTGGGACAGTCCCCTTCTGAAAGACTCCCCACATTTACCATCATGACTTATGCAATTCCTGGCTCCCCTGAAGGTGCCCTGGGAGGGCAGAAACAGAGCTGCTTTTGGAAAGATTGGCTGCTTGATGAAAATTCCTCTCTTTTAGGAAGGACTCGAAGTTTCTGCTGGCGTGGTTTCTGCCTCCTCTAACTGTGACTTTTCTGACTGCAGCAGGGGTTTCTCAGTTTGGATATTTTTACTATGATCCTGATGTGATCCGTTATTATATCTTTTTCAGGTAATTTAGTGTGCCTTCCATTTCCTGTTTCTTTTCTCATTTTTTAAAAATGAGTTATTCGGGTTGTTTTTTTTAATTATTTTTGGCTACACTGGGTCTTTATCACTGTGCGTGGGCTTTCTCTAGTTGTGGCGAGTGGGGGCTACTCTCTAGTTGTGGCGCATGGGATTCTTTACCAGTGGACCACCAGGGAAGTCTTCCTGTTTCTTTTTCACAATGGTTTTCAAATAAAGGTTGAACTTGAACAAGGGCTCCTCTTCTAGGAGGTCTCTGTCCTAACATCCCACCCCAAGCTGCCCCCTCCTCTCCGTTCTTCCCTCAAGATGGGACTGTCCTTCAAAGCATCTTCCAGTGTTGTCTACAACTGTTCTTTCTTTGATGGATTTCTGAAGGATGCTTTGGTCACAGTTACTTGAAATAGGATGTGATTCGGTCCATTCTCAGTCTTTCTGGCGAGCCTCAGCCCTTATCTGAATACATAGATCTCTCATCTTTCAGGTCTTCTGGAGAAAAGGTTGGGATTTTCAAGCTTTTTGTTATGCGTCTCCAGCGTTTGTGTTGCCTTCAACAAGAACAATACGAAGTGTCTTATCTAAAGTGACTAAGTCCTGGGGCAGGACTGACTTCTCAGCCCATTGATGCAGTAGCTTGATGACTTCATTAAGGCTCTGTCTGCTGCTGCCTCTGTGGTAGCTTCATCCTCAGCCTCATCCCCAGAGGCCGCCGCTGTTTCAGACACTGGGTCAGAGAAACAGTATCTCCTTGCCAGCTCTCAGCTGGGAGCAAGGGAACCCTTCTGAGGAGCCCTCCAGCAGACTTCGCCCATCTCACTGGCCTGAACTGGGTGAATGGTGAACTACACTGATGAATTTTCATTCCTGGATAAATCCTACTTAGTCATTATGTTATATCCTTTTAAATGTATTATTGGATTCAATTTGCCCAAGTTTTGTGAGGAATTTTTGTACCGATGCTTGTAAAAGATGTTGATTTGTAGTTTCCTTTTTGTTAAGTCTTTGTCTAGTTTTAATAACAGGGAAATGGTGGTCTTAAAGAATGATTTGGGGGTGTTCCCTTTCCTGTTTGTTGCAAAGCTGTATAGAATGACTGTTACATCTTCCTTAAATGTTAGTTAACATTCTCCAGTGAGACCATCTGGGCCTGATTTTCTTTGTGGGAAGGTATTTAACTACAAGTGCAGTTTCTCTTGTCTGTTCATTTACATGTTGTCAGGAAGCAACAGTCAGAACTGTACATGGAACAACAGACTGGTTCCAATAGGAAAAGGAGTACGTCAAGGCTGTATATTGTCACCTTGCTTATTTAACTTATATGCAGAATACATCATGAGGAATGCTGGGCTGGAAGAAGCACAAGCTGGAATCAAGATTGCCGGGAGAAATCAATAACCTCAGATAGGCAGATGACACTACCCTTATGGCAGAAAGTGAAGAGGAACTCAAAAGCCTCTTGATGAAAGTGAAAGAGGAGAGTGAAAAGGTTGGCTTGAAGCTCAACATTCAGAAAACAAAGATCATGGCATCTGGTCCCATCACTTCATGGGAAATAGATGGAAAAACAGTGGAAACAGTGTCAGACTTTATTTTTTTGGGCTCCAAAATCACTGCAGATGCTGATTGCAGCCATGAAATTAAAAGGCGCTTACTCCTTGGAAGGAAAGTTATGACCAACCTTGATAGTATATTAAAAAGCAGAGACATTACTCTGCCAACCAAGGTCCGTCTAGTCAAGGCTATGGTTTTTCCCGTGGTCATGTATGGATGTGAGAGTTGGACTGTGAAGAAAGCTGATCGCCGAAGAATTGATGCTTTTGAACTGTGGTGCTAGAGTAGACTCTTGAGAGTCCCTTGGACTGCAAGGAGATCCAACCAGTCCATTCTAAGGGAGATCGATCCTGGGTGTTCACTGGAAGGACTGATGCTAAAGCTGAAACTCCAACACTTTGGCCACCTCATGCGATGAGTTGACTCACTGGAAAAGACTCTGATGCTGGGAAAGGTTGAGGACGGGAGGAGAAGGGGACGACAGAGAATGAGATGGCTGGATGGCATCACCGACTCTGTGGACATGAGTTTGGGTGAACTCCGGGAGTTGGTGATGGACAGGGAGGCCTGGCATGCTGTGATTCACGGGGTCGCAGAGAGTTGGACACGACTGAGCGACTGAACTGGACTGAACAGCTCTTTTGTTCTATACTGACAGTAGTTGCAAGAGGCAATATGGGTGCAAAGCTTAAAATATATATATCTGGCTCTTTTCAGAAAAAGTCTGCTGATTCCTGTGCTTAAGACAGTGAAGCCTGAGCTTAAGAGCTGACTGACGAAGCGACATGTGACTTTTAGCTATTTTCCTCACTGACTGAAATCTCCGAGAACGTGACACAGCACTAATGGTCTTCGTTTTCTCATCTGTAAATTAGAAACACCAACAATCAGCTTCTATAAGGCTTATTTCACCGCAAGCCTAAGACTATTACCGTATATCACTGTAGATCCTTATTTTCTCAGGCTTTTTCCCCCTGAAATTTCTAACTGTATGACTACTCAGGTTATCCACGCCTTGAATGACTTTGGTAGTTTGTGTATTTGAGAGAAACTGTCCATTTCTTCTAAATTGTCAACTTTATTGGCATAAAGTTGCTCATAACATTATCTTATTATTTAAAATTTTTTATAGTCTTTTCTATTGAATGAAAGATTCTTTTAAAATTCTGTAATTCTTTACAGTTTTAAAAATTTCATACATACGATTTCATATAATCCCCTTATCATCCTATAGGGTCTACTGATTCTGTTTGAGATGTCATCTTATTACCCAGCAACTGGGTTGGCCTCTTGGTAGGTGTCAAGCCAATAGACTCGACCAAACCAAAGCTCAGAAGATAAGGTTTATTACTTGCAGCAAGTAAGACCACCAGGGATCTTTCCCAAAGGAGTGTCTCCCCAAATAGCAAAACTGGGAAGTTGTAAGCTAAGGGTCCAGGCATATTCATGAGGGGGACTGAGCAGAAAATTCAGCATAGAATTGGGACCAAGATAGCAAGCTTCACTAGATTTAAATCAGGAGCATCATCATCATCATTCCACCCTTTACATGGGTGGGGGCCTTCACTCTTACAGAACTCAGAGGTATATTGTTACATGTATCCCTTGACAAGGAACCAGGACCCTGCCCCTCAAGGCTGCACTGTTGTTTCTTGGCTGCTCCTCCCTTGTCTCATCTTCCTCTCCCTTCCTTGATTAGCAACTGTTTGAACCTGCCCTTTGGAACTCAACCTTTGCTGGTGGCTCAGAGGGTAAAGAGTCTGTCTGCAATGCAGGAGACCCAGGTTTGATCCCTGTGTTGGGAAGATCCCCTGGAGAAGGAAATGGCAACCCACTCCAGTATTCTTGCCTGGAAAATCCCATGACAGAAGAGCCTGGCAGGCTACAGTCCACGGGGTTGCAAAGAGTCAAGACACAAATGAGCGACTAAGCATAAACAAGAAACAGGGGACACAGAAAGGGTTTGTACTGGGGCCCCACAGGGTCCTGCTCTGTTTCAACCTACTTGTAATTTTTGACTTCTCCTTTAGTTTTACTCATTAGAGATTTATTAATTTTATTGGTCTTCTCAAGGAACCACTTTTCGGTTACTTTTATTTCCTCGTTATATTTTTTGGTTCTCATTTTCATTGATTACTGCTTTTTATTATGTTCTTTCTTCTGTGTACTTTGGAGTCAATTACTTTCCCTTACTCTTTTTAAGGTGTAATCTGGGGTTGTTGATTTGAGAACTTTTCTGGTATAAGCATTCATTTCAGTTCAGTTCAGTTCAGTCGCTCAGTCGTGTCCGACTCTCCGCGACCCCATGAATCATAGCACGCCAGGCCTCCCTGTCCATCACCAACTCCCGGAGTTCACTCAAACTCATGTCCACAGAGTCGGTGATGCCATCCAGCCATCTCATTCTCTGTCGTCCCCTTCTCCTCCCACCCCCAAGCTTTCCCAGCATCAGAGTTTTTTCCAGGTATAAGCATTAAGTGGGCTTCCCTGGTGGCTCAGAGGTTAAAGCGTCTGCCTCCAATGCAGGAGGCCCGGGTTCGATCCCTGGGTCAGGAAGATCCCCTGGAGAAGGAAACGGTAACCCACTCCAGTATTCTTGCCTGGAGAATCCCATGGACGGAGAATTCCATGGGGAACTGAATTCCATACAGTCCATGGGGTCGCAAAGAGTTGGACACGACTGAGCGACGTAACGGAAGCATTAAGTGGTATAAATTCCCTTTTACTAATTTAGCTGTAACCAGCAGGCTTTGAGGTTTCGTTTTTATTTTCATTCAGTTAAAACACTTCATTTCCCTTTTGATTTCTTTTCACCACTAAGTCATTCAGAAGTGGGCTATTTAGTTCCTAAATACCTGTGGATGTTCTAGACACCTTTCTGCCATTGGTACTAGTTTGATCCCATTATGTGTGTGTGCTTTGCAACCCTAAGGACTGTAGCCTGCTAGGCTCCTCTGTCCATGGTTTTTCCAGGCAAGAATACTGGAGTGGGTTGCCCTTCCTTCTTCAGGGGATCTTCCTGACCCAGGGATCAAACCCACATCTCCTACATTGGCAGGTGGGTTCTTTACCATTGAGCCACCCTGGAAGCCTCTTAATCCCATTACAGTCAGACAATATACTTTGTATGATTTGAATCTTTTAAAATTCACTTAGACTTGAGGTTGGGAGAAGGGGCTAGGGTTTTATGCGTTTACTCCTACTGATGAACTTAAAACATAAGAGCAGGAGTAAAAGTATGAAAAGGGAAAAGCAGTGTCACCCAAAGGCCAGTTATCTGAATCACCCAGGGCTTTCTGAAGGGTAACTCCATGGGTGGGGTGGCCTGGTTCTTTATCTGTGTAGCTGGCAATGTGTCTTTGAAATGAATGCCTTGGCAGTGAAAAACTTCATGTCAGACATTTAAAATTTTAAAAAGTGAATTGTAAGTCACTTACATTCAGTTCAGTTCAGTTTAGTTGCTCAGTCGTGTCCAACTCTTTGCGACCCCATGAATCACAGCACGCCAGGCCTCCCTGTCCATCACCAACTCCCGGAGTTCACTCAAACTCACGTCCATCGAGTCGGTGATGCCATCCAGCCATCTCATTCTCTGTCGTCCCCGTCTCCTCCCATCCCCAATCCCTCCCAGCATCAGACTCTTTTCCAGTGAGTCAACTCGTCACTTACATTAGAGAAGTATTAAAATCTCTGGATGTAATTGAGGATTTATATATTTCTCTTTGCACTTCTATTAGTTTTGCTTCATGTATTCTGAGGCTCTGTTGTTTAGTGCATAGTCATTTAAGATTCTTATGTTTCCTTGGTGAAGTGTTACTCTTTTTCATTATGTATTATCTGTCTTTATTCCTGGTAGTATTGTTTTAGTGCTTCTTGTTTTATGAAACTCACACAGTATAAAATAAACCATTTTAAAGTGCACAATTAATCAGAATTTAGTACATGCACAATGCAGAGCAGTTGTCACCTCTATCTAGTGCCAGCATTTTCAGAGTCCAAAGTGAAACCTAGTAGGACCCTGTGGGGCTCCCGGGTATGGAAACCTTTCTGTGTACCCGTTTGTTGCTTTCAGGGAACAGGTTTCAGCCTCCACTGAAGAATTCCCTGAGTTCCAAAGGGCAGGTCCAAACAGTTGCTAATCAGGGAAGGGAGGGGATGCAGAGATAAGGGAGGAGTGGCCAAGAGACAACAGGGCAGACCTGGGACAGGATCCTGCTTTCACCTCAAGAGATACATGTAATATCTCAGCTCTTCTGCAGAACTAAAACCCCCAACAGATGGAAGATGCTAACTACCTAATGAAGCATTCTTCATTCCAGACAGAAGGCACAGTTTGATAACCTCAAGAATCACAGAAGCTCATCAGGAGACCACAGGAGGCCAGATTAAAGGAGTGCAGGCCCTGCGCACACCCTGATCCTTATCAAAAACCCTGCCCTTGAACTACTGCTATAAAACTCCTCACCAAATCCCCTCAGGTTGGGACATAGTTTTGAGGGCATGAGCCTGCGGTGACTCCCTTTGCCTGGCAAAACAATATATTATTTTTTTCTACTTCACTCCAAACTCTGTCTCCGAGATTCAGTTTGTCAGAGGCCAAGCTTTTGGTATCAAAAGGAGACACTACACCTACTAAGCACATTCCCCTCAACATCCCACTCCTGGCAACCACTGGTCTGCTTTCTATCTGTATGTATTTACCTGCACTGTACCTTTCATATTGGTGGAATTGTACAGAATATGACTTGTTGTGCCTGGTTTCTTTCACACAGCATGATGTTGTCAAGGTTTATCCATGTTGCAGTACACAATTAATTCCTTTCTATGGGTAAATGTTCTGCTGTAGACAGACCACATTTTGTATATCCATTCATCCACCGATGGACAACTGAGTGGCTTCCACCATTTGGCAGTAACTTTGCTGCTACAATAAAGCCAAGTGGTGCCTCCCCAGCCCAGATTGTTTTTTTCCTCTGGCCCCCCAGGATCCTCAGCTGCTTTACAGACTGTCCTCTGCCACCACGATCACGTCTGCTCTCTTCACAAGGTACCAGACTTCCAAGGGGTCAGACCCCACATACCCTCCCCACACACATACTCACGCACAGGCAGGCATGCACACACCTGCACAAGCCAGGGAAAGGCTCATTCCCCCCAGGGGAGTGGATGGTGCTTGTCACACCAAGCCCACATCCCCTAAGAAATAACTGATGAATGAGGATGCTTGTTAAGTCAAGGAAATCTCTTTTGTTTGCCACTTAAGCAACATGAGAACAAGATGAAAACTATACACATTTCTTCTCGCAGCTCTCTTGACTCCTTTGGACTTAAATTCCAGGGTCTTTCAGAGCCATGTCAGTTCCCACACCCTCATTTTAGGCTCCCCCAAATCCCCACCAAGTAGCAGTGGAATTCTCATACTCTTCGGTGTCATTAACCTTGATCTTCCCAAGGTGCCTGGTTTTACCACCATCAGTGCAAATATCAACACGGTAAAGGGAAAATGTATTTCAACATTATTATACAAGTAACTTTGACTTCCCAAACCCCAGGTTCCCTGAACTCAACTTTGAAAACCTCTAGACTGAATCATTTTCTCAGTATCTTCCTGTCTTGTGAGCTCCAAAGCGCTGGGCCCCCCCAAATTGCAATGAGTGCGTGCTGGCTCAGAGGCTGGCATCTCCATGATGTGAGTTTCAGGGATTAGCACATGAATGAAGGATCTGGGATTTGGAAGTTGACGTCAAGAAGTCAGACAAAGACATTACAAGTAAAGGAAATTACAAACAAATATCTTTTATGGATATTGATATAAAAATCCCACTAAAAATACCAGCAAACTGAATTCAGCAGCATGTTGAAAGGATTATACATCATGACCAAGTGGGATTTAGGCGTAAATGCAACGTTCAACATATGAAAATCAGTGAATGTAAGACAACACATTAACAAAATGAAAGAAAGTAAAAACGTGGTCATCTCAATTGATGCAGAAAAAGCATCTGACAAAACTCAATATATCCTTTCATGACAAAAACGTTCAGCAAAGTAGGAATGGACGCAAACTGCTTCAACATGATAAAGGCCGTATACATAAAGCCCACAGCTGACACGATGCTCAATGAAAAACTGAAGGCTTGTTGTCTTGTGACCTAAAAAGGCTGCTCTAACAAATGATCATAACCTGGGCAGCTTAAACAGCAAGCATTTCTTTCCTGCCGTTCTGGAGGCTGGGAGCAGTGTTCCAGCCTAGCGGAATGCTAGGCCAGGGCCCCTTCCTCAGCGCACATGTGCAGAGATAGGTATCTGTTTCTTCCTGTCTCTATAACCGCATCTGTTGCATCACGGGGCTCCACTCTCATGACTTCATCTAAACCTAATCAGATCAGGAAAAAACAAAGATGCCCTTTTTGGGGGGCCATTTCCACTGAATACTGGAAGTTCTAGCCAAAGAAATTAGCCAAGAAAAAAAAAAATGACTTCCAAAATCAAAGGGAAGAAGTAAAATTATCTCTGGATATTCGCAGCAAAAGAATGAAGTTGGATCATTACTGTACACAACACATAACATAAAATGAATCAAGACATAAAAGAGTTAAAAACTATGAAACTCTTAGGAGAAAATACTGAGGGGAATCTTCGTGACATTGGATTTGACAATGATTTCTTGGATATGACACTCAAAAAGCACAGGCAACACAAGAAAAAAATAAGATAAAGCAGACCACCAAATTAAAAAATCTGTACATAGTAGGACATTCTCAACACAGCAAAAAGGCATTTCACAGAATGACAGAAAATATTTGTAGTCATGTATCTGGACACCACCCTTATGGCAGAAAGTGAAGAGGAACTAAAAAGCCTCTTGATGAAAGTGAAAGAGGAGAGTGAAAAGGTTGGCTTGAAGCTCAAAATTCAGAAAACGAAGATCATGGCATCTGGTCCCATCACTTCATGGGAAATAGATGGGGAAACAGTGGAAACAGTGTCAGACTTTATTTTTTTGGGCTCCAAAATCACTGCAGATGCTGATTGCAGCCATGAAATTAAAAGACGCTTACTCCTTGGAAGGAAAGTTATGACCAACCTAGATAGCATATTAAAAAGCAGAGACATTACTTTGCCAACCAAGGTCTGTCTAGTCAAGGCTATGGTTTTTCCCGTGGTCATGTATGGGTGTGAGAGTTGGACTGTGAAGAAAGCTGATCACCGAAGAATTAATGCTTTTGAACTGTGGTGCTGGAGAAGACTCTTGAGAGTCCCTTGGACTGCAAGGAGGTCCAACCAGTCCATTCTAGAGGAGATCAATCCTGGGTGTTCACTGGAAGGACTGATGCTGAAGCTGAAACTCCAATACTTTGGCCACCTCATGCGACGAGTTGACTCACTGGAAAAGAGTCTGATGGTAGGAGGGATTGGGGGTGGGAGGAGACGGGGTCGACAGAGAATGAGATGGCTGGATGGCATCACCGACTAGATGGACATGAGTTTGGGTGAACTCCGGGAGTTGGTGATGGACAGGGAGGCCTGGCGTGCTGTGATTCGTGGGGTCGCAGAGCGTTGGACACGACTGAGCGATTGAACTGAACTGAATCTGGTAAGAGATTAAAATCCAGGATATATAAGGAATTCCTAAAATTCAACAAAATCAATTCAATTTAATAATGGGCAAAGAATCTGAATAGAGATTTCTCCAAAGAATACACACAAATGCTCAACAAACATATGTAAAGATACTCAGCATCACTAATAAACAGGGAAATAAAAATTAGAATTATAATCAGATATCTCTTTTGTGTCTGACTCTTTGCAACCCCATGGACTGTAGCCCACCAGGCTCCTGTGTCCATGGGATTGTCCAGATAAGAACACTGGAGTGGGTTGCCATTTCCTTCTCCATTATACCCATTAGGACAGCTATTATAAAAAACTAACAAACTAAAACAGAGGACAGTATTGGTAAGGATGTGGAGAAACTGGAACACTTGTGCATTGCTGGTGGGAACGTAAAATGACGCAGCTGCTGTGGAAATTAGTTTAGCGGTTCCTCAAAAAGAATGACATTATGGTTCTGCAATTCTACTTCTGGGTTTATTGCCCAGAGATTTGAAAGCATGGACTTGAACATACATGCGTGTTCACAGCAGTTATTCACAATAGAAAAAAGTGTAGGAGAGCAGAATTTTCCACCCCAAAATACGTCTTTGGGGCATATTAATTATTTGGTTATTTTATAAGAAACAGCAGACATTTGGGAAACTCTGAAAACCAAGTAGGAGTCACCTTCTGGTAAGGAATATGGACATTTCTAAGGGAAATCTCCATTTGTAAGGCATCTTCCTCCCTGTACCAGGAACAGGGCGATGAACAAATCTCTAGAAAATTCTACCATCCAGGAGGCAGGATTTCAACTGAAAACAGATGCAGGAGGGCGGCTGATGGGGATGCTGCACAGGCCAGGCATCCTCAGTGGCAGGTGAGGGCACGAACGCTCTGGTGTACCTTTGGAAGGGGTGTAAGGACGGCTCCTTCAGGATGGATGGGACGAGTTCTGGGTCCCCTGCGGTTCTGAAAGCATGAGTCCATGCAGCCCTCCTCTTCACAGCCAGTGAGCTTTTGCTGGCCACACCCAGCCTGAGCTGTTGTGAAACTCTTTCTGGTGCAAGAACATCTGTGGGCATGTTCAGTCTTTGCAGAGAGCTCAATCTGTCCAAATCCACACCCCGTCTGTGTCTCCTGGAGCATATGGCGTCAACGGCTCCATCATACATGGTGGGAGATGGGCTGGGGGCCTCCTGTAGCTTCTTTCCAATGCTGGTCCACCTGGGCCTCTGGCCTGACTGCCCGTGGAGGCTGGACCCACAGGCTGGGTTGCCTCTCAGAAGGGTGACCACAGAGCAGTTTCTCTCTGCGTCACCACCAGACAGTCCTCTCCCTGCCCGGGGCCCTCGGCCATCTCAGCTTAGACACTGCCTGCCTCCCAGGCCCTGCTCTGCGCCCTCAACTGCAGCCCAAGGCTGGGGCAGCAGCTGGCCTACAAGTCTCCTCTGGGTCTGTGGCCAAATGGGAGGAGAGAAAATGTATCTCATGAACCTTTCCTGGTCCCCACCTTCAGCGGGGCAGGATAGAGGGACAGCTTGGTATCCCACTTGGCAACCCTGGGTCCAAGGTGGAGAGGGCAAAAGCCCTCCGAGACCCCTGCTGCCAGAACTTGGTGATGAGGACACATCGCAGAATAACCCAGCAGTCCTGTGGTTTGTGCACAGTGGTCCCCAAACCCAGCTTTCCCACTCAGCTCTTAAAGGCTTCCTGCTCCCAGGACACTGGATGTCCCAGACTTAGGGCTCAGGGTCTGACGCCTGGACCCTGCTGTTTGCTGTGTGTTCTTCAGCAATGGTGTCTGCTGGTCACCACTGGTAGGTTTGAAAGGGCTTCCCTGTGTCAGTGGGTGGCGGGAGGTTTGGTGTTACTGGTGGGAATGTGACACCCTTGCACAGATAGCCTGACATCTCGGAGATGGTCAGTCACTGGGTGCTGTCTGTCCACCCAAGCATGTTGGGCTCAGAAAAGCAAAGCCCTGCCTGTCTGCCTTTTGGGTTAGGCAGAATGGGCTTCACTCTCGGGCTGGGGAGAGAGGGGGGACCTGGGACCCTGGCAGGTAAACCAGGGCTGCTGAGACAGCAGAGCATCCAGGTCTCTGGGGACGTGGCTTCACCCCCCCAACCCTGGAACTTGGGGGTGGATGTGCCCTCCTGGATAGAGTCCTGGGAGGTCCAGTCTCCCCCAGCTGCCCACTTCTTTCTGCCTTTGGTTTGTGGGAAGGCCTGCAGCTTGGGGCACGTGGGACAACCCAGCTGGCTGGGTTTGAGCCAGTTCTCAGTTCAAAGGTGTCCTCCCTGGGCCTGGTGTGGCCCGCAGGGCAGGGCAGGGAGTGCAGGGGCAGTGGCACTGGGATGGCTGCCACTAGGTCCGACGGGTAGTGAGAAGGTTCTTACTGCACCATGCTGCCCTTCCCAGGATGTGTTGGGGATGACCAATGGGGTTTCTTAACTTTCAAAATGCCTCGACATCCAGATTTATACCATTGACACCAAAATGAACACTGCACACTGTGGTGCTGCTCCTGCTCGACTCTTGCCAACAGCTCTGCTGAGAAGAGCTCAGTAGGCGTGCATCACATGTCCAAGAAACTGGAATAGCTCACAAAAGTGTTTCAAGAAAGCTTTATTGGTGGTCACGTCTACAGCGGTCATGTCATTTTACAAACAACTCACAGGTGAGTGCAGTGCTTCTAGTACAAGTCATATAAAACTGTGGGACACACTGCAGGAATAGTGCACTTGATAAAAAAATAAATTACACTTTAAAAGCTACTTCAAAGTTTTATACATATAAAAAGTAAACACAAAATAGTTAGTGAGGTCCTTGTAACCATCTATCAAATCCAGACAGGAAGATTAAAGAGCAGAGGTCTGTGCTCAAACGCTTCTCTGATGAATAAAAACCCTGGAAAGGGACTGAATCATTGTCTCCATCAATGTGATAAAGTGACTCGCGGATCCCACCTCTCAGAGCTGGAGACAATCACAGCTCTGCCAGCATGTGAATTCAGCAGAGTTCAGGGCAAATTTCAATGAACCAACAAACTTCCTCATCCTGCAGGCTAACAGACAGGAAAAGGTCCCAATGTTCTTCTGAACATTCAGGAACCATAGGTTTACATTTGTGAG